>NW_026000048.1:6931583-7063386 GCF_001458135.2 Marmota marmota marmota | reverse complement strand
TGGCCTCCTCTGTGGTCTGACCGGTGTGGAGAACCGAGATGGACCACTTTCTTCCCCCGCCTCGAACCCAGAATTCAGCCCTGAGTACGGTGCTTGCACGGCTGGCAGAAACTGCAGCGCTGTATCCCTGCGTCGCTATCTCCTCGTTTCCCAGCGCGCGCTGCAGACTCTAGCCGCGGGGCGATTTGCTGAATAAGCAGTGTTACCCAACGTGCGACAAACCTCTCGCGTTTGAGTCCCCGTAGCCGATCCTCGTGCGATGGAAATCCTTCCTCCAGGTTCCGGAGCACCCCACTATTGCTGGAAATTCCTAACAAGATAGCCTTTAGCCGTCCTGACTTGTCATACTCCCACACAGTGAAGCAGCACACGGGGGCAATGCACTCCCCTCGCCGCCATCTTCCTAACTCCACCTTTGTTCTTTATAAGTAATGAATAGCACAGTCAGACACTGAGTGGTGTCATGATCACTAAAGCTTTTGCTTCTGGCAAATTTGAATAAGTAGCAGGTGGAAAGCAGGGCTGTGGGAGATTACATGCCACTGCTTATGGTGGGGGGTGTGTAATGTTAATAAAGATGATGTGTAGGAAATGGTATTTGGCATCCTCAAAAAGGAAAATGAGAGTCTTAGAGAAGCAGTTTATCACCTCAAGAGTCTCTAAGGCAGTTTTCAAAGACTCTTTCATCTTATGAAGCCAGAAGGAAGACCCACTGAAAACCAGGCCCAGGACTTGGTTATAGAACAGCAGAGTTGCAAAAACAAAACAAACAAAAACCTGTTTCCCTGACAGGGATCCAAAGTCAAAGCCCTGCTAGGGAAAGAATAAAAATTAAAAACTCGAAACCCAAATGGGTCACTTACTACATAAGTCAAGAATCTTGAACTTCAAGTTCTCTAAACCCTCCTGGTTGGAAGAAACAACCACTTTCTCTGGACAGAAACACTCCCTTTGCCTGCACCATAGAACAGCTCCACCCGACACAGATACTTTTGCAAAATGACATTCTTCTAAAGGTGTGTTTCCCTTTAACTCCTTATTGCTTCTACAACAACCAGATTTAGGTCTCAGCAGAGCCAGGTGGAGAAATGCAAACCCTGATCTAAGACGATAGTCCAAAGGCCACAGAACTACAGGATGTGGCTAATGTACACTGTGGGAGTTGATGAGGGTGCTAGAACCAGTAGGACAGGATGTGAGACTGAGTGTGGGAACATTTGTAATACTGAGCACTCACCTGTGACCTGGAATTCAGCATTCTAAGAAGGACTTGGAGCCAGTCTAATGGTTACCTCAGACGACTTCCAGATGTTGGGCCTGCAGTAAATGAGATGGAAATGCCAGCCTGTCCTTATATTATTGAGGAAATGGGCAAAGGCTAGAAGTACAATGAATATGCCGTATAATTTAGGAGTAGGCTCACCCCGTTGACCATCTTCACATTTGGCTGGTCCATGGTACCAATGACAGCATGCCAGTTGGACCTGGTGAGCAGGAATCTTGGCAAAACACACACATTTCAGAGGGTGGAAGGTAAACATCACCAAAACTTAAGGACCTGTCCCATCGATGAAGATTTTAGAAGTCCTATAGTTAGGGGCACCCCAAGAAATTCCCTCTAAGGTGAAGAATGGGTTATATTTTCAAATTTTTACTTGTAAGAAGGGTATAATGCTTGGTGGGACAGTTTGGAGACAGCACATATGCACCTAAATATAATGGTTTGAAATATTTATTGCATGATTTGGAAGGCTGCCAATTAAGTGGGGTCTGGGGGAAGGTGGACTCGGGCAAGTTCAGGTTGCACTGCCAAACCTGTAACCCAGCAGAGTCAAAGGAGCAGGATTTGTCCACAGTGGGTAAGGATTATGTATGACATCCCTAGTAGGGCTGGATAGAAGACTCCTAGACTTCTGGAATAAGTTCAAGCCTTCCGTGGCAAGAAAAGGAAAAGAAAAAGACAAACACTCTTATGTTTGAAAGAGCTCTGGGATGCTTCAGGGCCCTGAGAGGCTCTGACTGAAAACACCACATGAGTTTTCAACCTGAAATATTCACCACGATCTATGGGGCTCTAGGATCTATCAAGTTAAAAGACAGGACAAACAAGAAACAAGAACAAGGGCAATCCAGGTGTGATGGCAGTTGTGCATTAGACACCAGGCTTGAGAAGTTCCGTTAGTTATGAACCTGTGCCAACTACTGTCTATTCCTCAACTCACCCCGTGGCTTCATGAGGGAGCCTCTTCAACCAATCAGTGGAGGGCGAGAGAAAGGACTAGGGTATGGTTCATGGATGGGTCCATGGGATATGTTGGTAATTACCAATATATTGAAAGACCTAAAGGCTAAGGGCAGGTACAGGTTTAAGCAATAACTTCAATCATTCACTTCATGAAAAAGGGGAGGTGGCTTGAAGTACAGAAGTAACAGTGACTCCTGGGCCATGACATGATGGCTGATCCGAGGGGTCTGGAAGTGAAGACTAGAAAACTGGGACAAGAAGGCTTCAAAATAGATAAGTGAGGGTACCAATGGGAATGAGAAAAATCTTTTTGTAACTTTGTACGTGGTGTTGACGTTCCCAAGAGAGAATCTGTTACAGAGCAGATCTCAACAACTAGGTGGTTGGGATAACCTGTTCTGAGGCTGTCGGCCAGTGTCTTTCAGGGATCACCACTGCTTGTGCATGAGTTCCCAAAGAGAGAGGACCCATTGTGATGAGAATGAACGCTCTGCATGGGCCCAATCGCATGAGCTTTTCAAAAAGGTTGAGTTAGCCACTGCCTCAGCTCACCATCCCATTTTCCAAAATCTAGGACCTTATCATGGAATCATTCTTTGAAGAAACCAGCCAGTCGCCTCTTGTTGCAATGGACTTCTTTCACCCTAGAAAGGAGAGTGATTTGTCTTTATCGGGACTAATACAGATTCTGCTAAGGTTTGCATTCTCTGACTTCAGCACCCCTGTCTTCACTGCTTGAGGATCACAATGCCCAATTCATCCACAAAGTAGCTACTTATACAGTGTTGCATTAAGTCAAGAGGCCCATTTTATGGCAAAAATATTACAGTAATTATTTAATCCTATTCATAATAAATTTGCATAATTACGGGATTTTATGAAATTCACATGCCTATGGGATTAGCTGGTCTCAACATGTACTCCATCACCCAGAAGCGGTCAGCCTGATTGACCAAGAGAACAGCTATGGTATCAGTTGGGAAGTGCAGTGGCTAACTGCTGTAGGTGTGGGGTGCCATCTTCCCAGCTTTTACATTTGCACTGAACTATTGGTTCCTGTATCGTCCTATGCTCCCAAAAGCTTAATGGTGCAGATGGACCCGAAAAGTGGAAATAAGATTGGCTCCTATCACCATTGAGTGACTCACTTGTTGACTATTTGCCATGTGGGACACAAGGTACCATTGAACTGCAAGCTGAGGCACTACCCCTGGCTTCTTTGACTTTCTAAGACAAGTGGATCATCAAGCAAAGAATACAGTCATGCATCTGATTTACTATGAGGAGCTAAGGTTGGTGCTACACATGGAGACAGGGAAGAGAATGTCAGAAGCAGGGGATTCCCTGGGGCATATCATTATGTTCATGTGGTCACTAGTAATTTTGAATAGGGAATTGAGACACAGGGCTGAACAAAGATAGGCAAGACAGCCTAGAATCCTTGGTAGTATAAAGGTCTGGATCATTCCACCAAACTAGAATCCAGACTGGTCAGTGAACTGACCAAGGGTGAATCCAAAATGCTTGGTAGAAGAAAGAACTGATGAGTTTTAATTACAGTCATGAGACTAGCAGTGACAAAGAGGAACTTGGCTTCCTAACCTGTATGTCCTTTTAGAGAGGATGACTGGCTAACACGTTGAAGAACTGGACTTGTGCTTCCCTTCTTGGGGTGGGGAGACTGAGGGCATCTTTCCAAAGGACAAGAGAGTTTCAATACATCTGAGTGCCTGGGGACTGGCGGTGTTGTGTTGATGCCTGCACTTCTCCAGCTTCCCTTAGCATCAACTGCAGCTTTATGAGCCCAGACCCAGCCTCTATTACCTCCTGTCCCTTCTGGTAGCTGTATTAGTTTCCCCCAAGGTCATTTTCAGCTCCCGCTTAGCCTCTCTCCTGTGGACCATACTGTGGTGCTCAGAACCCACAGTACCTGATCTATCCAAGCTTAGGTTCCCTCACCCCCGCCCGGTCATTTACGGACCCAGTTGAAGCAAGGTGGTATACAATGTGGCTGCTTCAGGTGACAGAATTTAGAAGTGCTAAGGAGTTACTGTCTCATGGGACAAACTGGTCATTGATATGCAGGATGCAGCCAGTAAATAAATTTCTCTCTATACTCTCCCAGATGGACTTTGTCCCACATGGTGGCTCTGCAGTCTGTCCAGACATCCCATGGGTCTGAGCAGGTACTTGTGCTTTCTGACAGAATCAGGGCCAACTCCATGATGCATAATTGGCATTTGGCTTCCCTCCTTCCATGCCTAACTTTTGTTAGCTTGGGAGAATTTCCTCCCCTCCAATGAAACATAGTTTGTAAACTTTTTCTTGGGGTCGGTTTTCTAGGGAACTCAACAGAAACAGTAGGCCTTTGAAAGTAGCTATTATTACTTATATACACAATGTACAAGTAATAATGACAGAATATTTTGGTGTCATTCAACAGGTCAGCTGGAGCCTGGGAAACCTTCCAGCCTTCTGCAGTTGGGATGCTCCTAACATGAGGCCTTTCTGGAATGGGTTAGAGGTTAAAATAAAAAAATGTTCTTTCCGATTATTAAAGTAATATGTGTGCATTAGAGAAAATTTGGGAAGTAAAAGATGTTATTAAATTGCCCATTATCTCATTATGTTCAATTACCACTTTTATCATCTTTTCATCTACATTTATAACACAATAGTGAAATCAAGTTGTTTATATCATTTGAAAAATTTTCACTATTGTTTTGCAACCATGTTCCATGAGGTGGAGTTAATATTTTTATATATTAGCACTTTTTATTTTAAATGTTTAAATAAACTTAAATAATTCATGTGATATGACAATGCATATATATTGCTCACTCAGCTTCTAAAAACATTGACATTTTGCCAGTTTTGTTTCACATTTCTATATCTTTCTCTCACTGATCTCCTGGATTCTGTTTCTCTCCCTTATATTTTGTAATAAACACTGTTCTGATTTTGATTCTTCAGCTTCCTGTGATTTTTATATTGCTGCATTTGAATATAAACATCATAATGTTACACTATTTTCATGGGTTTTTACATTTTTGGTTAGTGTTACATCTTATTGTTCTTGCATCCTATTGGAACTTGCTCTTTTTGCTCGATATTATGGTTATGACATTAATACATATTAATATACATATCTCTAATTCACTGAGTTTTCACTGTTGCATAAATTTCAATGATACATCATGATTTATTTATTCATTCTTCTATTGGTAAACCTTTCCCAGGTTTTCACATTTCAGAGACTGTTGCCATGAACATTTTGTGTATGTCTTCTGAAGACAGCAGTGTCTCTGCAGGACACCCCCCCCCCGCCCCAGGTGGGATTGCTGGACCTGGGAACAGATACTTTTCCAACTTTACTGGGTGTGGTCAGCGTTAGTTCCGGTTAGGGTACAAGTTTACACCCTTGCCAGTCATGCATGAGAGTTGTCCCTACCATATGTCCTTGTCCATACTCAGCGGAATTTTTAGTTATTGTTAGTCTGACCAGTGGGGATGGTAACTCGATGTAATTTTGATTTGTATCTCCCTGACCATTAGATATGTTCAGCATCTTTTCATCTGCTTCTCAGCCATTCAGGTTTTTATTTTTAGTAAATTACCTTTCCATAAATTTTATTGATTCTCACGGTGTGTCTCCTCTCTCTTTCTGATTTATAAGGGATATTTTAAAAATCACTTGTTGGCCTCAATCCCATATTAATTATTATTATTATTATTTTTTTATATTTTAGTTTTCGGTGGACACAACATCTTTATTTTTTATTTTTATGTGGTGCTGAGGATCGAACCTGGATCCCGCCCATGCGAGGCGAGTGCTCTACCGCTGAGCCACAATCCCAGCCCCCCATATTAATTATTAATGTTGGCAATTTGGTTTCTCCCTTCTCTTTTTGTCTTTTTTCTTTATTTTGTCCTTTGCAATTCATAAGTTTTTTTTTTAATTTAATGTATTTCTATGTATCAATCTCTTTGTGGTTTTTGCTTTTTTAAAAATTTTATTTAAGAAATCTTCTTTGCTCTTAGAAAAAAGATATTCTTTATTATTGTAAAAGTTTAAAGATTTTTCAATTTCTGTAGGTTTTTTTTTTTTTTGTCTTGCGTTGCCAGTGTTACCCTGGATAGTGGTACCAGTTCATATCCCTACCATGGGAGAATCATCCCTGCTCTGCGTCCTCGCTGACACTTGGCAGTGGTTTTATTTATTGTCAATCTGATGACTACGGAAGTGGTATGATGCAAGGTAGTGAGATTGCTCAGCTCCATTTCAACTGCGCAGGCCTGGCCTTCCCTTCCCACCTGGCCATCCCACCTGCGCCATGTCCTAGGCCCGGCCTTTCCCTACTGTGTCACATTTCCAGTTTACATGTCATGTAGGTTTGTGTGTGGCTCTGTGCTCTGTTGCCTTCTTCTGTTTGTCTGTCCCTAACTAACGATTATGGCTTTATAACAACCCGTGAAACACGATAAGGGAAATCCTCCCTTATTATTCCTGGCTATTCTGCTCTTTTATTCTTTGTTACAGTTTGTAGACTCAACTTGTTCAATTCCATAGAACACTCTGTAAGGATATTGACTGGGATCACATTAAGTATATAGAAAACTTTGGGAGAATTGACTTTCTATATCCTGTTGAATCTATCTGGAAGAGGCCAGGGACCCAAATAATTGTAAATGGAAGCCCAGGATAATTTTTTATTTATTTATGTCTTTTATATATCCTTAAATAAGGTGGTGATATTTTCTGAATGAAGCTTATGTGCATTTGGCTAAATATATTTCCTAAACATTTATAATTTTAACTGTCTTTTTTTCTATTATATTTCATTCACTATTATTGGGGCTCCTTCATTTTTATATGCTAATATTCTATCTGGAAACACTAATGATTTCAGCTAAAAGGGATTTTCAACCTAAATTTTTTGGTCTCTTTGTTTGTTTTCCTTAGGATGAAATGATTTTTATGCTTTTAGAATTTGGGTTTGCAAGAAAACTTTTACTGGGAGATGTTATTTTAGACTTGTTTTTCTTTCTCTTTCCTTCCTGTTTACTTAATTGATGGTCTTGTTGTTCTTCTATTCATCCCATAGGCCAAGTAAACAGTCAGATCTTTACATTGTCTGGGAAGGAAACAGGGTTAACATTGGGGCTATTGATTATCCAGTCACCAAGCCAAGGGTCAGCCTGGTTCACTTTCTAGTAGTTAAACTTTATCTTCATTCACCTGCTTCCCCAAGCCTGTTCCACTGGGGGTCCCTGTCTGTGACAGTCATCCTTTTCAGTTTTATGGCTGGAGAAAGCCTACCTCAGCCTTTGACTTCCAGCTCTGAGCCTGGCTTCCATGCCATCTTTCATGGACCACTTTCTTCCATAAGAACTGGGCTTCCATTTACAACTGTTTTGGGTCCCTGGCCTCTGGCCCCACTCACATTCTTCACTTGGTCCTTCTGTACCATTTCTGATTCTTGGAGATGTTTTCAATTTTTTATTCATCCATATCTTACTTATGTTTTTTTTTTAATCTGTGGCTCTTGTGTGTTGAGAATAGAGATGTGCTTAAATTTCAACATATAGAGCCATTCTCATTAAAAGTCTTTCCTTGTTACCTTTTAGAACATTCTTCCAGGCAGCAGGTGGTATAAATGTTCCGAGAATGGAACTGAATTTTGCATAACTCAGACTATTTAGAAATGAGATTTTTTAGCCTATGTAAAATTCATATTGGCATGGGGTTCCTTTAAGCTACAATTCCCAAAATGCTCAGTTAGTTGACATATCTAAATGTCTCTTCTGCATAGTCTCTAGTGAAACCTTAGGTTTTATATATATATATATATATATATATATTGTTGTTGTTGTTNTCATTCCCTAAGGAAGAAATTCTTGTTTCTTTCAAAAGTCAGATAAGCTTTCTTCATTATATGAACTAAAAGGATTTAAAGCTAATCACAAACCATATCAGGTACGTGGATGACTAAGCAGGTGTAATGATACATTTTTTGTTTTTTTTTACAAATGGTTTGAAAAAAATCATTTGCATATTACCCCCTTGGACTTCTTGTCATAAACCCCTGCTGCTAAGAGAGATGTGAATTTGGAGAGGTGTAAATTTGGAGAGGTGTAAATGTGAGGTCTGTTTTGTTCTAGGCCACACACTAATAGTGCTTAGAGTGAGCACCGTTACAGCAAATTGGTCCACTCTCTCTTTGTTATGAATGACTGAGTCATAACTGTATAATTGAGGCATGTGTTCTGTGTGCCACCTGTCCACTGGAGTCACTTGAAACAGGCAGCTTTAATAGGTGAATGGGCCAATGATTAGATTAGTCCAATTAGTCCCAAGAGTCCCAGATAGTCTATCCAAATGAACTGAAAAGAAAACGTTTTATGAAACATTTAATAACCATAAGTGAAGCTAACCCATCTTCTAATAAACCTAAAAAATTTTGAATTCAAGCAATGAAAACATTCTGTACCTACAAAGTGTGGTGTGCTATGCTAACGTGGGGGGAAAGAACACCAGTGTCCAGGGCAGAAGTCCTGGAGAAGGAAGCAGACCAGGCCCCGAAACAGCTGACAAGGACAACAGAAGCCCAGCAACTTGCAGCGAGGGTTCCAGCGGTGCCAGAGGAGGGAAGTGACGTTCAGGATTCTTTTCTGTTGCCTGTGCAAGGTCCCAACCCTGTTATTTGCCTGGAAACTAGGATCCGAGCTCAGTTGCCTCCAGGGGGCAGGCAGGAAAAAGTAGTGAGTTTAGTGTTCCTGACCTAGGTCAAAACGGAGTGAAGTGGGTGGTGGAGACCCTGGGGACCTGAGGACACATCTACACGGGTGTCCTCCAGCCAGCTCTCAGCAAGAACGCCACCAGTTGGTGCCTCACTTCTGATTTTTCAAAGAGGGACCAGAAATCCCGGTGTTTTCATGAAATCTCAAAATTATTAAGTGCTGGCACCAAACTCAAGCATTTTAAAAGTGATGATGGCTGAAGACAGTGTCTTCAGACAGGTTTCAGAACACCAGGGCAGGACCCCCAACTTGCTCAAGGCCCTGAAATCCCTCATCCAGAGGCAGCTACCTGGAAACACAGCCCATACTCAGTACGAACATTCACCTAGATGTTTGATTACTTTTTTCAAAGCAGTCGAATTTTGATAGTAGTTAAAATTAATTATATTTAATTTATACCCAATTTAAGGCTTGTTTATAGTCAATATCTCAATATTATTTTATTTTATAACAAAATTGTGTGTGTGTGTGTGTATATATATATATATATATAAGTGTGTGTGTGTGTATACACACACACACACACACACTCACACACACCCCACGTTTTTGCTTTTGGGACAGGTGTCCCTGATGAGGGTACAGATAGCTATGTCTCCCTTAATTCATCAGAGAGAAGAGGCTGTAAATCAAGGAGATCTAATATTTGGTTTGTTTTGCTTCCAACTACATGACGTAGGTCAGGAACACTAAACTCACTACTTTCTCCCCCCCTTTTTTTTTCAGCTGTAAAATGAGAATGATAATGATCTGATGATTTAACATCCAGGGTATACTAGACTTTGTTCTGAGAACTTTACACATACTACCTTATTTAACCCTTAAAATTTCACAATGAGTCAAGCATTATAGAATAACATTTTATAGATGTGAAAACTAAGGCTCATAGAGGGTAAGTAATTCATGATTATAGGACAGAGCTGGGACTTAAACCTCCACAAAAGGAATGTAACAATTCTTGGAACAAAATCTGAACTGCCATACAATGATACTGTGGGCCAGCTTCTATTAAGGAACCAACACAAATCCCACTTGAGTTGGAATTCCCTTGAGCCTGGTAAGCATTAATTGAGCATCTACTACATATTAGGTACAATTTGAAAAAAAAAATGTAATTAAAGGATACTGTGTTCTTATGTTCAAGAAATTTATGATCAATTAGAAAAAATGACAGTACATAATAAGGGCATTAGATATCTTCTCTCTGGGTCAGATATTTGGAGAATTCTGGTATAAAATTTCAGGCTCTAGAATTCTCCGCTGATTGTTGCACAAGGTTTATTTATTTATTTTTTAAATCTCTTAAGAGTGCCCCTTGTATTTAAAAACATTACATATTTTTTCTAGTAATAAGATAGACTGGACCACAACATCTGGTAAGAGGCTGGAAAAACATAGCATTTTTATTGTTCCAAGTTTAAAAATAGCAAATAATTTAGTTCTGAATGGTTTCTACTCCCCTGCCCCGCCCCCATGTATATTTTTTTTAAGGCAAAAGGACAAGAAGATAGTCTTTTTTAGCATATTTTTCTAAAATGTCTAGGGAGCGCCATTCACTCTTTTAATTAGCATATGTGAAGTACTATAGGCGGTGCAAAGCACTGTCCTAAATACAAAGCGTCCTATGGATCAATCACTCTCTAATAGAATCAGTCTTGGTGCGGGGGTACATGGGACACTGGGTGGTGGTGTTATGAAGCAGTAGGCCCTCAAGTCAGCAGGCTGGATTTGATTCCCCATTCTATAATGTGGGCAAGTGATTTAGCATCTCTGTGACCCTACTTCATTGTCTGCTCTTTGGGATAATAATGCCTCTTAAAGATTAAATAAGATAATCCACTTTCAGATATACACCCTCAGAAACACATTGTTCTAGACAGCAATATACACAGATGTTCATAGTTTCATTGTCTGTAATAGCTGCCGATAACCCATATATCCATCATTAGCAGAACCCATAAGTCAGTTGTGGCCTATTCCTTGGAACAATAAAAATGAATGAACTGCAGCTGCCTGCAAAACTCTGAATGGGTATTTTAAAAATAATACTGAGTAAAAGGTGCCACATACAACAAAATAGATTCTTTATGATCCTACTTCTATAAAGTTTAAAAAAAAAACAGGCAAAATTAAACCACATGTTTTAGTGAAGGGCAAATGTATAAAGATGAGCTTATGAATCAATACCACGAAAGTAGTCCATTAGAATTGGTAAGAAGTAGAAGTTACTGAGAAAGGAGGAGTGAGTTGGCAGGAGCTCTTGGAGAAATTTCTTGGACCTTGAATGGGACCTGAACCTAGGTGTTTGTATTCTCAGAGAACAAGAGCTTCCAGGCCAATACAACACAGAACCTTGCCAAGGTATGGAGGAGTGCAAGGAGCAGGGGAGGCTGAGGTGGGGAGGTGGGGATGCAGACGGGCTCAGTAGCTACCTGGGCTGCAGGTGATGCCGTCAGCAAGGGAGGGGGGTTTCTGGAAGGCAAAGCAGGGCCCTGTGTTCTGGAAGGTTTTCCTTTCTCCTTGCAGGTGCTTCCTGATCCTTTTGAAGCTCCTGTCCCAGCTCTTGCAGGGTGAATTGGGGCTCTTAGGCAGTTTTTGCTCCACTCCCAAGTCTCGGCCTTTCTGTGGTCTCTGCTGAATGCTGCACCTTGACATAGACAGCGCTCTACCCTGAGTGGCAGCAACTAACAATTCCACACGTTTTTGTAGCCTGGAGACCATCAGGACTTGGGGACTGTGTAGCTCTGTCACTCAGTTCCTCTACTCCATAAATCCTAGCTTCTAGGTCTCCCTGGAACTCAGACCTCTGGATTCTGACTTAGTGAGGTCATTGGACTCTGAATTCCCTTTTTTTTTTTTTTGAAGGGACCAACCATCCCAGCTTCCCTGGTACTTAAGTGAGTCCCTGGTCACAGACTCTCCAAATGCTGAAACCAGGTAGTCACCGGGTTATCATCAGGGTGTCCCGTTGAGGTCCAAGTCCTTGGTGTCTGAATAAAGAATAGAGAAAGACACACAAAGCAACAGGCAAAGTCAGGATTTACAGAAAGTGAAAGCGGAGGTAGCTGTCTGCCAGGTAGAGCTGAGTGGGCTGAGCAAGAGAGAGAACTCAAGGCTCCTGGGTCTAGAAATGAGTATCTTACAAACTAAGTTGTGAGGCCTTCTCTTCCCTATCTGGTTGAAGACCTTACCCCAATTGTCCTCAGTGTTTACCTTTTGGTACCTGATTAGAATATTGTCCAATTTTCCCCCACTGGTTACCTTAGAAAATCTAATTAGAATACTGTCCACTTCACCCCCATTGGTCATTTTAACATAGTGAACCTGTGTTGGGAGTTGTCAGGGTGAGAAGTCCTCAGGGGTGGGAGTTGTCATGTGCCATAGTCCGGCTGGGCTGCCTAAGTCCAGCTGGGCAAAATAACCGAGAGGTGACAAGCAACTTGAAGGTTGAAGCAGGAACTACTTTATTGCGAGTGAACTCAGCAGGAACTGAGAACTCAAAGTAGCCGGCACCCAAGGTAGCAGGAGCCGCTTCTCTGCCAGACGGCAGAGGTACATATACCCAACTAATTACACACAGCTTAACTTAATTGACATTATCTAGACACAGCAGTCAGTCATTCAGGAATCCTCATCATCTTAATGGCTCGCTGGTGTTGGCTCACAAACCACTCCTCCTGGCATACTGCCAGGCGCCATCTTAACTTGGTTGTGGCCCTCAACAGTCATGGTGATGGGACTTGTCATAAACAGGAATATGACTTATCTCCCTGTCTTGTCCTCCAGCAGCATCCTTCTAATACCCTGCTTCTGCCATCTTGGTGTTCCTGAACTCCAGCTACCAACTGGAACTAGCTAGAAGCCTTCAGACAGAAATTCAGGTATCACAGGCACCACCTCATGAATTAACTATGATGGCTGCTGTGTGTGGAGGTCCTAAGTGTGCCCTGGATTTTTTGCCCTCTTTTCTACTGGCTTCTGAAGGGAGACTGATTTCATGCCCCTCCCCTCTTATGGCTGGAAGCGAAAGTACATTTTCTTTTTTATCATTTTGAGCCTGTTTAAATCTCACACTGTTGTGAGATTGACAGAAAATGTGCAGATGTTTTAAAATAATTAAATGCTAATAAATGCTTACATTTTTATTTATCTAAGACACTGTATCCACTTTTCACACTTATAACAACAGCCAAAATAAATTCAAGAATAATTAAAGACTGGAAAGTTAAAGTAATTAATGGTTACCAAAACAGGATAATATTTTCATAAAAGGTACTCTTTATATAACAGGAAGGGAGAATAAAATAAGAGTGGCTTTGAAAGGCACAATAAACCAATTTTTAAAAGTTTTAAAAGTATTTGTGCTATTATGACAAAGATTAATGTAATTAATAACCAAATTTTTCTTTCTTTCTTTTTTCTTGAGACAGTGTCTCCTGGGCTCAAGCGATCCTCCTGCCTCAACCTCCCAAGTACTAAGTCGACTATAGTCATACTCCTCTGCATCCAACCCAAGAAATCATTCTTTTTCCTTTGTGGTTCTGGGGATTAAACCCTGGGGCACTCTCCCACAGAGCTATATCCCCAGCCCTTTTTATTTTGAGACAGGTTCTTACTAAGTTGCCCAGGCTGGCCTAGAACTTGAGATCCTCCTGCCTCAGCCTCCCAACTAATTGGGACCACAGGCATGAGTCACTGTGCCTGGCTACAGATCATTCTTAATAAATAAAAAACATTGACTCCTGAAAGAAAAATATTGTTAAAGAACATGGACCAGTAATTCAAAGGGGAAATTTAAGTAGCCAGTAAACATGAAAAAGCTTTAATATTCAAAATTTTCAAATTAGAGTTGATGAGCTTTGATTTCATTTCTCTAGCCAACTGTTAAAGATGAAAGGGTCCCTCACCTGTTGGCAGTGAGACTATATAGAAGAGTCACACTTCAAATGAACTGTTGGTGAAACTGTCATCCTATAACCTTCTGAAAGGTGTTAGAATTGTAAATATTCATTTTTTAACCTGGAAATTTATAGTAAGGAAATAAAAAGATAAAAGGATAACATATTACACCACTTTCATACTTAAAACACCTTTACTATACTTTTAAGACATTAAGACAAAATAAAATCAAGAGGAATTGAAGAGTAGAATGTTAGAATAATAAAAATGTATGAAAAGATATATACCGAGGTTCACTGAAGCATTGTTGACAATTCAGAAAAGCTTTACAACCAAATGTCAACCTCGGGGGAATGCTACTATAGCTCTATGTTAAAACGTTGTGCAACTATTAAAACCAAAAGGATACATTTTTTCTTTCTTTCTTTCTTTCTTTCTTTCTTTCTTCTTTCTTTCTTTCTTTCTTTCTTCCTTCCTTCCTTCCTTCCTTCCTTCCTTCCTTCCTTCCTTCCTTCCTTCCTTTCTTTCTTTCTTTCTTTCTTTCTTTCTTTCTTTCTTTCTTTCTTTCTTTCTTTCTTTCTTTCTTTCTTGCAGTGCTAGACATTGAAACCAATGGTCTCTACATCTGAGCTACATACCCTACATACCCATCCTTTTTTATTTTTTGAAATAGGGTCTTGCTAAATTGGCCAGGCTGGCCTTGAACTTTCCAACCTTTCCCCTACTGGGATATCAGGGGCACACCACCACGCCCAGACAGGAAAGGTTTTACTGTTGCGGTTTCCTAAACCTGTGAGATATTATTATATACAAAGACTAGGTTGTCAAATAGTATTATAATATTGTAAGAAATATTCTGTGTAAGAAATACATATGCATGCACACAAGCAATGTGTATTGATGTTTGCATTAAATACCCTAAAACATAAAATAAATTGCCACGGTATAATTTGCCTTTGTAATTACAAAATTATTATGGTCATTTATTGTCCAAAGAGATAATAAATATATTTCTGTTTTTAAAAGATACAAAAGAAGCTTACCCCCTGCCCCAAGGGCCAGGTACTTACCTTCTTATGCTAATTCAGTGTCAGGGAGGGAAGAGGCTGTGGAACCATCATCTGTTTTGAAATCATTGTTCTCTACACCTTAGGAACTGGTTGTGTGGTCTTTCTCCACATCTGTGTGTTCAAATTGTCTCTTCAGCTTTCCAAGAAGCCTTTGAGAGCTGATGCCTGGTATCGTCAAACTTTGCTCAGCCCATGATCTCCATCCAGGGAGGAGTTCTCATTCCCATTTCACTGAAGAAGTGACTGAGACCTGAATGAGTGGAGTGACTTGGTCAGCCTCACACAGCTTGGTCCTATCCTCAGTGCCTGGGGGTTTCACAACTATTAACTGAAGCAGGAGGGGCATGAAAAATAAAGGGGAGCAAAGAACACAGAAGAAAAGAGCAGATCAAATGATTTCTTCTTAGGGATTCAGGGAACTTGTTTGGCTGGAGAGATGGGAGAGAATACTTCTTGTCTTCTCATCTCCTAGGCCACCATGGACAACTGTCACCACTGTGCCCCTGGCCCCCCGACTGTGGCTTAATGTGAGCTCACTAAACAAGTATGCTGACACTGAATGTTTCTACCTGGAATCTGTTGTCATTTAGAATGTCAACTTTTATGACAGTCTAAGGGTCTCACCCTCCAAGCAAGCCCTGCAAATCCCATTAGCAACACTAACCATATTTGAGCAAGTGACTTCCCATGCTCCGCTCGGAACACAACACCCTTTTAATGTAATTCAGCATTTGATGAGGAAATAACTGTGGGAAACAAAGTAATCCCTTTATGGGGACAGTCCCTTATGAAACGTGCAAAGGTTTAGTCGGTCCTCTGGGCAAGATCACCCCAGAGGGCACGATGTACATTTGTTTTTAGAAAAGAAAATTCAGATGTGACAGACCTGCTTAAGGAACAAGGAAAAGAAATCAGAGCAGCCAATGACGCAGGTGAGGCAGATGACAATTACATTTCATCACAAGAGCAAAGTGTGACAAATCCAAGTCATCATCTCAAATCAGCATTCTCTGTGATGTGTTGGCCACAGGTGCTCCACCTCCAGAAACCCAGGATAAAATGCACACTAATAAAGGAGATGACCTAGGGGTGATGGCACATGCCTGTAATCCCAGCGGCTCAGGAGGCTGAGGCAGGAGGATCGCAGGTTCAAAGCCAGCTTCAGCAAGAGCGAGGCACTAAGCAACTCAATGAGACGCTGTCTCTCAATAAAACACAAACTAGGGTGGGGGATGTGGCTCAGTGATTGAGCATCCCTGAGTTCAAGGGATGTACTAGGGAGTACCCCCCCAAAAAATAAAATAAAAAATAAAGGAGCTGAAATTTAGCCCGGGCTTGCCTGTGCCAAGCGCTCCTGTTCGAGTCTTTATTCAGACAGACAACGCCTTCCTCGCTCTTCATTTCATCAGCCCTAATTCCTCTCCTTTCCTTCCAGGCTCTCATCACTAACATACCATAAATTGTGGAGGTGATTCTGTTTTATTCCCCTCTTCTCCTGTATCTTTGGCATCCAGCATGGAGTAGGTGTTCAGCTAACAGTGGTTGAAGAAGTCAGTGAGATATTCCCATGCATCACCGTCTTGAACCACCATGACAATTCCTGGAGGGGGTCACCATTTCCCCCACTTACAACTGAGGGAAAACAAGGTTTAGAAAAGTAATTTACCATGATCAGAAAGATTAGAGAATCGGGATTAGAACTCAAGTGTCTCCAAGTCCAGAATATTCTTAGTTGCCCCTCTGGAAGCTGTGACATAGGGGAACAGGAGCACATGTCAGGATCATCACACAGACCCTTCCTAGAGAGAGATTGTGACTCCTTTTCAGAATGATCAGACGGGGTCAGGAGGGAAGCTATGAGGTTAATACAACACGGCCTGCTCTGGTCCTAAAATACTGGATCATTCATTTCTACCAGGGCCCCTGACAGGAACCTCGTTATCTTCCAGCAACAGAGTGCCTTGCAGCAGGGACTGGAGAAAAGGAAGGAGGATTCACGTGAGCTAGCATTCATGAAGCAGGCACGTCGGCCAGATTCTTTTATTGATTACCTCTCGACATTTTATTACATCATCCGGTCCTGACCACCACCCTAAGAAACCTGAAGTATGTTTCCCTCTCCTTCATTCACTCAGAACACCTGGAGGGATTACCCACGCCTCTCTTTATCCACAATATCTCAAGTTCTGGCTCCTGACTCACTTTTCTCTCTACTCTGTGAATTTCCTCAAAGCACTGTATCTGGTTCTGTGTTGAATCTCTAAGTTCTAGCATTTTGCCTGGCTCTTAGCCCTTAATAAATGTTTAAGCAACTTAATGAATTACATGTCGTATACTTTCCAATTTAGAAAATGGAGTTTAACTAAACTTGAGGGTTTTAAAATTAGAGAAATGAGAACATATACACAAAAGAATTATGTGAAAATCATGCAAGATCTTATGCACTTATGCTTGCTCGTGTGGCATACCACCTCTAAGAAGCAAAGAATCCAGAGATTGGAAGGAACATTGTGGGCTGGGGTGGGGCCTGGAAAGGTTCATTTCTTTGTTCATTTATGCAACACCTTTTCAGTGCTACAGAGGATCACGGACTCTCTTGGGTCAGGATATGGAAGGCATAATCCTGACCTCAAGGCAGGTATGTTCTAATGGAACATCATCATACCCTTTAAAAACTGTTTTACTGATAGCCTCTTGTTTGTGCCACATGCCAGAGTGGACTGAACCAGTGGCTGGTACCTGGTCAAACTGATCATTAAAAAAAAAAATATATAGAAACCAGAAGATTCAGAGATTGAAACTGGGGTCATTGCAAACAAAAGTCAATGCCAAGGCCATGTGCAAATTCTATGGGTCAACAGAGAAAGTGGGAAGGTGCAGGGAAGCTGCCTTTTAGAAGCCAAGGCTGGGATGGGGACCATCTCAGTGGGGCAGAGCAGAGAGAAAAGCCTAGGAGAGGTGGTTTCTGCTGAGCCTTCAGCCTGCAGTGCTCCTTAAGCGTGTCTGGAATATGAAGAGCACCAAAGAGAATCTCTGAACGAGATTGATCTTGTGAGTTAAAAGAGCAGAATGAAGACACAGGAAGGAAGGAATAGCTCTGCCTGAATTTATGAGTTCATTGTAGAGCCAATTCCAACTCCAGTACTCTCTTCACTCACCATACAAAGAATAGGGGGCCACAACAGATTTTAGAAATTCAAGTTACTTATTGACACAACTTTTGGCTTTAGAGTTATGAAAAGAAACTTTTATGTGTTCACTGATGGATCAGCAACATCTCTAGAGGGGTATAATAGGTGCTCAGCAAATAAACAGTGCATGTACTCTGGCCAGTGTTTAGGGAGAGAGGGAAGCCTGGCTTACATCTGTGTGACCATATGGCACCATATAGCTGGAGGAAGGGCCTTTTTAGAAAGGGGAGAGCCCAGAGCTGAGCTTAGTCAGACCTGGAGCTGGCTTTCTGCCTAATGAACCCCTCAAAGACTCTAAGAACACTGGATTTGTCACCTCACAAAGTATCGTAGAAATTATTTCATTTACTCCTCCAATAGCTTAATGAAGCACTATTATTTCCATCTTACAGATGAATAAATTGAGACCTAGAGAAGCTAAATAACTATCTCATGGTCATCATCTAGTATCTGAGACACCAGGGACTTGAGTCTACCTGCAAAGTTCACGTACTTGACCTCCACGATACTTGATCTTAAAACACAATCATAAACCATGCCATCAGCATACCAATTGCTACTAAATGCCTACATGTTTACATTAGCACGATTATGATCTGCTGCATGTTTGTTGCACAAGGTATAATCTTGAACCCATGAAAATAACCACTCTGAATAAGAAAAATCAAGTCCACGGGGAAAAAAATCCCATCGGCTTCCCTATTTATTTGCACTCACTTATTTGAAGAACTGAGACTTTAAAGAGGAAGGCTGAAAAAAAATCCTTGAAGGATCAACAAGCCAGCAGCTTGAGTATTTCAGAAAAGAATATTTTCAGCATCAGCTCCGAATAGACATTCAATGAATACTTGCTGACTGGGGGGAATTAGACAGATTTTCATGATTGACATGACATGGGAACTAATTGCAAAACCTATTTGAGGAACAACTTGATGAAGCAAAGCAAAATGAAATGGGCCCATGTGAAAGCAGCATAATGGTATTAGACTTGCAGTCGCTGGAGCTGCAGGCAAGCTGAGGAGAGGACTGTTAAGTGTAAACAATGTACTGGCAAGGGCCAAATGGAATTTCTTTGACTCAATAATTTTTTGAAAACTGTTTATACAGTTGGTATATTAAATGCTGTGGAAATTGTTTTGAGTCTTTGCAAGCAAGTTGCTGCATTTAATCCCCACATAAATCTATGTGCATTTCAAATGTGATTGTGGCACAAACTCATAATAGCAGCCTCTCCTCCATTTATTATTTTAGCATTATGATAATATTTAAGAATATAGTCTTGAAAATTTTATTGTGGCAGGATGTAATCAATAGTTCATCTTCACGGGCGGGAAAGGAAACCAAATGGAAGGTGGTTTAACGAATGGAAATGCAGAGCTTGTATTCTGGAGAAATAACTGTGGTCTTTTCCGCTTTCAATTGAAATGCAGCCCTCTGAGAGTCTTGTGGTGTTTGGGAAGTCAAGTTGTCTTATTAAATTATGCCGAAATTGACAGATTCCAAACAAATAGAGAGAGTAATCATTGGAGAGGGCACAATAATCTGGCAATATGGAAATTACAAATTATAATATTTTCTCCCATGAGTCAATGAAATATGCAAAAGAACAACTCCACACTACAATGGAGTTTGTGTAATCCCTGGGTAGCTGCTGTTATCGAGCTATTTTATCACAGTTGTGTACTTCCTCAGTTAATAATGAAGGCACAAAATGTTTAAGATGAATTATAAAATTCTCTTAAAGTTCAGTTTTTACATAAAATTGCCACTGGGAAGCATCAAAATGCTTTGGCAACCAACGATATAAATCTTTTAAAATGTCTGTATAAACCTTACCCAACATTCTGCTTTTTGGCTCTAACCCTTTTATTTATGACAGGGAATTTTTCTAATCTGTTTTCAGCCTATTACGGTACACAGTAATCTTGGTCCGAAAGAAATAGAAAAATTTAGCTCTGCCAGAAATGTTTTTCCACCTTGATATTATCTTAATATGTTTGTGTCCCAGAGTGTTTATCTGTGCAATATGATGTGGAAGTACAATTCTGGTGGTGATGATGATATTAGTCCATTCTTTATTCAACAATCCTTGGTGTCTGTCCTCAGCTTAGGAGCCCCTGAGATGGAGTGAGCAGAGCATGGGGACCTCCCTTGGAGGTGGGCACAGCCACTTCGCGTCACATCCTTACTCTCAGGACAGCATTTGCTGAAGATAAAGTCCTCAGTTAACTCCTGATTACTCACAAACCTTATCCAGCTTCCCAGGCCTTGTCAATTTCACTGCTTATCAATTTCTCCCAGAGTGAAAGGATCTGAAGAAGGGGAGACCGTATCAATATGGATCCGATAAAAGCTATAGGGAAAGGTCTGCATCTTGAGGGTGTTGAACATGTCCTTCTTTCCTCTACCGAGGAACCCACAATTGCCTCATTTAATGTAAGTATCCTGGGCAAACTTTCTTCATTTTTTTTGCATATTCCTGTTGCTGACTCTTACTGCTGCTTCCTACAAACCGTTGTTTATGTCTTAGTTTCCCCCCAAATGAAATTAGAACTTTATGTGTTTCAACTACACATCTTCTACTGAAAATGAGTCAAGTAATACTTATGGGGATAGCATGTCAACCCCAGGGAAACATCTGGAATGTGGAGATAAGCAAGAAGCTGAGGGTGAAATTCTAAATGAGGGAAACCCAGGTAGCCACAACCTTGCAGTCAAGCAAGTCCTGAATGCTTAGGCAGCTTTCACATACCTGAGAAGGGCACACATTCAAAGGACAAAAATAATTCCCAAACATTTCCTCTAAAAGAAGCTTCAGTCAAACAAGAATATGAGCAATAATTATAAAGGTAGCAGAATCAAAGAGACCCCCAGAAACCTAAACCAGAGAGACTTTATGTGCCTTGATAGATGTAGGGCTGGTCACCAAGACAAGATGATTTAATCGAGAGTTTAAAGGGACTTGGCAAAACCCAAAGAAGATCTTCCATGGATCTCTCTGCTCAATCCTTGTAATGCTTAAAATGCATGCACACAGGAAACCACCTTTATTTTTTTAAAATTTTTTATTTGTTTTAATTAGTTATACCTGACAGTAGAATGCTCTTATATACTTTGATATATCATACATAGATGGGATATAATTTCTCATTTTTCTGACTATACATATTGTAGATTCACATTGGTCATACAGCCACATACATACATACAGTAATAAAGTCTGTTTCATTCTACTATCTTTCTTATCCCCACATTCCCTGCCTTCCCCTCCTTTCACTTCCCTCTACCTAATCTAAGGTAACACTATTCTTTTTTGTTTTTTGCATTACAATTCTTAGTACACATATACACCACAATTTTTGTATCTCTATTTGTATAGGAAACCACCTATAATGGATGCAAGGTGTATAAAATTCAATGCTCAGTTAACTGGAAGGGAAATATTTTGTATATTTTGGCACACTTCTGAATTAAGTGTAGGCATATGGATAGAAGGAAAAAATTGAAGTAAAACTTGAACTTCTGAAACATGCTAAAAAATGTAATTCAGAAATCATTTATCTTGTGTTAGTTTTTGAAACATAATTCAGTAAACACTGTTACTTGATGCTCTTACAAAGAAATATAGGTGAAAAATGGTGACACCCATTCTTTTGTTTTTCTTTTTTATCTTAGAGCATTATAATTATGCACAGTATTTGGGTTCATTTTGAAAAAACCATACATGCAAGTAATTTGATTTCAATATCCACCCTCCCCCATTCTCTCTTTTGTACTCTACTAAGCTTCCTTTCTTCTATAAATAGATGAAATTCCCTTTGGTACCTTTAAATATGAATATAACATGATCTTGTTAAGTCCATTCCATATTTCCTCCCCTTTCCCATCCTTCCTCCTTTACTTATTTTTGAATTTGTTCTAATTAGCTATACATAATAAAAGAATGTATTTTAATTCATTGTGCACAAATGGAGCACAACTTTCCATTTCTATGGTTGTACACAATGTAGCATCACACCACATGTGCAGTCATACATGTACCTAGGGGAGTGATGTTCATTTCACTCCACCATCTTTCCTACCCCCATGTCCCCCCCCTTTCTCCCTCCCCTTTGTCCAATCAAAGTTTCTGCATTCTCGCCACGTGCCTCCCCCCCTCACCCCATTATGGAACAGCATCCATTTATCAGAGATAAATGGGATTGATTTTTGGGGATTGGTTTACTTTGCTTAGCATGATATCCATTTACTTACAAATTCCATAATTTTATTCTCTTTTAATGCTGAGTAATATTCCATTGTGTATAGTGTATATAATATATGTACCACAGTTTCTTTATCCAATCATCTATTGAAGGGCATCTAGGTTGGTTCCACAATTGAGTTATTGTGAATTGAGCTGCTATAAACATTGATGTGGCTACATCACTATAGTATGCTGATTTTAAGTCCTTTGGGTATAGATAGAGGAGTGGGATAACTGGGTCAAATGGTGTTTCCATTTTAAATTTTCTAAGGAATTTCCATACTGCTTTCCATAGTGGTTGCACTAATTTGCAGTGCTACCAGCAATGTATGAGTGTACCTTTTTCTCCACATACCCACCAACACTTGTTATTGCTTGTATTCTTGATAATTTCCATTCTGACTGGAGTGAGATGAAATCTTAGAGTAGATTTGTTTTGCATTTCTCTAATTGCTAGAGATATTGAACATTTTTTCATATATTTGTTGATTGATTGTATATCTTCTTCTGAGAAGTGTCTGTTCAGCTCCTTAGCCCATTTATTGATTGGGTTATTTATTTTTTGGGTGTTAAGTTTTTTTGAGTTCTTTATATATCCTGGAGATTAGTGCTGTATATGATATGTGTGTAGTAAATATGTTCTTCCAGTCTGTGGGCACTCTCTTCTCATTATTGATTATTCTTGATTTTATTTCTTGTACTTTAGGAGTCTGGTTAAGGAAGTCATAACCTAATCTGACATGATTAAGATTTGGACCTACTTTTTCTTCTCTTAGATGCAAGATCTCTGGTCTAATTCCTAGGTTCTTGATCCACTTTGAATTGAGATTTGTTCATGGTGAGAGATAGTGGTCTAATTTCATTTTGCTGCATATGGATATCCAGTTTTCCCAGCACCATTTGTTGAAGGGGCTATCTTTTCACCAATATATGTTTTCAGCGCCTTTGTCTAGTATGAGATAACTGTATTTGTGTGGATTTGTCTCTGTGTCTTCTATTCTGTACCATTGGTGTACATGTCTGTTTTGGTGCCAATACCATGCTGTTTTTTGTTACTGCAACTTGGCAGCATAAAGTTTGGTATTGTGATGCCTCCTACTTCACTCTTCTTGCTAAGGATTGCTTTGGCTATTCTGGGTCTCTTATTTTTCCAAATGAGTTTCATGATTACCTTTTATATTTTTATGAAGAATGTTGTTGGGATTTTAATTGGAAATGCATTAAATCTGTATAATGCTTTTGGCAGTATGGCCATTTTGACAATATTAATTCTTTCTATCCAAAAATATTTGTTAGACAGACAGAAGATTATCATCTCAATAGATGCAGAAATATTTTTGGGAGATCTTTCCATCTTCTTCAGTGTCTTTCTTTAGTGTTCCATAGTTTTCGTTGTATAGGTCTTTCACCTCTTTTGTTAGATTGATTCCCAAGTATTTTATTTTTTTGAGGCTATTGTGAATGGGGCAGTTTTCCTAATTTTTCTTTCTGCAGGTTCATCACTGATGTATAAAAAATGCAATTGATTTATGGGTGTTGATTTTATATCCTGCTACTTTGCTGAATTCATTTATTAATTCTAGAAGTTTTCTGATCCTCTAGGCATAGAATTATATTGTTGGCAAATATTGATTGTTTGAGTTCTTCTTTTCCTACTTGTATCCCTTCAATTTCTTTTATCTGTCTAATTGCTCAGGCTAGAGTTTCAAGGACTATGTTGAATAGAAGTGGTGAGAGAGGGCATCCCTGTCTTGTTCCAGTTCTTACAGGGAATGCCTCCAATTTTTCTCCATTTAGAATAATGTTGGCTTTTGGATTAGCGTACATAGCTTTTACAATGCTATAGTATATTCCTACTATCCCTAGTTTTTCTAGTGTTCTGAACATGAAGGAGTGTTGTATTTTATCAAATGCTTTTTCTGCATCTATTGAGATGATAATATGATTTTTATCTTTGGTCTATTGATGTGATGAATTACGTTTATTGATTTCCATATGTTGAACCAACTTTGCATCCCTAGAATGAACCCCACTTGATCATGGTGCACTATCTTTTTAATATATTTTTGTATGCAATTTGCCAGAATTTTAATTGGAAATTTTTGCATCTATGTTCATTAGGGATATTGGTCTGAAATTTTCTTTCCTTGATGTGTCTTTGTCTGGTTTAGGTATCAGGGTGATACTAGCCTCATAGAATGAGTTTAGAAGGGTTTCCTCTTTTTCTGTTTCATGGAATAATTTGAGGAGTGTTGGTATTAATTCTTCTTTGTAGGTCTTGTAGAACTCAGCTGAGAATCTGTCTGGTCCTGGGATTTTCTTGGTTGGTAGGCTTTTGATGGTGTCTTCTATTTCATTGCTCAAGATTAATCTGTTTAAATTATGCATGTCTTCCTAATTCAGTTTGGGCAGCTAATATTTCTTTAGAAATTTGTCAGTGTCTTCAATATTTTCTATTTTATTGGAGTATAAATTTTCAAAATAGTTTCTAACTATCTTCTGTATTTCAGCAGTATCTGACATGATATTTCCTTTCTCATTATGAATTTTAGTAATTTGAGTTTTCTCTCTCCTCCTTTTTGTTAGGGGAGCTAAGGGTTTATCAATTTTATTTATTTTTTTCAAAGAACCAGCTTTTTGTTTTCTCAATTTTTTGAATTGTTTCTTTTGTTTCAATTTCAGTCCTGATTTTAATTATTTCCTGTCTTTATTAATTTTGGCATTAATTTGTTCTTCTTTTTCATAGGGCTTTGAGATATAATATTAGGTCATTTATTTGTTGACTTTTCCTTTTTTTAATGAATAAGCTCAATACAATGAACTTTCCTCTTAGCACTGCCTTCATCGTGTCTCAGATATTTTGGTATGTTGTATTGGAATTCTCATTTACCTCTAAGAGTTTGTTTTATCTTCTCCCTGATGTCTTCTGCTGTCTATGTGTCACTCAATAGCATATTATTTAATCTTCAGGTGTTGGATTAGCTTGTATTTTTTATTTTGTCATTGCTTTCTAATTTCATTCCATCATGGTCTGATAGAATGCAGGGTACTACCTCTATTTTTTTTTTAATTTACTAAGAGTTGGTTTGTGGCATAACATATGGTCTATTTTAGAGAAGGATCCATGTGCTGCTGAGAAAAACGTGTATTGGCTTGTTGATGGATGAAATATTCTATATTTGCCTGTTAAATCTAAATGATTGCTTATATTATTGAGTTCTATAATTTCTTCATTTATTTTTTGATTGGAAAATCTATCCAGTGGTGAGAGGGGTGTGTTAAAGTCTCTCAGTATTATTGTGTTGTGGTCTATTTGATTCTTGAAATTGAGAAGGGTTTGTTTGATGTAGGTAAATGCTCCATTGTTTGGGGCACAGGTATTTACGATTGTTATATCTTGTTGATGTATGATTACTTTAAGCAGTATGAAATATCCTTCTTTATCCCTTCTGACTAACTTTGGTTTGAAGTCCATTTTATCTGATATGAGGATGGAAATCCCTGCTTGTTTACCCAGTCCACATGAGTGGTATGTTTCAAATTCAAATTCATTCTCTGGATGTCTTTTCCTGTGAGATGAGTCTTTTGAAGGCAGTGTATTTGGGGGTCTTTTCTAAAAATACATTCTGCCAGTCTGTGTCTTTTAATTGATGAGTTTAGGTCATTAACATTTAGGGTTATTGTTAAAATATGATTGGTATTCCCACTCATTTTGGTTTGTTTTGATTTTTTTCTTGACTTGGTTTCTCCTTTGGTTGGTTTTTCCTTTAGTGTAGTTCCTCCCTTTCCTGATTTTCATTATTGTTTTTCATCTCCTCCTCATGGAATATTTTTGCCAAGAATGTTTGGTGGAGCAGGCTTTCTCACTGTAAATTCTTTTAACTTGTTTATCATGGAAGGCTTTTATCTTGTCATCAAATCTGAAGATTAATTTTGTTGGATATGAGATTCTTGGTTGGCATCCATTTTCTTTCAGAGCTTGGTATATATATATATATATATTTTCTAGGCTCTTCTCGCTTTGAGTGTCTGGGTTGAGAAATGTGCTGAGATCTGAATTGGTTTCCCCATATATATAATCTGAAACTTTTCTCTTGCAGCTTTTTAAATTCTATTCATATTGTGTAAGCTAGGCATTTTCATTATAATGTGCCTTGGTACATATCTGTGGTAATTTTGTGCATTTGATGCCCTATAAACCTCTTGTATTTGATTTTCCAGTTCATTCTTCATGTTTGGGAAATATTCGATATTATTTCATTGAGGAGATTGTGCATTCTTTTGGTTTATATCTATGTGCCTTCCTCTTTCCTGATAAGTCTTAGATTTATATTTAGTCTTCTGATGTTTTCCCATAATTCTTGGAGTTTCTGTTCATAGTTTCTTACCATCTTCACTGAGCAGTCAACTTTATTTTCAAGAGTGTATATTTTGTCTTTGTTGCCTGAGGTTTTATCTTCCAAGTGATCTAGTCTGTTGGTGATGCTTTCTATTGAGTTTTTTATTTGGTTTATTGTTTCCTTCATTTCAAGGATTTCTGTTTGTTTGTTTTTCAGAATATCTTTATTGAAGTAATCTTTTGCTACCTGTATTTGTTCTCTTATCTCTTTGTTGGAGTGATCAATTATTGTCTGCATTTGCTCTCTTAGGACATTGTTTGATTGGCAGATCATTTTAATTATGTACATTCTGAACTCCTTCTCTGACATATCATCTACTATGCTGTCAATGGATTCAATTGTTGTATTATCTTGTTTTGTTTGGAGAACTTTCTTCACTTGTCTTTTCATGTTTTCTGTGTGTCTCCTTTTCTAGCATTGTGGATTCTAGGTATTACAATTTCTACCTTATAATTTTATAGTACCCCTGCAGGTTACTGATGACTTGCTTTTAAGCAGGAGATCAATATTAACAACACCCAATGCAAACAATACACAGTCTTAAACCAAATAGTTCCTCTTTAGATGATTACAGTTTCATCCAATAAACAGGAATGATGTGTTCAATTTTTATTTGCAATATAAACAGCTGGTTTGCAAAAGGGTCTACAGATTCTAATGGTGGACAAAGAGAGAAATGGGGGAAGTGTAGTATGTGATTTTTATGATGTAGGAGGTAAGAATATAGTTCATAGGAAGAGTGAAAGATGAATCAAAAGAAGTTGGCTGTTAACAGGAGAAAAGAGAGAAAGAGGCAATCCAGTACAAGGCTCTTTCCTACCTCTGCAACAAGATGTTGGTTATTAGCACACCTAGCATGATACCTCTGGTGTAACCAAGCCTGCAGAGACCTTGGTGATGATCTTCTGGGTCCTGGCTATTGTCCCTAGATGGAAGAGCCACATCCATAGTGGGTGGCAGGGTAGCATTAAACTTGTAAGTACTTTGGTGTTGGACTTCCAGCCACTGGCTGATATCCCAAGATAGGAGCTGCTGCAATTAAAGATGGTATTGGCATCAGCGGCAATAACCTGAAATAGCACTGGAGGTATCTCAAGATGGCAGCAATCTCTTTTAGAGATGGGGATGAACAGGCAAGTTAATGATGGCTTTAGGTGCCTGTTTGGAGATGCAGCGCTGTGGTATGTGGGGGTGGTCCTGAGCATGGTGGGCAGTCCTCTGCCTGGGCTTTGCAGGGATTGGTGGGGCTTTCCTGGGCTGCCTGGTCTCCATCCAGATCGGCAGGGCTGTCTGGATACCCATTCTAAAAGACAGCATGTTGAAATTAATGAATAAGTAGAGCAACTGACTCAGATTACAGGAGCTGACTGTGGCCTCCTCTGAGACCTGGGGGAGGCTGCTGGTGGAAGAAGGTGTCTTGGAGAAGGTAGATTCCAGGTTGAAGGTTAGAATTCAAGAGGGCTTGCTGAGCATGGATGCAGAAGAATGAGGGCAGGGGCATGTCAACAAGGACAGGCTCATCTGTTGGACTTAATGGTGGGTGACAAGCACACGCATACTGCCAATCCAGTTGGGTAAGGTGCTCACAGAGGGCCTTGGAGAGAGGCCTGGTGTTGGATGTAGGGCTGAAGGTGGACCCTGATTGCACAGAAAAACCCTACTTTTAGTGCAGGAGGACAATTTGGTCATACCAGCAGTGTTAACCTCTCCTGGTGACCCTGGAAAGGGCAAATGTTTGAAAACTCCTAGTAAAACTCACCAGGATTAGCCCGAGAGCTCTGAACTAGATGGTTTCTACAGTATTGCTTGGGTATCAAAATTTCACAATTTCAAATTTTTTCTGATTAAGACGAGTTACAGTGAGCATCGTTCCTATTGTAGCCCCTTTGCTCAGTAGCTCTGTTGGTTGAATTGGCTTCCTGCTACTCTATAAACCCCCACAGACCACAAGCCACATCCTCTTCCTCCTCTCTGCATCTCCAACAAAGCATCAGAGTCGTATATTATTCCACTGGCACCATCAGCTCTCAGTCTGATACAGGAGCCTCTAGCTGCCCAGGGTTTTTGTGTATACACCGAAGAGCTGGTAAGGCCTCCTGTCCACCACGACCTAATTAGCAATCTGGCACCTACGCACCCTGAAACAACTCAGCAAGAAGACTTCAACACCCTCAGCCCTTTGGCTCAAAGTCTTTGATGCAATATAAATGGGTGGACACAGCACGGTTCATTTAATTACCCTGCCATTTTAACTGAATGCTCTTTGACTTAATTTTATCTCAATGAGTATAAAGCGTCGAGAGACTCACCCATAAACATGCAGTTGCCCCTGACAGTTTCTGGGAAGGAGCCCCAAGGGGCAGGGGATGGTGATTTACAGAATGCTAACAGTGCTGCAGAACAGCTTTGGCACCAGAAGTTTCTAGGGCTTAATTACTGCCTTTAAAATTTAAGCCAGAGTTAGACACTGAGCAGTACCCACCAGAGGAAAAGGGGCGGGGGAAGGGAGCATGACTGTATAGCTAACAAAAGACTTGTAAGAGGATGCCAGTGTTCTCCTTTCTCATCTAGTCTATAAAGACACCAACCTAAACAAGCCATTGTTCTTCCTATGGCCAATTTAATCCATTCTTTCTGTGGCCTACATTTTCCATATTAAAAAATCTAACCCCTTTGGATCCAACTAACTAACGTGTTCTATCCCAGAGGCTGTGACAATACTTATTTGCCCGTAAAATGGCACCAGAATTCCTTTCTCTGTTGCTTTTAGATAGTTTCTGACCAGGGATATAAAAATGCTAAGTAGTCTCAAAAAATCTTGCACAGTTTTAATTCTGTGAACCACCCTTTCCTTTTGCCCCTTAACTGTTAAAAATATACTATATTTTTAGGGGACCTCTGAGCTCTTATATAACAAACCCACAAATATTGCTTACCTGCTAGCTGTTTTAAGAACTAACAATTTAAGAGAAATTGAGGCATGAGCAGAGTCAAGGTCTGATGAGGACCCATGTCCTGGTTTACTTAGAAGGGTTTTCTTGCTGCGTCGCTACATGGTGGAGAGGTGAGAGGACTGTTTGGGGCCTCCTCTATAATTTAAAGCATTTGCACCCTTTCTCTTTCTTTGAAATGAGGAATCGCTTTTCATTAAGAGAAATTGGATAATCCGCACCCCCCACCCCAGTCTTTCATTTAATGGTAAAGGATGCCTCTTTGTTCCTTTTTGTACTTCAAGAATTTAGCAGCTTGGAGCCTGAGGGAAATATTCAGAAAACTAGTTACAGTCCTTAGGAGAGATGTAGAACTTGAGGAAATGGGTGCTGAGTTTCAAAGACAGCTAGACATACTGAAATCCACTTTCAGCAATCAAATGAAACATATTGGGAGATCTCTGGCATTGGGGAGTTCTGTGGAAAGAGGACCACGGGGGCAGGGGTGGTTCTCTTTCCACAGGTGGTTTTTACCTGGCTTACCTCATTTCTGGGACTTCCCGGCCCTCAATATGCTTCTGGCAGTATGAGACTGTGATTAGTTCCCCCAAGGACCCCCATGTCATTGGACAAGTGGTTACTGTTGCATTTTCTGTTTAACTATTGAATAACAGCTAAACCTTTGCCTTCCCTGAGGAAAGAGTTGCCTGACTTCTCCTATATGGCCATGGACACCTCCTTCTCTGCTGATTTTGTCATTATCACCTTTGTCACACCAAATTTCCTTCCAAAGAACAGTGAATTTTAGAGCTCAGGGAAGATGTTTGGTTTTTATAGCTGCACAACTTAGCACATAGTAGGTGCTCAACAAGTACTTTCTGGCTGTCTTAGTCCTTTGGGGCTTCTGTAACAAAATACCGTAAACTGGGTGGCTTATCAACAGCAGACATCTTTTTCTCTTAGTTCTCACAATCCAAGATCAAGGCACCAGAGTCCCAGTGTGTGGTGAGGACCCACATCCTGGTTCAGAGGTGGTGTCTCCTTGCTGTGTCCTCACATGGAGGGAGACATGAGAGTGTTCTCTAGGTCTTTTAAAAGGGTGCTAATCCTATTTGTGAGTGCTCTGCCCTGAAAACCTAATCACCCCCAACCCCAATGACCCACCACCTCATATTATCCATATCACTTTGGGGTTAGGTTTCGACGTCCAAATTGGGGAGAACACAAATATTTAGAGCACAGCACTGAGAAGAGTATTCTCAGTTGCAGGAGCTCCTTTATTCTTGCTTGTTTTATATGCCAACATTCTGTACCTATAATATCAATATTCTGGTATTATAAAGAAATACCTGTCAAAAGTCTTGCAGGTCATTCTATAGTATCTCCTGAGGGAAGGGATTGATGCTGACCTGAAAGTTTTAGTTTTCCCAGGAGGCAAGGTATGAAGAAATTGAATGTGACTTAAGAGCCACCCAGGTATGTTAATATGACATGAAATGGATAATAGTGATATAACAATGTGGTTGAAAAGCCACTGCCAAGGAAGGACTGTCACTGAGCAGGGTTCTGAAGGAGGAAAAGAAAATCATTTCACAGAACAGAACTGTGCTGTGCTACAAGCTTCCTCAGCAGATTAAACGTATGAGCCGCATTGCCCTTAGTGGGCTCCCTGTCCATTATCCCACCAAGTCCTTTGATCCTTGCTGCACACTGTGTCAATTACATGCTCTGGGATTTATGTCAAATTTGCCAGGAGCCAGAGACTGACCTGAGATTGTGAATGAGAAGAGTGAATTCCCAAGTATGAACAGCGGAGAATGATATTTGCTTTCTGTGGGGTGTGTGTGTGTGTGTGTGTGATGTAGCAATTGGAAGGAATTGAAGGTTTTGTATCTTTGGTATCATTTTTTTTTAAATGAATTTGTTTCAAGATTGAAAGACTCAAAGGAAATAATCTAGATCATCTAATTATAGTCATCTCTCAGGTTAGCTCCAGGATCCCCCTCCCCAGGAAAAATCTATAGATATTTTTATAAAATGGCATAGTATTTGTATATAATATCATTCTGTATACTTTAAATCATCTCTAGACTATTTACAATACCTATAACAATGGAAGTGCTATGTAAACAGTTGTTATGCTGTACTGATTAGGGAATAATGTCAAGGAAAAAAGTCTATACGTGTTCAGCACAGTCTCAAGTTTTAAAAAAATATTTTTGATCCACAGTTGGCTGACTACATGGATACAGAGGGCTGACTAGATATGTTTGTAGTCTATCCAAAAGCATTGTGGGAAAGGGACCAGGTCACTGATTCAGCCAAACTGGGCCTCCATCTTGGTACCATGTCTATTGGTTAATCTTGAGAATATCTTATCACCTCTCTGGGCTTTAATAATCTCATCCATAGAAAAAGTAGTTTAAATTGAATGATCTTTTTCCAGTATCAAAAATCTGCAACATAATGTCTCATAGTGTTGTAAACGCTGTAACAGAACATTCCCATTTTCTAATTTACTTTATTTTACATTATGAAAGTGTAAGTAGTTAATAAGCAGCAACTGCCTTTTAACTCCAAGTTTTAGGGAGTGAGATCTCCACTCAAAATATTTTCACATATAACTTATTAGATAAAGACATAAAGGAGGGAGAGAGGACATCAAATAAGGTATGTTCAATATTCATTATGCTATGTTCTTTGTGATCTTAAAAGATGGACAGTTTCACTGAGTAAATATCTACCCTGAGCAAAATTTTCAGTAGTTACATTCCAGAAAATGCACTCTTTGAAGCACTAGAATCCCTTATTTTTATTTTTCCCCAAATATTTTCAAAACCAGTATGAGCGAAGTATTATTGACATACAAATAATTCCCATTTTCATAAGGCTCTATGGTCTTAACAATGAAATAAACAGTGAATAGTGTAAAGTACACTGTATTTTTGCTATATTTCTTATAATTTTGAAGTTATTTGTGATCACAGATTGAAAAATCCTTCAATTAGTGGGTACAGGCAGTAAGAAGCATAGAGATTTATTTTTCAATAATCAAATAAACGAGTAGTGAAAAGTTGGGGGCAGTGGATGCCTACGTTTTATAGATGAGTATTATGGGTTGGATCTGGAATGTCCCCAAAGGCTCATGTGTTGAAAGTTTAATCCCCAATGTAGCAGCGCTCAGAGTGGGGCTTTTGGAAAGCTATAAAGCTTCTTACCTCATCAGTGGATTAATCCATTGACAGATTAATCACTTAATGACATTAGTGGGAGGTGGTAGAAACTGTAGAAGGTATAATCTAGTTGAAGAAAGTGAGTTCTTGGAGGTGTGACCTTGGGGACTATATCTTGTCCCCAGCTCCACACCCCTTCCTGGCTGCTATGAGCTAAGTCATCTTTCTTCTCCACATTCTTCCATCATAATGTTCTGCCTCGTCTTGAGTCCAAAGCAGTAGAGCCAGCAAGATTAAGACCTCTGAAACCACGGGCCAGTATAAATATTCCTTCGCTTAAGTTGTTCATATCAGGTATTTTGATCATAGTGCTGAAAAGCTGACTCACAGAAAATTCATACTAGGACTAGCCTTATTGAAATGACTGTAACTGATCCTGTAGTTTAGATGTTTGGAACTGGTTTACAGGAGGAATTAGGAAGGGTTTGGAGACGCATGATAGAGAAGACTTCGAATATTGTAAATGGAGCTTAACGGGCCATACTGAGGTGAACTTAGAAAGACCAACATGCTAATAGGACTGTGGACAGTAAAGAAGGTTCCCATGAGGTTTCAGATAAGAATAAGGACTCTATTGGGAATTTAAATAGAGGTAATCCATGTAACATTCTGGCAAAGAACTTGTCTACATTTTGTCCATGTTCTGAATTTCGTGTGAGACTAAATTTAAAGGTGATGGATTCATTAATCTGGTGAAGAAAAATCCAAGGCAATGCAGCATTCAGGCTGTGGCACTGGTATTGCTGGATGCCTTTGGAAAGATTTAGAATGATATTTGGTAACAAAAAGCACAGTAGAAAGACTTTTAAAAACTGAAATTTTGCCAGAAAAGAAATACTTGTAAAATTGGGGCCAAAGAAGGTGTGGTTGCTGAAGAGATCAGTTGCTAAAGAGAAACTAAGGACTTTGCACTGAGAAAATAGGAAAGGGGTTTGGGGGTCATCTCAGGAATCAGTAAGGCCCTATGCTTCACAGGCTCAAGGGTATAAAAGTGAAAACTTGAAATATTTTGTTTTGAGAAGAGTGCCACAAGACTGTCCTGCTTACATAGAGCTGCCTAAAAAAAATTTTTCCAAAGGTTTCTTTTCACTGTGTTTAGACTTGCAGACTCAGAGCCACTTCAGCCATGAGCCAAGGGAGCCCAGCTGCTGCTTCCACCAGCAACAGGATTTGGTGTTATTCACATGGTGCTGACTTTACAGGCATGAAGTATGCAAGAGTTATAGGATCACAGAGACTAGATTTCCCAGGAAGGCCAGGGAGACCAGACAATGTGCATCAGCTGAAGCTGTGACGATACTCCAGGAAATTAGAGATGCCAGGACCATGGAATGTCTGTCAAGGAAAGCTGCAGACAGGGAACAGAAGCAGCCCCAAAGAGAAGCATGTGAATGCAATTGGTATGGCCATAAGGAAGGGTTGCCCAAGCCCTCTGGGGCTCCATCTCACCATCATGTGCTGAATACTGGACATGGAATTTCAAGACTTAGTCTTTCCCCTTCAGAGCTTTGGTCTTGCTTTGGTCTGATCCTTCCTAGTACCTTCTTTCTCCCTTTTGGAATGGAATCTTTAACCTATGCCAGTCACACTATTGGAACATAAATACATTGGAAGTATGTAGCTTGCTTTTAGGTTTTTATAGGAGTTCACAGCTAAGAATTGCCTTGATTTGGACTTGGACCTCTTGGAAATGATTGAACTGTTGACTCTGGGGGCACTTGGGACTGGATATATTTTGCATTGTGAGATGGAAATGAGCCTTTGAGATCCAAGTATGGATATGGATCCAAAATTCGTGTGTTGAAGCATTGGTCTCCAATACAGCAGTGTTCAGAGGTGGGGATCTCGTAAAGTGATTGGATCATAAAGAATCTGACCTCATTCATAGATTAATCAATCTACTGATAGCTGAATGGTCTAATGGTCTAATGGTGTAGGTTTTGGGAAGTGGGACCTGGTTGAAGGAAGTGGGTCTTTTGAGGCATGTCCTGGGAGACTATATCTTGTCCCTGGCCCTTTCCTCTCATTCTCTGCGTTCTAACTTAGCATCTTTCCTCTGCCAGGCCCTTTTACACCGATATTCTGCTTCATCTCAGAATCAAAGCAATCGAGCCAGCCCACCAGGGACTGAAATCTCTGAAACAATGAGCGAAAACAAATCTTCTTCCTTTTAAGTTGCCTCTGTCTTGTATTTTCCCTCTGCAATAAAAAGCCAACTAACACAATGGGTAAATGAATTTAAATAAAAAGACTTGAATTTATTAAACAAAATTTAATGTAGGTAGGGGAAGAATTAGGGCTTCTGACTATCTAATTTGATCTTCAGCCTTAAAAACTAAAACCTCTGTGTCAGACTGGGGCTTATTAGTTGGGGAGTCTACATCTGGGCTGAAAAGCTCTCCATGGTGTAGATCCCGGGCTGTGAAGGGAAGAATTTTAGTTTAGTGGAAAGAGTGAGTGGTTGAAAAGGGGTTTTTACAAAATTTTAAGGTTCTATGATTAAACAGAGATAATCAGTCTTCAAAGCTCTTATTGTAACCCCTGAGTTAAATTATAGTGTAACTATAATTCCAGAACTCTCTGAACTGCACCCACATATTATTCTCTACATAGATCTTTAACTATAATAGCTATTCATTAGTTCAAGAGACCTCTGCTTTTATATGAATCACAGTTTAGTGAGTATAGAAAAAGGTATTCATTCTCCATAGCAGCTACTTCATTGGAACAATTTAAAAAAAAATTACACTCTGACCTTTTGAAAATGAAATAGAAGTTTCAAAAGTTTTATTAGATGTTATCTGAAAAGCTGTTATCTTGTTTTGCTTCTTGATTATTTTAAGCGGTACTTATGCTAGTATATAGAATCTCAGGCTTGAATAGGAAGATTAGCTATAAATAAACACTGTACAAATGATACCTTCAAGGGGACAAACAATAAAACCTGCTGTGGTGAACTCATGCTGGGTGAGGGAAGACCATGAAAGGGACCCAGAGGTCTTCTACAAAGGAGTAGAAGAAAAGAGATGGCAGCCGGAGTGAGACCCCCTTACCTAGAAGTTATTTTGGCTATAACCATAAATGCAGGAGTAATTGTCCTTGGATTATAGAGGTCTCAGGGTTTAATGGAAAGAAAATTATCATTAAATGCCAATGTTTAGGATACAGATGTAAAGAAAGGGCTGGGACAAGTGTTGGCACTGAAGTCTGGATATGAAAGATTTTATTAGCCAGCTTTCTGTTATTGTAACAAAATTCTTGAGATAATTAATTAAAAGTATAAAATTTTTATTTTGGCTCATAATTTTGGAGATTTCAGTCTATGGTCAATTGACATTTTTGCCTTCGGCCTATGATGAGGGCACACATCATGGTGCCAGCATATGGGGAAACCATTCAGCTCTTGAATGATATGCAAAGAAGAAAGGAAGAAGAGGGGCCAGGTCCAAATTTCCCCTTCAAGGCATACTCCTAGTGACCAGAAGAACTCCCACTAGGCCTCACCTCTTAACATTTCCACCATGTCCATAGAGCAACGAGCTTGGGAATAAGCCTTTAACACCTAGGTTTGGGAGAACATTTCTGATCCAAAACATCTAAGATGGAGATACTAATTTAAGCAACACTATTGTTCTTTCTTGGGAACACTGTGATAACTAGGGACAAATGGCACACAGAGGGTTTCTCCATCAATGAGAAATCTTTACATGTCTTTTCATTAGACTCTTTAACTTTGAGTACCTGAAAGTTCAAAGGTAAGTCAGCATCTAGCCACAGGGCTCCAGAACTGACTTTAAACAAAGCAGCAGGAAGAGTAGAAATCTGCCAGATGCAAGTGCATAAAGGCACGGATAGAAAAGTCTTCCGTGTATAGAAAGAATCTTTGCAATTCTATTTATATCAAAAATATATCTTAGGAGAAAGAAGATGGAGGATCAGAGGATGGGTGCACTTCCCAGCAGCTCTTTAGCTCAAGATGTAAAATGTGGGAGGACTGCTCCTCATCAAGGTGGGTAACTAAGAGATCACACTGAACTTCAATATTGGACAGCAAAAGAAACCATGGCAACATAGACAGTGAGAAACTTCTGACCTGCTATAAGAATACATTCAAGATGTGTCAGCTTGGCTGATGGCTGTGATGGCAGTGGTGGCTGTGGCTGCTGAGGGAGAGGGAGAAAGAGGAGAATGAGATGAAGGAAATACTGGCTTGGGGGAACTTGCAGAATGTAGAGGGAGGCTGATCTTAATGGACCCAGAGTTTGTGGGGGAAGTTGTTGAGTGTAACCACAACCCAAATAACTCAATCCATGGGTGGATAGTTCAGTGGGAACCAGGTTGCTGGCATGGAGACCATTTATAATCATTGTGTGGCTGCAAGCAGAGGCAGGAGATTAGAAACTCATACAGGAAGTAGCCAACTGACCCAGCAGTCACCTATTATGACCCCACAATGTGCCTGGACAAGTGTGGCCAAAACTGGCACAAATAGAATTGTGCCTAAGGCAATCCAGCCTCAGAATACCAAGGAGAGAGAGCTCCTTTCATTTCTGGTGTCCCATAAGAAGACACCAATAATGGTCAGACAGGAGCATCTGCACTCCTGGTCTAATCCTGGGTAATTCACATCCGTAGTGTTGAATGTGAGAACTATGGAAGTTTTAGACTCTGCACCCTAAAAGTGGAATTTTGGGGAGGCATTAGAGACACAGATATGCAGCAAAGATTAGCATCTCTCCAGAAACACAGGGTGTGAATAAAATCTCAAATACCCACCAACAGAGTTCCAAAGGTTGGCCAAGACTGATGCCAATTTGAATGATTGGCACCAGACTCATTATGGAAGTTTACAACTTGCCAGCACTCCCCAGTCTATCCCATCCTGCACTGAGTGTCAGGGAAGCTGAGAGCTGCTGCAACCAGCTTTGGCTCTCAGCCACAGTGACTGGAAACTTGGTGAGGAACACACATACATTGGGCTTAGCAACCCCCCAGCCCTAGTTCCAACACAGAGCCCCAGAATAAATTCAATGAATGAAAATCCATCCCTGCCTATAGTTTTTGACCACCTCAACAGAAACATTACCTTTATTTCTCATTAAGAATTTTTATATATTTTTCTATTCCTCCCAATTTTTTTATTCATTTTTATTTTAATTTAATTTTTTAAAAAAATTTATCTTATTGTATTATTTTTTCTATTCTGTGTGATTGTGCTTGTGTGTGCAAGCATGAGAGTTGACTTCATAGATAGGTTTGAACTATGTGTGTGTGTGTGTTGTGTGCCTGTGTGTATGTGTGTGTGTAGTTTTACTTTCATTTTAATTGCTTCCTTCTTTACCCATTTATTATTTTGCCTTGGTTTGACTTAGGTGGGGTAAAATTATACGTGAGTTCGAATTGTTTTGATTGTACATTTGTTTGTACTTTGGTTTCTATTCCTTTTATTACCACTTCTTCCCTCATCAATATCCAATTTTTTTTCTCTTCTGTGTTCCTCTCTTTTGTTATTTTATTATTCTTAGTAATTTTTTACTCTTCCTTGTATATAGCTATCATCTGCCACCTATCCTTCCTTCCTCTGCTCTGTTCACTTTTTAAATATTACAAACTTTACTTTGCTGTCCCACCCTATTTTATCTTCACTTAACAAACTCTAATCCAACTATTTGATAGAACTACATAGCTTATGTAATTCCTACCTCATTCATGTTGTTGTGATTATTAATGCAGTGACACAGTAGACATCTGCTGTTTAATGTCTGATCTAGTTCATGGTTGGTTATTGAGGGTACCGATTGTTAAATGCTCACCCCAAATTCCTGTACAGGTGGTAATTAGTGTTATAGATGTCAAAGTAGAAACAAGGCATTTTTGTTAATGCTGTACCTCTGTTGTTAACAATGTTGCTCTTCCTGACTTCCCCCTTCCTCTAAAAGTGGCTGGAAAGTGATTGGGGCACTTCAAGTTCACTGAGCAGAGGTTCTGATGCTGAACAATACTTACAACTTAGCTAAGTGCTAGTCAACTTCACTCCACACATGACCTAGCCCTGCTTGTGCCTCAACAATGCTTCAAACCAGAGAATAGGGGAGACAAACCCCCCAAACTAATAACTAGGCCAACAACCAACCATTAGCAATCAGAGGGGGACCTCAGGTCCTACTCTTGGACATCTACTCATACATCAAAAACAGAGAGAAGCCTCAGAACAAAAATAACTACGCACAAATTGTCATACATGAAAAGAGGGAGGGGAACCCATCTTAACTGATGAACAAGTCCAAGACTTCTGAAAATATGAGGAAACAGGTAAACAAATCTCCCCTCAAAATTCATAATCGCCCAACAAAGGAATCCACAGATATGGAAGTGAATGGAATTCCAGAGAAAGACTATAAAAACTGATTATTAAAATATTCATTAAGCTAGAAGAAGATGTAATCAGGAATTAAGAGAGCAATACAGAGGATGACATTTCAACAAAAAAAGTGGAGATATTGAAAAGAAACCAATTAGAATTCTTGGAAATGAAACACACAATGAATCAAATTAAAATTTCACTTGAAAGCATCATTAACAGATTAGCTTGTGTAGAAAATAGAACTTCAAGCCATGAAGACAGGGCGTATGAACTTGAATACTCAATATGCAATAAAGAAAATAAAAAGAACATGACGAGGACCTAAAAGAATTCTGGGACAATATCAATAGAGCAAAACAGGTCACTGGGATAGAAGTGAACATGGGGATCCAGGCTAAAGTGTTAGGAGCAGCTTCAGTGAGATAGCAGCAGGAAATTTCCCCTGTGTTAGAAATGAAATGGACTTTCACATACAGGATGCATATAAGACTCTAAATAGACCCAATCAAAACAGAACCTCAGTGGCGCACGCTTGTAATCTCAGCAGCTCAGGAGGCTGAGGCAGGAGGATTGTTGAGTTCAAAGCCAGCCTCAGCAAAAGCAAGGTGCTAAGCAAAATCAGTGAGCCCTGTCTCTAAATAAAAAATACAAAATAAGTCTGAGGATATGGCTCAGTGTTCAAGTGCCCTGAGTTCAATGCCCAGTACCCAAAACAAAACAAAACCTCTCCAAAACATATCATAATCAAAATGGCTAACATAGAAAATAAGAAAAGAATGACAAAAGCCACAAGATGAAAACCTGAGGTCACCTTTAGAGGCAAATCAATAAGGCTCACTTCTGACTTCTCAATTCAAACCCTAAAATCAAGGAGGGCCTGGACTGTGATATTTCAATCTCTAAAAGAAAGCAACTGACAGCCAAGATTGTTATATTCAGCAAAGCTAGCTTTAAAAACAATGGAGAAACAAAAACTTTCCATGAAACTAAAAGAATTCATGACCACCAAGCAGCACTACAAAGACTACTCAAAGATATACTGCACACAGAACAACCCCCAAACAAACCCCAAGCCTCCCAAATAGGTGAAGATCACTAGGAAAACAACCAACTAAATAAAAATCAAGGCAGAATTAAAATATAGAAAATAAACCAAAATGGCACAAAACAATAAACATCTGTCCACAAAAATGCTGAATGTAAATGGTCTCTACTCCCCAGTCAAAAGACTTAGGTGTGAAGAATGGACTTAAAAACAAGATCCAACTGTGTGCTGTTTGCAAGAGATTCATCTAATAGGCAAATACACCCATTGGCTAAAGAAAAGGATGGAAAAAAATATTCCATGAAAATTAAGTCTGGAAACAAGACAGACTAGCGATTCTCATTTCTGACAAAGCAGATTACAAAGCAATAATTAATCAGAAGAGAGAAAGAGTACCACTACCTACTGGTAAAGAGAACAATCCAACAAGAAGGTATAATAAAAGTAAGTATATATCTCCCAAATGTTACTACACCTAATTATATAAAAATAATACTTCCTGAAATTAAAACCCACATAGATCCCAATCAATAATACTGGGTCATTTCAACACACCTTTATCATGAATAGACAGGTCATTCAAACATAAAATCAATAAAGATATTTCTGGCCTAAATAATACTATAAATCAAATGGAACTAATAGATACCTACAGAACATTTCACCCCCAAACACTTGAATTTACTTTATTCTCAGCAGTTCATGAAAATTTTCCAAACTAGACCATATTCTAGGTTGCAATATTAAGTCTTAGCAAATACAATAAAATTGATAGAATCCCATGCATTCTATCATTGATCATAATGGAGTAAAACAAGAAATCCAGAATAAGAAAAATAATAGAAACCTTGTAAACACATGAAGATTGAACAATACTGTTTTTTTTTCAAGAAGGTATACTCTTTACAAACACTGTTAAAATATTACACAAAACACATTCAAGAGGCAAGTAATTTTAATGCAAGTCCTTGTATGGCAATCTAAATTTATTGAACTACTGATGTTGAGTTATACAAAATTATGCCACTTCAAATAAGGCTTTTAGTATATATTTGGCCATCCAAAATAGTTGTAACATCAGGTTGGCCAATACTGTGGCTCCCTGTTGGATAGGCACATGATCTTTACCCCCAAATATTAATGCATACAAAGCAGGAAGGCATTGTTAAATAAAACAGCAATAGTTATAGCAAATTAGGCCTTATCACTGATTACATGTGATTAAAATTACCTCTCACATTCACATCCACAGTGCTCATCCATCATTTAACATCTCAACCAAAATGTTACACTTGTGAAACAATCACCTACAGGCAAAAATACTAAACCTGTATATTTGGTATTGCAAATACAATTATGCATGAGTAGGCAAGGGATTCACAGTAAGAATCTACAGCTGCAGAGGACTGAAAATTATTTACAAAAGTTGTTGTCATTAAAGAAATGTTTGAAAATATAGACTTTTTGTTGTAGGCCCCCACTGTACACACAACTACAAACATTGTTCCCTATATAAACAAGAAAGAAAACACATAATAAAGAGATTTGAAAACTCTAGACAGTTCCTTCCAGATAGAGGTTAATCTTAGATATGAAAAGGACTATTTTAAAGACAAGATCACTGTCTCCACAGGTTTCTGAAAAACAAACAAACAAAAAAACTATGTAGCTGTGTTAATTTTAGTGCTTATTTTGTATAATACAATGATAATGATCTTGAATTTAAAACAAAAATCATAATAAACTGTAAGTATCAAAGAAGCAAAGTTATTTGGAGTAGTCTATATAGGAAGTAATAGGACTTTCTTTGGTTATGCTAAAATAGTGGTGCTTTCATAATTTATACTATTGTACTCTCCAATACAAAGTATGGGGTTTGTTAAAATATACAGTACAACATTTTCATACATGCACAGCATTTTTGGATGCACAATGTTTCTTAGCAGTAATACTGGATATAGCCTCTGGTTTTACCAACTGCATACACTAGGATTATTATATAAGTAAAAATCTCTCTTGCGATACTGAAAAGTGATTACAATGTGCAAACTGATAGAGTAGCTTTCATCCATCTCTTAAAGGGTACCACCATAGAAAGTCCATTTAGGATGTCGGTAGGTTTTTTGTTTGTTGTTGTTTGTTTGTTGAGTATTTGTTTTAATTGTAGGTGTATGCAATAACCTTTATTTTATTTTTATGTGGTGCCGAGGATCAAACCCAATGCCTCACGTGTGCTAGGTGAGTGCTTTACCACTGAACCACAATCCCAGCCCCAAATTAGCCAATCCCCAAAAAGCAAATGGCAAATGTTTTCTCTGATATAAGGAGGCTGACTCATAGTGGGGTAGGGAGGGGGAGCATGGGAGGATTAGATGAATTCTAGATAGGGAAGAGGGGTGGGAGGGGGCAGGAGATTAGCAAGGATGGTGGAATGTGATGGACCCCATTATCCAAAGTGCATGTATGAAAACTCGAATTGGGTGTCAACATACCTTATATACAGAGATATGAAAAATTGTGGTATGCATGTGTAATAAGAATTGTAATGCAAAAAAAGTACATGTATAAAGGCATGAATTGTCATTAACATACTTTATATACAAAGATATGGAAAATTGTACTCTATATGTGTAATAAGAATTGTAATGCATTCTGCTGTCGTGTATTTAAAAAAATAAAATCAATTAAAAAAAAGGTGTCAGTAGGTTTAACAAAGTTGAAATGCTGGTGCTTTTGACTTGGGCAACAGTTCTTCATACTTGACTCAGAGCTACAATGCATTTATTAGATGGAAGCAGCTGACATCATGACTTTTTGTGGGCTTCCCCAGGCACTGGAGTCTTTCTTTTAATTTGCTGCACTAGGTCATAAAATATTTCATTAACATTTATTTTTTATTTTGCAGAAGATTCTAAGAATGCACAGTTGATCCACTGTCTTGATAGATTTTGACCTTGTTCCTTTCCTACAACTCTTTCATCTTCCAAGTCACACTTATTACTAACCAGAATCATGGGAATGTCATCAGTTTCTTTAACGTAAGAATCTGTTTTCTTAGATCTTATAAATCATTAAAGGTGGACTATGCTATGATGGAATAAACTAAAGCAAAGCCTGTCTATTTTTCATGTACAAATTCCTCCTTGCTGTGAATTATTTGGTTCCTGCAGTATCCAAGATTACAATAATACATTGTTGTGCATCTATTTCAACTTGCTTTCTGTAAGAATCTTTTCTCATAGGATATTTTTCAGCAAAAATTCATTGAACACATTGTACAGGCAGAGCAGACGTTCCAACCCCTTCTGAACCAAGAACAACTAGTTTATATTCAGGCATGTTTCAAATTTGTCAGAAAAGTACTTTTTATACTGTTGCTTACTTCTCACAGACAGTATCACCCCATATTCCCTCCAGGTTGCTGCTCTGGGTACCACAGGGGTAACCCCTGCCACTCCAGCTGGTTTCTGAACAACAATTTTTTACATGAAGAATGATCATAGAAGAAATGAGAATTTCTTAGAAACAAATGAAAACAGAGATGCAATATATTACAATCTTTGGGATAGTATGAAGGCAGTTCTAAGAGGAAAATGTATAGTATTAAAGGCCTACATTAAAAAAAAATAGAAAACCCCCAAATAAATAATCTAATGGTCTAACTCAATGCCTTAGAAGAGGAAGAACAAACTAATTCAAAATAAGTAGAAGATAGGAAATTATTAATAGTAGAAGAGTTGAAATTAATGAAATTAAGAATAAAAAGCAACACACAGGATCAATGCTACTGACTTCATTCTTCAAAAAGATAAAGATTGACAAACCTTTAGCCAAACCAACGAGAGAGAGAGAGAGAGAGAGAGAGAGAGAGAGAGAGAGAGAGACTCAAGTGAACAAAATTAGAGATGAACAAAATTAGAGAAAATGAGATATCACTAAAGACACCTCTGAAATCCAGAGGATCATTACAAACTATTTTGAAAATTTACATTCTAATAACTGGAAAGCCTAGAAGACATTGACAAATTTCTAGACACGTATGACTGCCCAAATTGAACCAGAAAGAAGACCTAAATAGACCGATATCAAGTAATGAAATTGAAATATTGATTAAATACCTTCCAACAAAAAAGAGCCCAGGGCAAGATGGATTCATAGTTGAGTTCTATCAGACCTTTAAAAAAGAACTAACACCAGTCTTTCTCAAATTATTCAGTGAACTTGAAAGGGGGGAACACTCACAAGCATATCTATGAAGCCAGTATTACACTGATACCAAAACCAGACAAAGACACATCCAGAAAAGAATACCACAGACCTATATCCCTGATTTACATAGATGGAAAATTTTTAATAAAATATTAGAAAATCACATTAAATCACATCAATGTCAGGATAAAACCAAAAGACTATATCTATCCATAAAACTCTAATAAAAATATATCAAGAAGATAACACACCATGAGCAAGTGGGTTTCATCTCAGGGATGCAAGATTGGTTTAACACATGCAAATAAATAAATGTAATTCACCACATAAATAGAATTAAGGGCAAGAATCATGATTATCTCATTAGATGCAGAAAAGACCTTAGATAAAATCCAGCCCCCTATATGTTGAAAATACTGGAAAAACTAAGGATAGAAGGAACTTACCTTAATATTATAAAGGCTCTGTTTGGCAAACCCAAAGCCCACATCATTTTGAGTTGAGAAAAATTGAAAACATTTCCTCCAAAATCAGGAATGAGACAGGATGTTCACCCTTAACACTCCTACTTAATATAGTTCTTGAAACTCTGGAAGGAAACTAAAGGGGTACAAATAGGAAAAGAAGAAGTCAAATTATCTTTGTTGATGACATGGTCCTATATCTAGAAGACCCAAAAATTCTACCATAAGACTTCTAGAGCTGATAAATGAATTCAGCAAAGTAGCAGAATACAAGATTAATATTCATAACTCAGTAGGTCTCCTGTAGTCCAGTAGTAATTATTTTGAGAAAAAAATCAGAAAAAACTATCCATTCACAAATACCTCAAAAATATTCTCAGGAAATCATCTGACCAAGAAGGTGAAAGATCTCTATAATGAAAATTAGAGAACACTGAAGAAAGAAATTGAAGAAGACCTTAGAAGATTGGAAAAAACTCTCACGTTCTTAGATAGGCAGAATTAATATTTTTCAAAATGGCCATACTACCAAAAGCACCATACAGATTCAATGCATCAAAATACCAATCATGTTCTTCACAGAACTAGAAAAAAACTATCCTAAAATTCATTTTTAAGAATAAGAGAAACAAAATAGTCAAAGCAATCTTGAACAAGAACAGTGATGCAGGAGGCATAACAATACACGATCTCAAATTATACTACAGAGGTAGTAACAGAAATGGCATAGTTGGCATCAAAATAGATATGAATACAAATAGAATAGAATAGAAGACACCCACCATACTTACAGCCATCTGACACTTGACAAAATGGGAGGCAAAAAATATGTTGTAGAAAAGACAGACTTTTAAACAGATGATGCTGGGGAAACTAGATGTGAATATGTAGAAGAATGAAACTAGATCCCTATCTCTCACCTTGCTCAAAACTCAAAGTAGATTTAAGACTTAGGAATTAGAAGAGCAACATTGAAAATGATAGAAGAAAACATAGGGTCAACATTCCACCATAATGGTGCAGACACCCACTTCCTTAACAAGACCCTGAAAGCTCAAAAAGTAAAGCCAGCAATCAATAAGTGGGGTGCCATCAAATTAAACAGCTTCTGCACAGCAGAGGAAATGATTATGAGCATGAAGAGAGGACCTACAGAATGGGAGAAAATCTTTGCCAGTTTCTCCTCTGATAGGGAATTAACATCCAGAATATATAAAGTATTCAAAAAGCTTAGCAGCAAAAACCCAAATAGCCCAATCATTAAATGGATAAAAGAACTAAACAGATATCTTTCAGAAGAAGAAACAAAAAAGGGCCTTATCTATATGAAAAAATGTTCAATATCTCTAGAAATCAGAAAAATGCAGATCAAAATTACACTAAAATTTTTGTCTCACTCCAGTCAGTATGGCAACTATCAAGAATACTATTATTACCACTACTCCTACTACTGCTAATAGATGCTGGTGAGAATGTGGGGCAAGGGGTACACTCATCTTATGAGTGGGACTGCAAATTAGTGCAAGTGCTCTAAGAGCAGATTGGAGATTCCTCAGAAAACTGAGAATGGAGCCATATGACCCACTCCTTGGTATTTATCCCAAAGAATTAAAATCAGAATTACTGGAGGGATATAGCCACATCAATTTTTATATCAGCATAATTCACAATAGCCAAGTTATGGAAATAGCCCAGATGCCCGTCAATAGATGAATGGATCAAGAAAATGTTGTATATATTTATACAATGGAGTTTTACTCAACCATAGATAAGAATGAAATTTCAGCATTTGCCAAGTAAATGGATAGAGCTAGAAAACATCACGCTAAATGAAATAAGCCCAGACTCAGAAAATTAAGGGTTGAATGTTTTCTTTCACATATGGAAGCTACAGCAAAATGAGGAAGAAAAGGGATAGGGAGTAGGATATCATAAAAATATAGGGAAGATAAATAGAGTAGAAGAAGGAGACTGAGAGGAAGGGAAAAGGTATGAGAAAGGTGAGAAAAGGTGGAATGAATTTAACAAAATCACACTATGTGCATGTATAAATATACCATAGCAAATTCCACCTTTATGCATATGTAAAAAGCACCAAATAAAAAATATACACAATGGAATATTACTCAGCATTAAAAGAGAATAAAATTATGGGATTTGCAGGTAAATTGATGGCATTGGAGAATTTCATGCTAAGCAAAGTAAGCTGATCCCCAAAAAACCAAAGGCTGAATGTTCCCTCTGATAAGTGAATGGTGCTCCATAATTGGGGGTGGAGAGAGAATAGAGAAACCAAATTTGATTGGGCAAAGAAGAAGGAGAAGAGAGGAGGGGGTATGGGGGCAGAAAAGATGGTGGAATGGGATGGACTTATTATCCTAGGTACACATATAACTGCACACATGGTGTGACGCTAGATCGTGTACAGAGAAATGAAAAGTTGTGCTGCAATTGTGTACAATGAATCAAAATGCATTCTGCTGTCATATTAATTAAAATAAATTAATTAAATAAAAATAAAAAATAAATAAATGTACGAGTGAAAGGCTGACCAGTAAAGTAGAGGAAGGAGAACAGGGGGAGGGAGGGGAAGAGGGAGAAGAGGAGCCCCGAGTTCTGAAATGGACTAAATCAAATCCCATGCGTGTATGATTTTGTTGAAATAAACTCAACTATTATGTATAACTATAATGCACTTATAAAAGAAAAAAATCCACTGTGTTCTTTCTTTCCTTACTGGCATGTTTAAAGCTTCCTTATTTTGTGTATTTGAAAGTTTAATGAATGTACTGTTTACTTCTGTTTCTTTTAATAAAGATGCATGTCATCTGGGAAAAAATATATTTTTAAAAAATCCGTCTTTGGATAATATTAAATGTTTCAAACTAACATTTGGTCTGCAAATCGGACAGATGGTCCTGTGGCAGGATGGTTTCTGACTTGCCTCTCGTTCCCGAGGGTCTGCCCATCCCTCCTCTGCTGGCTTCTCCACACTAGGGTATGGTTCAGTTCCTTTGTGCCAGGGAGGTACTCTTAACCAATTCCATCCTCTGAAATAGTAGAGTAGAAAATATCCTTTGTGAGAAGACAAGCATGCCTGTCAAGATCTTTTCTATTATACACAGGTCTGCTGTGGCAAAGTATTAGAAGAGTTGTGAAATGGAAAGATATGTGGTTTTTTTTTTCAAAAGTCAAGTGCTCCAAATTGTTGACCTTTCTGGTGCTGACAAGTAGCTGTCGGAGTGTGCTAGCTCACAGTAATAAATGCACACAATCTACCCTTTTTGGTAAATGTAACTTAACAGTGGAAATAAATAATGGCCTTTTTGAAAGGATCTTATACTACTGAAAGAGCATTTTGAAAAAGGATTTTGGGGAATGTTTCTAATGTGACATTTCTGAGGAAAATGATTGAAGTGAATCACTTAGGGAGATTTTCATATTTTCATGCTTAAAAGCTTGGAAACAAATTTCTAACCAGTTTGAAAATTTTAAACAAAAGCATTTCACAGGCTTTGAACCCATTTGTTAAAAATGTAAAAATGCAGAACCTTCTGATTCATAACTAGATTGGCTGACATCTGGGAAGAGAGAAATTTATAAACTGAATTTTAATAAATGTGTATATTTGATAGAAGGGACTCAAAACCAAAGGTTTCAGGAGCAACCTGGTTTATAACAGCACTAACTGCACACTGGGAAACAGGCAGAATTTGGATGCAGAGCTACATGTTGCTAAATTCACAAAGTATTTAACCAAAAATTTCAAAAATTATAATATGTATTCAAGCATATCATGCTTCCTAGAATATTAGCAAAAATTGCTTCTAAGAAGAGCAAAATTTTGTAGCATCAATAAATTGACATTTTATTATTGCATTCAAATTTCTGTGTATATTTTGTGATGTACATAGGATATTTGCACATAAATGCATGTATTTATATGAGAAAATATACATATGTGTGTGGAAATAGTACTGTTTATACATATCCTACATACCCCTTACTAATCGTATATGTGTATGTGTGTGTAATTTACAAATTAAAATATAGGTCTTCTTTACTTATGGGATCATGTACTGATAAACTCATTGTAAGTTGAAAGTATTGTAAACTGAAAATATATTTAATTCATGAAACTTACCAAATATCTTAAGTTAGTGTAGCCTACCTCAAATGTGCTTGGAATACTTGCAGCTGCCTACAACTGGGAAAAATCAACTGATGCAAATCCTATTTTTATAATAAAGTTTTGAGCATCTCATGTAATTTATTGAATACCTGTGTCCCCAAACACTAGCAACCTAGACTGCTGTAGAGCGTCATTGTTTACTCTCACAATCCTGTGGCTGATGCTGGCTGTGGCTCCCTGCAAAGCCCAGCATCAGAAGAGAAGGTTATTCAAAAGATGGTTTCTACTACATGCACATTGCTTTTGCACCATCATCAAGTTGGAAAATCTTAAGTCAAACCATAAGTTGGGGACTATCTGTCCTTACGTACTGTGATGTACATCCTGTAAATCACTTTTTCCCTGGAGTTTAGAGACAACTGGCATAGAGGAAAGAGTCAGGCATCACAGGTCCTTGTTCCAGTTCTGCCATCAGGACCTAGTAGTTTATATAAATCAGAATTTCTGAACTAGAGCATAGGAGGAGGATGCTGCCTTGCTGAGCTCCCATGAAGACTGGGGAGGACAGAGTTCTGAATTCTTGATGGGAATATAGCAAAGTGGCTCCTCCATAAGTTGTGGAGGTGATCAGGCGGCACATTAGAGATCATCTGGCCTATGACTGAATTTTCTAGGTGAGGAAACAGGCAAGAGAGGAAAATGAAGTCACTCCATGTTCTAGAAGGAGATATGGAAGAGCTGCCACAGAACTTCAGTTGAGAATTCTTTTGAGGACCCGTATTGGTTTTGATTATAACTCCTGATGATTGATTCCTTATAAAACCATTTCTTCAGGATTTCTCCAAGAATCACCCTCTAATAGATTACAGAGAATCATGTGATCTATACGCAAAATGTATATGTCACGCTCATCTTGATGCTTTTCATGCTAAAATGCCAACAGGTAGCAGTCTTTAATTGCTTCTTCTCACTGCTTTCGGTTCTCCATGTCAGGAGCATTCTGTGAAGACCGGAAGATTATAGGTGGGACCTCAAAAGTTCTTTGAGGCTTCAGACCATACCAGATATTAAGAAGAGGGTGATATGTGTGTGCCCCATGTGTTCATGTTCCTTCTATTGGAAACAATTAGTGCTAAAGGACAGACTGCTCTCAGTTAATGGTTATGGATTTCGGGGGGGGGGGGCGTCTTTTGCTTATCTGAGAATCTGATGGCGTATGTATATAGGTCATGTCCTTAGAAAGTGCATGTGTGAATATGCATATTTTACACAGGATCCCAGAGGATATGCAATTACTGGAGCCTTTCCACTGACCTAACACCCTTTCCAGTGTCGTTTTTGACACTCTGTACATTCATAATTACCCGGTGCACGTTTCACCATTCATACCCTTATGCCAGCATTTCCCACCTTTTAATTTGGTTTGGTGACATTGGTGATGAAATCAAATGTGTTTTTAAACATGTTTACATTTTCTACTTTGATCAGTAAAACCCACCAACACCTGAGCATGGGCTTCTGAAAGTATATGGTTTTCACATAAATGTTTTTACTACTTGATTTCTCCTTCTTCCAATCTTTATCATTTCTCCTCAAAAATGTTTTTTTTCCCTTAAAATATAACCACTTGATTTCTTTTTCAAATTTCCTATAATGGAAGCAAGTAGCATCAAATCAGAGCACACCTGTTCTGGAAGAATGTGGGGTATTGAATATATTTTATAACTAATGGAAGGAATTCAACATGTAGTGTTTGCTTACCATGTACCACACACCATGCTGGGGCTCTTACAGAATCATATCATTACTTCTTATATAGTTCCCAGTAGGTTCAATGCTACTGTTTTAGTCTTAGAGAAAAAGAAATTAAAGCTCAGAGATCATGAGTAATTAAGCAATGAATTAGGTGTCAAACCCCTCGATTCCAATCCTAGCATCCCTATCAGTGTGAGATTTAAAACACATTACTGATTCATATCTCGAGTTTCTCCATCTGTAAATTGCACAAGCTCTCTGCTACCAACTCTTGTGTATTTACATGGACAAATGGTTAGAGGGGAGGTTTTGACTGTGGCAATTCCATTTGTTACCCTGACACAGAGGTACCCTGGTCATCGAGGTTTTCTTTCAGTCCCCTACCCTTTGACTGAGGTTTCAGGTGTGATGAACTTTGCAGTAGTAACCTTTGTAACTCAGAGGAAGGATCATTTGAACTGGCTCTCAGAGCAAGTCATGGCAAAGCCATTCTAGTTCCAAATGGAAAGAAAGAGAAACATGAACAGTCTATCCAGGTAGGGATCTGCTAGTTTATTAGGAAACTGCAAATGGCTGCAAAATTTGTCTGGGGTGCCATCAACCAACACTATAAATCCCCCCAAATTCCTCTATCATTGACTGACAAAGAGTGAATGAAAATTTGGTCGTTTAGGAAGGATATAATCTTTTTTTCCCCACTGAAAAAGTTACTTTATTATAAGGAAAAGACACAACATATGAAGCTAGAAGGTGGTAGGAGTGGAAGATACGGAAAAATGTAATCACCAAAGAAGCTGCCCAAACTTGGATCCCTTCCTGTTGATTTGGCTCTTAACCACATCTGCTTTTCCTGATTCAAAGAATCTGACACCTAGCAGGGCTGGGCCCAAGAGCCCCATTTCCCAATCTCCCCTTTCTGGGAGTTTGGGGAGAGGTTGTATACTTCTTGGACTTTCAAGACACACAAGGTAATATGGAGAAGAAGGGGAAGATGTTACAGCCTTTTGTTCCAGCACCTTCTCCATGCCTGTGGAGCTGTTCTTAGCCCCACCCCTCAGTATTTATTAATGCCAAAGAGACGAACCCTGTAGAATTGAGGTAACTTAGGCAGCAGCACACTGAGCAGTGAGGTAGTATTGATGAGGAAGTGAGCAGCATCATATTTGGTGTAGAAGCTGGCCAGGAGATAGAGTATGATAGGAGAGATGCTAAGGAGTTTGTGGGAAGAGGTAAACTGGAGCCCGTAGTCCGTCTGTTCCCAGTGCATCAGTAGCCAAGCCTTTCCTTGGTCAGGGGTTTCAAAGGGTGTTCCTTTCACTGCATGTAAGAAGATATACATTGCCTGCCAGCTTCAGGAGCACGTCCATATAGGGTCACGTCGCTGGATCCTATACCTGTGGTCTGCAGGAAGTAGCCTCCACCATCTGCCTAGGAAGGATATAATGTTAATTCCAAATGTGTGCTTGCTGGTATGTTAATCATTTTCATTACTAATTAAATAGAAAGATTATGTGTGTGCATGTGTGTGTGTGTGTGAATTTTTTTCTCTGTTTGTATAAGACAAAACCTTGACAGTATAAATTATATAAATTCTCTTCCACATGATGAGGATAATGTGTTGATCGAGGTGGTACTGGTTAATGATAATGAAGAACATAAATTCTCCTGAAGGGAAATGTTTGATAGCACTGACATATTACAAGCCCATGAAAGTGATAAACAAACACCTGTTGCAAGGTGATATCAAATGGAATGGAATCTGATACAGAAGATATATTACTTGTGTGCTGCTGTCAAATGGCATTGTTTTGGGGCATATAAATTGCACAGCAATGAATGGACTAGTATAGTTTGCTTGGAAAGATTAAGGAAAATTATTACCTTAACCTGCATCAAAGGTCATCATCAGAGTCACCTTTGAATAATTAATATCACCACTTACACGATTGGGTGACCTAAATGGTAATATATTTCTCCATCTAGGAAACTAAATATTAGTAAATGACTTTCCTGTCCCACTTAAAATGTATCAATAGTTTTGAATGTACATAGGAAGAGACCAACATTCTTAGCTAATAAGGCTTCCCCAACACCAGTTGCTACTTTTTATATATTTTACTATAGCCCTACTACATTTTCAATGTCCTGAATGTACCAATTTCCACCTGCAATGGGATTATTGTACCTGCTATTCTATCTATCCTAAACCTGCTTTTCATAGTTACTCCTTATGCATTCTTAAAATATAGACATTATTGAGTTTATACCTTTGCTCAAAAGGCTCTTTCCCAGAGAGCACTCCTTTGATATCCACCAATACTGGACTAAATTCCTCTGTGTTACATTCTTATGGTCTAGTTTTTCCTCCTTTTAAAGTAATGTATAATTACCTTTATTGGTTTAATAGTTTGATCACTTGCAGTGGAATAAAGCAAGTGTAAGAGGAGGGGCTGTGACTTAAGATTTAAGCCACTTAGGATTTTTAAAGGAATAAGTGATGAAAAATTTAAGCAACTGCAATTTTTCCTAAGAAAGATGAATAACATGAATTAAAAAGAAGACATGATTTAGAGAATTCAGTGAACAGATAATTCAGGATGCAAAGATACACAACATTTCTCTTATTAGAAACAGCTTACTATCTTACTATAAAATGCCTATTATAGACAATTTGGGAGGGAAGATGCTAGAAAGATGGCAAAGAAGGAAGCACCAGGAACCTGTCTCCCCCATAGGAAGTGCACTGGCAGAAACTGATGTACTTATTTTGGAATTCTGTAGTCTACTGAAAGCTTGCAATGCTCAGGGGAAGACTTTAATAGTAAATGCAGTTAATTTTAGTCTATTTCAGCTCTAGCACTGTAGCAGCTGCCCCACGGCAGGCAGCTGTGCATGTGTTCCTGGAGAAGCTTGCACATAGCTTGCAGGAGCCAGGATGGGCAAAAGGGACCCCATCCTACAAATATTGGGGATCTGTGCTGTGGCTGCTGATTGCTGCTTCTGATGAGAGAAGCATGAAGAAAGAGGCACTGGCCGATGCTATGGTGCCTCTCCCACTGTTGCAAGTCCCTTCTCCTCCAGATTAAATGACTGCTGGAATTTAAAGAGCTGGTGCTCTTACTCCTTTTTACTTCATTTTTCTTTTCTTTGCCATTTAAGAGCCAGATATCAAATATTAGGACATTCAAGAATAGCTGCACATATAGAGAAAATTATAAAGCAATTTACCCAAGGAAAAGCTCAGGAAAAAAAAAAAAAACCTTAGAAAAGTTTAAGTTTATAACTCAGGCTAATCTTGGCATAGAGATTGGTATCCTATATAATAAAACACATACACACACACAAATAACAAAAAAAAAATAGAAATCTATGGGAAAAGGGGAGTATCTGCCTTTTAGTCACCACGGTATTAGATTCAAATGTCCAGTTTTCAGCAACAGGAAGAACAACAAAATATTAGAAGCCATACAAATAAACAGAAAAGTATGGTCTATTAAAAGGAAAAAAAATAAATCTAAAGAAATTGTCTTTTTGGGCTGGGGATGTGGCTCAAGCGGTAGGGTGCTCGCCTGGCATGCGTGCGGCCCGGGTTCGATCCTCAGCACCACATACAAACAAAGATGTTGTGTCCGCCAAAAACTAAAAAATAAATATTAAAAATTCTCTCTGTCTGTCTCTGTCTCTCTCACCTCTCTCTTTAAAAAAAAAAAAGAATTTTTCTTTGAAAAAGACCTCAAGGCAGACCTACTATACTTTACAACAGAGAAGAACTAAAGTCATGGATAATGTTGAGAAAAAAATGAATGGGCAAAATGGAAATGTCAAAAATAGAAAACTTAACAGCACACCCCCAAATCCTGGAGCTGGAAAGTATAGTAACTGAAATGAAGAATCTACTAGAGATATTCAAAGGTTGATTTGAGCAAGCAGAAGAAAGAATAAGTGCTCTTAAAGATAATACAATGGAAATTATCAATGTCTGAGGAGCAGAAATAAAAAAGATGGAGGAAAAGTGAAGAAAGTCTAAAGGACCTGAAGGTCACTGTCAAACAGATCAATAGATACACTGTGGGATTCCTGGAAGGAGAAGAAACAGAGAAAGGGGAGAGAGAATATTTGAAGAATAATGACTGAAAATTTTCAAAACTGGACACAAAACATGAATATCAACATCCAAGAAGCTCAATAAACTCCAAGCAAGAAAACTCAGAGAGCTATACCAAGACACATTATGATCAATAACAAAGAAAGAACATTAAAAGTAACAAGAGTAACATATCCCATATAAATGAGCTTCAATAAGATTATTAGTCAATATTTCTTAACAAAAATATTTGGAGACTTAGGCAATGAACCCACATACTCAAAGTGATAAAGAAAAAAAAAACAAAAATCTTGCATCCAGCAAGTGTGCCCTTCCTTAAAGATATTAGAAAAATAAATATCTTAATAAAGGTTGTGGAAGTAGTTGCAGAACATTCAGAAAAAAAAAAAGAATCATTTGAGGACATAAGCCAAGACAAGGCCATCATTTCTCTAAGGGCAGATACAAGAAGAGATAAAACAGAGAAGAGAGGACTGACTCACAGTGTGGAGCAGAGGAGGCAGACAGTGGGAACACTAGGATGTCACTGGGGCTACCTGCATCTCTACTGCAGATGCTGTCTTTTAAAATCTCATGGCCATGAGAAAAAAATAATACAAAGAAATATAACAGCAGGTGTTGTTAATATTTGAAATTATAACATGAAAGGGGCTTGTTTCTGCTGTGATCATTACAAAGTCACTTTGTTTCCCAGTGGCTATATTAAAAAGATAAAAAGAAACAGAGAAATTAATTTCAATAATGTATTTTATTTAATTCAAAACTTTCAAAAATATTATCTTTTTAGCTTGACACAAACATTATTAATGAGAGAAAAGTCATGTCTTTAGGATGACACCCCTTTCATCACTCTACCTATGGCTTTCATTCATCTTGATCCAGATGTGGTCCACTTCTTCCCGGCATGACTACATTTAAGTCTTCACTTAAGTCTTTGCAATCCTCATTCTACATGAAGAAGATACCTTGTGTTTTCAAATCTCTTTCCATTCCCTAAGCAATTCTGTCCACCATATTGGAATCATGTTCATTATTCCTGGTGGATTTCATGGGGCTCTGCCATGTTCTCTCCCTGTGAAGCTCCTTCTCCTCTCTGGTATCCTTTCTTCATGGCTTCAGATTCTTTAAGCCTCTTGAATAAGTGGCTAAATTGCATCACTTACTCCTTCAAAGTCTTAGTACTGAATGAACCTGCATTGATTTTATTTATATACCACTAATGAGAAATTACTGCATGAAAATTCATGTGCGCATAACAACATATTTAAATAGGGAGAATTGTGTGTGGATTTCAATGGATAACTAGTCACCTGTGCTGTATAGTTGCATTTTCATTCTTTTGTTGACAACTTTTTTTTTTTGCTTAGATTTTGAAACATTCATCTTTATCATTGCTGTTTTGATATTTTGCTATTATGTGTCTATCCTTTTTTGGAATGTACTGTTTATATTTGTACTCTTGTCTTCCTTCCACTCTGGAACACACTCAATAATCATCTCTTCTGATATTGATTCTCTCCATTTCCTCCATTCTGTTCTTCTGGAGGCCTATTTTATTTATATATATTATTTATATGATCAATATTCCTTATTCTTAGCTGCAATTTCCAAATTTTAATTTTGATTTATGGATTATATATTTAGTTATTTGCTTCCAAATCATAATTTTCTGTGAGACTGTATCCTGGCTAGAATATATGTCATATACTTATTTTTGAAATAGTTATGTTTTCATTTACAATATTCCTACTTGATTTTTTTCATGATAACCGAATCATACTTCATTTGTGCCTGTTTTTCTTTTGTATTTTCTTGCTATTTTTAAAGGATATTATTTCCTCCTAGATAACCTTCCTTTGAAATTCCACAAGGTTAAACCCATTTTGAGAAGATTCAATTCATAATGTGGTTTTTAATTTTGGATCAACATCATTCTTTGGCACTGCATTCTTCATTCATTATAGAATTTGAGTTTGCATACTCATTTTCAGAGGTAATTTATGCCTGTTTTAATTTGTATTTTCCTTTCTCTCACTCTCTGCCAGAAGTTACATAAATTTATATATTTATGATTTCCTCCACTTGACTGTCATTGCCCCAAAACTATATTTTATATGTTAGTTAAGGTCACCAATGTCAGAGAGATTTCAGATGCATCCTGAAGGGAGCATAGTAAGCAGCATTAGGCTCAGTTTCTTGCCTGAGAATCACCTTTGTCTTTTATAAGAGGATCAGCTGCTCTCCTCAGCTCCTGAAATGGGAGACCCCCTGCATAAGCTGGGAGCACTCCACCAAGGACTTGTACTTGAATAATACAAGAATCTGGCTCTGCTTGTGTCTCCAAATCAAGGGGGGTGCTTTTTGGTGCTCTTTAAAGGCCAGAGTTCCTCGCTTGGGTCTTGGGACCTAAAACTCAATTTCAGTCCTCCTCACTATTCCTTCTAACTCACAGGGAAGTTTATTTTGTTTCTAAACCTGTTAATGCCTTTTAAATTTTGCAACATTTCTGTCTTACAAATCAACGTTGTGTTTGAAGGGGACAGTGTGTGTTAGTGTGGCCTTGCTTTGCCTGGGTAACCTGCAATCACTTTTAGTTTTGAATCCTGCTTGCCTGTTTCTCACTGCTCATTGAACAGAGTACATCTTCTCCAATTTAGCATTTGAAACACTGCATCATATAAATTCAGCACAAATCTTCCAAGTTTATCCAACACAGTCATGAACATTTTAAGCCTGTTTAGATAGGACTACTACTGTTTTTTGTGCTGTTCTGAATTTGTATGCACAGATCTTTCCTTTTGGATGACTGTGGTAGACTGTATTATTTGTCCTACTCACTTCCCCTGTCTGCAGGAGCCATCTCTACACACCTTTATTGATAGTTTGCACATCCATTGACTCTAGGACTTGGCCATGTGACTTGCTTTGGCCAATGAAATGTAGGCTTGTTGAGCAGAAGGTATAAAAGTCAGCCTGTGTTCCCCCATTATTAGTATTTTTCCTCTTCCTTGAGTGTAGTAAGCCTTGTATAGCAGCTGGTCTTCCAGTGAGGTCCTGGAATAAAGAAAATAGCAAGAGCCACCACCAACCAACAGCTGATATGTAGCATGAGTGAGAGTGGGATTACAAGCCACCTGAGATTTGGGGATTGTTTGTTAATGCAGTGCATTGTAGGCCACTGAGATTTTGGGGTGCAGCTTAATATAAGATGACTGATAAACTGCATTGCAAGTGTGGTGAAACATAAATAATATGAGTTTTTAAATTATACAGATTTGCATTCAATTTTTTTTTGCATTGATACCATCCTAATAAAAGAAAATTTCTTCTCCTCTATCAATCTCCATTTTTCACATTTGTAAAATGAGGATTAGCACATCAACCTGGAAGGATCATCGTGGGGATAAATGATAATGTAGGTACGATACCAGTTGGAGAGAAGGGCCTCAATTGTGGTCACACTATTATTATTGTTTGATGTTATTCTTTATTATTATTGCTTCTTTTTGTTATTGTTGAAATGCCACCTATTTCCCTAGGGATATGAAATTAATTGGGTGGGGAAAATTTGTTTCTCTTGATAGCTCAAATAGAACAATCAAAACTCCCAGGGTACTTTTCAAAGAAATGCCTCCTGTAGAGTCTTTTAGCCCTGTAGGTCCCAGTGGAGAGCACCCCAGGCTGCTGCTACTCCTTGCTGCCCTCTAGGGGTAGTGGGTGAGAAGAACTCCACCCCACCACCCCACCCCACCCCTGGGTAGTGATCAGAGGAGCAAAGGATTTCTGCAAATATTAGCTGCTGCAACATGAACAGCAGAAACTTTTATGCATGGAACAATAACAAAAGCTACTGTTTATAGAGTGCTTGTTGTGTGTCAGGTGCTATGCATAACTCATTGAATCGCCACAACTTTATGATTCAGGTTCGACATTGTGTTAATTTCACGGTTCAGGAAAGGAGGCGTGGAATAGTTAAATCATTTGCCTAGGGAGATGCAACTATTTATTACAGGGTGGAGCCTGGACCCAAACCTAGAGCTGACTGATTTTAAAAGGTGCTTGGTTTAATCACCACATGGTTCTGGCTCTTACAGTCATGCTCAGATGTTTGCAAAATCTGCTAGAAGGATATTGCACACCCCAAACTGAAAAACAGAAAGTTGCTTGTTCCCATCCTGATTTTTCCCTTTGTGAGAAAATAATTCTAAAAGCCGATGGAAAATCTGTGCTATGGAAGGAAAAAAAAATGCTCCTTGATCCTAATGGGGAACAATAACAATTAAATCAAACTCCTTCTCAGTACAAGTCAAAGAGTGTGTTTATCAGATGCTACCTTCTCTCACGGTCAACATGGCTGCTTCTGTAATTATTCTGAAAAGGAAACAGGCATTCTTATGTAGCAGCTTTAGGAACCTAGAATGAGCCTGGGATCAGGGTGCCCCTTGTTCATTCTGTTACCATTATGACTTCAGCATTTCTGAAAGAGACTAATGACTGAAATTGCTATCAAAATTTTCAGTGGAAAGGCTGCAAGTTGGAAATTGGATTTTTCTCTCTTCTTGCTAATGAGCTCCTTCCTCAAGGTGCGGTTCTTGGAGTGTAAAGGGATATTGGTAATTCTTTTTCTGTGTTTTATACCCTCTGCTGCCTGTTCTGAAATTTGTGCAATATCTCTGTGACAGGGGAGGTTATATGAAACTTTAAAAATATCGTCAGAGGAAGTGGCTTAGCTGGGGACACGTTCACAACTTGAGATGTGGAGTCTTTAATTAGACAAAGCATGAAGTGTTTTTACGTGGGTGTACATATGTCATGTTGTTCCATCTCAGCAGTTGCTGTGGCCAGGAAAAAGAATTCTTTTTGTTTATTTTGAGGTCTCAATGGTGTTCTCCAGAGAGGCAACCAAACAGTCAACATCTGATTGTTCTAGAAGAATGGCTTCTGATACCTCTGCTGCTGTCTTTTCCTTAGGTCCCCATGGAAAAGCAATGAGAGCTCTGTTTGCTCACGGGAACTTGAGGGACACAGGGTGTTCTTGCACAGGAATAATGCAATTCCATAGCTAGGAGACCCTTGGTATGCATTCATGAAAAATAAGCACAGCCAATGCAGTGCTTGTAATTCATCCCTGAACTTCCTGAAAGTGATTCTCTGAGTCTGGGTGGAGGTTACTGAGGTGAGTCACTCATCATCACCACTTTTCCATGGGGATTCCCTACAACTCACAAGGTATGCTGAGAGCTCAGGGAGGGGAGTCTCCTTGGAGAGGCTCCTCCCACTCTCTACTCCAGGGCTCCTTGGTAATCGACCCCATCCTTTCAGCCTGAGAATTTGCTTGAAGGCAATAAGGGTATAGTGGTGGCAATTTTGATAAGGTTCCTAAGCACAAAAATTTTCTAACTTGGGCAAGATAAATGTAGGCTCATTTTCAGAAATGATAGTATCTGGCAAACCACGTTTCAGAAATGATGGTGGAGAGTGGTGATTTTCACAGTAGAGATGTGGGAAAGCACGAATCAGGAAGTAGCACTTCAAGGCCATTTTGCACAGACTGCCACCATCAGGGTGCAGCCAAATCAGTATGGATTCCAGACCAAACTTCTCAATTTCCATGATGATAGCTACATTTCTTTATCAACTTACCTGTGCTCAATCCATCCTACAGGAGGTACAGCTCCTATGAGGCATTGTAGTGCCACCTTGTCATTTATGACCACGTCTGCCTCTGATTCCTCAATATAGTTTCCAGTGTCCTTAAATGTGCTAATACAGTCTACCTCGAGTTGACCTTGAAGAAGCAGGAAAAGCCCATGCTCTTTTGCAAAATGAGTTTGTGTTTTCTACTAGAGGTGTAATTATTAAAGAACCACCAGGTGCTAAATGCTGGCCTAAGAAGAGTGAAATTCAGAAGAGCTAAATTACTACTTCAAAGATGGCGAGCTAGGGGAGACAAATCTAGTGTGTCTTCTAAGGATAAGTAGTGCCATTGCATTACAAAAACCTTGAAGCTAGAAAACAAAAACAAAAACATTCCCAGTCCCAATGTAGCAGCATATTTTCCCCACTGTGTATCTTCCTCTGCCTCTGATGTCATTGCTTGGCTTTCAGGATAGACACCTTGTGGGCTGCACAGGCCTTGCACAGTGCAGAGGGAGGAGCCGCTGCATTCCTGAAGAAGTCTGGGAATGCTCCTTTGAAGCCCTATGAAGCTTGTCACTCAGGAAAAACAGCACGAGACATTCCAAATAGGCAGTAAGGGATAAACGGAGATGGGAGATTATTTAGATCATGTCATGGTTAGCTTCGCATTCATCTCTTCAGGATAACTTTGGAACTATTTTCTCAGTTTCAACAATATTACAGATTCTGGGGTTAATGACCTTTTGGTAACCTAGAGTATAAAATTCCTTTATAATAAAAAAAACATCATCAAGAAGAAATACAAATAGGAGAAATTAGGTTTATCCTCTGATTATTGTTGTTTCTTTTCCTCTTTTGCTTTACAGCTTTGTTGAGGTATAATTGAGATACAACAGCCTCACACATTTAATGTCTATGATTTGGTGCCCACACTTGTGACACCATCACCACAGTGACAGTAAATGATACATCCACAGGAGGCCACACTGTCTCTGAGATGACATTGACTGTGTGGATTCAGAGAGGGTGTGGGATTCTTTCCTACAGAGCAGCTGTCCCTAACCCTGGAACTGTGAGTCTCTGGGTCACATTTTTACAGGTATGTAGCAAAACAAGAAAGAGAAATATGAGTTTTTCCTAAAGCTAAATCCATTCCATTAAGGCACTGTCCTTTATTCTCAGAGGCTCTTCTGGGAGATGGGAGGGCTTTATTTTTAATGACTTTATTTGACCAAAACATAAGGTTGTCAATCCTAGGACCATACTCTAAATTGAAGAAGGCCATTTTGTACAGACTGTTGATTAAGTGAAGTCCAGGAGCCTCTGGCTGTCTGCTTAAGGACTCGAGGCCTGACAGGGCGCGCGATCACAGGGAAGAGCAACCACAACCACGGCAGGGAGACAGCGACCTGGTGGAGAGGTGCTCTGTGCCAGCTCCAGCCCACAGAGTGCTTTACAGAGATCCGCTCACTTAATCCACCACAAATCCTCAGAGGCGGGCACGAGGAGCATTCTCATTTCTTAAGTGAGTCAGCTGAAGCCCATAGTTCTAGAACTCTGAAGTTCCTGTGTCCTAGTAACACTTCTATGACCTACTTGGGTTTTTAATTCAATCCCACAGTGGATGATGGAAACTCCATTTCTAGGATTAAAGCGGATCAGGATGTTCTTATTTCCTGTTTACCACTGAGTTCTCCTTTAAGCAGCCTTTAATGACAAGCCACGATACTAACTCAGATTTTGCTCCACTTGACTTAAGTGATGGGACTGTATATCCTCTTTGGAAATCGCTCCTTCTGTCCTCTCTTGAGCCAACACCCAAGCAACAGAGTCCCAGAAAGATGCATCTGGCAAGCCTGAGGCTTTGGGTGCATTGTGCTAAAGTTGAGAAATGGGGCCGCCGCCCCACCCCACCCCCCATCCTGGTTGCTTATTGCAAGTAGATTTCCCAGTGTGGAAATGAGTTCCAGTATTTATTTAGAACATGACGCTTTATTATTATGTTCAGAAAGTGTCAAAAGTTTGCTTTTCCTTCCTTCCTTCTAACTCTGTGGGCACAGAGTTCACCCTTAAATCAGTGGGGAGAAATACCCCCAAACATACAGTAAAAAGAAAAGACCTTGAAGTTTAGAATATTAAACTTCAATAAGAGCTTTATCTATGAATTTCCTTGTCATGTATTTTCTTTTTCCTTTGAGAGTATGTTTCCAGCATATTCATAGTATATGAGGACAGACTGGCTGTCATCGGAGTTGGTGGCACTTCCTATTCTAGTCAAAATTCATGAAAGGTTCACTGCTTCTACAAGACTCTATTGCATAAAAATCAAGAAAGCTGGGATTGCATTTGGTGGGCCGCTCATTATAGAATGATCACAGTAGCAATTTTTGCTATTAGTTTCTTCAAAATAAATCCCTGACTTGAGTTACACCCCTGGATCTTAGTCTCTGTCCTGTGTTGATCAGGTAACACACAGATAGAAATATGTCTTTTCAAAAGAGGTCCCACCCTGCTTTTTAAATTTAAGGCCTTGATGGTATTCCCTACAAGACTGTTCCCTGGTCTATATATTTTCATGGGATGGTTAATAATTCACTTACAGTTAAGTTCACATTGATCCATGTTCTTTTCGGGGATAGTTTGACAATAAACATGAAAAACTGTGTTCTGAATTTTTTTTGAAGTAGTGTTGATTTAAAAAACTTTATTTATTCCATTGTCCCAAAGGTACTACGACCTTCAGAAAGCCCTTGTTGTGATCTTAGGTTCTGAAAATATAGAAGACTTAGTCAACAATCAAGAGAAATAATTACTGCTTTTTTTCTTTTAAGGAATTTCCAGTTAATGATTCTGCACTTGCCTATGGACTTGATTGATTATGTAAAGTCTAATTCCTCACACTGTTTGGGGATTTATGGGTGTCAATAATTTTGCTAAGCACTTTGACTGTCTTTATTTCTTGCAATGCTTACAACACTGCTAGTAGATTGTTCATATTATTTCTCATGCTTTGCAGTTAGAAAAAGAAAAATTCAGTCTAGAGATGTGAATCCCTTACCCAAAGTTTCACAGATAAATAGTAGTCGCATCTTGAGACAAATTTCAGAACCTTTAGTCATAACTGCTTCACTGAATTGGATAGCTAAAAACAATGTAGATAATCTCATGTCTCTTTTTTTGTTTGTTTCAAATTCCTGAATGTAAGAGGTTCTTTTCTTCCTTTCCCCTGAAAATCAAGTCTTTCTCCTCCAGGACCCTATCATCTTCCAGACACAGCAGGAGCCTTGCCCTGAGATCTTGCCACCTCCTATCCACTTCTGTTTCTCCTCGTTGTTTCTGTTTTCCCCACCTAGGGGTGCCTTCCTACTCAGGGTTTGACACATGAAAAGAATGCTCTCACACGTTGCCTGGTTTGTGTCTCTGAAGCAATGATGCCCCGAAGGAGCTCCCCACTGTGCAGGTTTCAGACAGGAGAAAGAAGAAAGAAGAATTCTAGAAACATCTGCTTCACCAGTGGGTTTTAGGAGAAGGGTTTCAGTGGGGAGGACACTTTGAAAAAGACACTGAAAACCCACTGCAGACCCCACCCTTGGACCATCACCCCATATGCTACTGTTGTGCCATCAATATTACGCACTAGACATGCTGACCAGGTGCAGGTGCCTTCCTCTGAGGACATATATCAGGTCCCTTTAGGCAAAGCAAATGTCTACACAGATCTACATTCAGTATTTTATCAGTTATCAGTTGCAAATTCTTTTGTGAGCCCAGGATTGAGATTTATGTTACTGCGTACATTGAGATTTATGTTGCTGATTTTAAATCCTGCAAGCACCCAAAATAATATTTTTTTGCAAAAATGAAGGTTATTTTGTGTATTTACAAGTCACTTTGATGATTATGTTGATAATGGTTGATAGTGTATCATTAAAGACCCCCAGAAACCATGGAGAAGAGCTGTTTCCATAGTACTGAAATTAACCAAGAACCATAATCTCTCTGCAAGGAAGGGGAAAATAGAGGAATAATGGAGCTCAAAGGAACCTCATCCAATAACTCATCCGGCACTCACATTCTCCAAAGAAGGAGAGAGCCCTGATGTTACAGGTGACTTGCCACAGTTAGAAAATGTGTCATCTATGGAAGACCTCATTATGGAAGCCAAATAATCTAACTCCTAGGACAGTGGCGACTCTCACTTCTCTCCACCTCCAAACTGAGCATTGCTGTGAGGATTCATTCATTCATTCATTCATTCATTTCTATTTCATCATTCATGGGTTGACACATTGCAAAACCTAGACAACTTTAACTCTTTATTCTCCATCACTCTGTTATATCCTATTGCTAAATATTGACAATTCTTTTTTTTTTAATTTTTTTTTGTACCAGGGATTGAACTCAGGGGCACTTGACCACTGAGCCACATCTCCAGTACTGTTTTGTATTTTATTTTGAGACAGGGTCTCACTGAGTTGCTTAGCATCTTGCTTTTTGCTGAGGGTGGGGCTTTGAACTCATGATCCTCCTGCCTCAGCCTCCTGAGCCACTGGAATTATAGGCGTGCACCACTGCACCTGGCTAAATATTGACAATTTTATCTCCTAAACATCCCTCAGATCAGCCTTGCCTATCATTTCTGCCATTATCTTATTTCAGACCCTAACTTTCTAGCTACACTAGCAACAACCTCCTCTAAAAACGGCATTTCTTCAACTATGTACAAAACACATCGAAAGGCTTCTCTGTGCTACACAGGTGCCAAGAGCTATGGACGAGAGTGAGCCTGTCTCAGGTTCCCAGAAGAGGGGGGCAGTCAGGTGTTTTCCATACCCAGAGAAAAGTGGCTCCTTTGGCAGCAAGCACAGGGTGCTGTGGGAGCACACTTACAGGAGACCTGACAGAATCTTGGAAGGTCAGAGACAGTTTCCTGGAGCAGGAGATGTCATCTAGACGTGGGTGACAAGCTGGTCCTAGTAAGATGAGGAACATGAAGGGAGACAAAGATGTTCTAAAAGAGAAACAGCCTGGGCAAAGGTCAGAAAATAGGAAAAGAAATGGCAGAGAAGGTGTAGGGGGAGGTGCAGGTTGCAGATGGGAAGAGGCCCCAGAGGGAAGCCGGGCTATCATCTAGAAGGTCTTGTAGGACCATCCACTAAGGAGAGAGGTAAGAATTCAGTGTTGTTCTAGGGCAGATGCTGGTGTCAAGACCAGAGGTTGAGGAGAATCTGTTGGGAAAAACATGAGCAAAACATCAAACATCAGCAAAAAAAACATCTGGGGGCCATCGGGAATCCGTGTTATTACTGCCCAGTAATTTTTAGGACACGTGGACAGTTGTGAACAGCAGTGGCCTAGCTCATGGAACACACTGGCTCGTGTATGTGGGTATGTTCCACTCTGTGATCCTGGTGGTACTGATAGAGAATACACATGGGCATACTCCAGGAACTGGTTTTTTTAGTATAAAAAAAAACCTCTTAAGCTCAATCTTTGATTAGTATTGCTTTTTTTTTTTTTTTTGCATAGCCCAGCTCCAGACATGCTATGGTAATAAATAGATGCTCATATATTTTCATACCTCTGGCCCTGTATTGATTTGCTTGGGCTACTGAAGCACAGTCCCATAGACTGTGTGTCTTAACAACAGAAATTGATTGACTCACAGCTCTGGAGCCTGGAAGTTTCAGACCAAGAGGTCAATGTGGCTGGTTCCTTTTGAGGGCTCTGAGGGAACATGGGGTCCAGGCTTCTCCCACAGCTTCTGGTGGCTGTGGGCTATCTTCAGTATTCCTTGGCTTATAGTACACCAAGTTCACATGGTGTTTTCCCCGTGTGGGTGTAGGTGTGTGTGTGTGTGTGTGTGTGTGTGTGTCCAAATTCCCCCAAGGATGCCATTCATATTGGATTAGGATCCACTTAGGGACTTCATCTTGACTTGAAAATCTCTAAAGACCTCAACTCCAAATATGGACACAATCTGAGGGGGACTAGGATGCCAACCTATTTTTTTATGTGGAGTCACAATTCAAATCCCAATGACCTCCAATTCCACCTCCAATTCTTTCTCCGTGTTCACCCTATTAAAAGGGTACCAGAAAAAGTCAGAAGATGAAAATTTGAAAATAAATTAATCTATAACTGAAAAAATAATATTTTGGGGATGATATAGCCTAGTGGTTTTCAACTTTACTTTTAGCAGTATAGATTCCGACAAAAATGCACCTGAATCCCCCGTATGGACAGCTGGAGCATGCTTCTGGTTGAATCTGGGTGTGGGCCAGGTGGGAGGAGAAAGTGACCAGAACTCTACCTGTTCAGTGTACCCCCCACCAGGCAGCCTCCAAGCACCTCTGTGGAAAGTAGTTTTTGAAATTTTTTTTGTATTTTGAAAAATCTGTCTAAGACCTGGTTTATTTTCTATATCCTGTTGAGAAATACCCTAGAAAACTCTTGAATATGGTCAACTTAATAAGTTGGATGTCAATATACACAGAATGAGGGTCAGCCACATACATTAGTCACATGAAGAGGTAGTCCTCTTGCAAAGTATTTCACACTTCCTTAGATGGTGGTGCCAATTAAAATTTCCCTGGGATCCCCGTGCATCTTGAAGAACACTGGTTACACCTTAGGGCCTTAATGAGTTAAAATCAGAGGATTTTTCTCAGCTTCCCATGAGGGGATCAGACCACCTCCTAGAGCACACTTCCTGCATTCCATCTGATGATAGCACCATGCTTATGGAAAGGAAAGCGAAAGGGTCGAGACCCCCACCAGTGCCCATACAGCATTATGGGTGTTAGCAAACCCACAAGTGTCATCTTCCTCTGCAGATCAGATTTTACATTAAAAAAGGCCATTTATTTTTTAGTGGGAAATTCTAGGGGGAATTAGAGTTTTTGCTGATGTTTGAAAGCTTGAAATAGGATTTTTCTTCACGTTCATTTTCTACTGTCTCTGGAACCTTATTGGTTTCTTTTGCTTTACACAATTTTATTATGACAACTGTCTACAAAATAAAAACATTGCCTATGGGAATCTGCTGATGTTCATTCCTATGGAAATGTAATTCAGACCCCTAGACTAATAGCAGGGAAACGGTGGTTACAAAAACCATTAGTCAGAACTTTCATATTGAAATCCATGCTTTCCCTCTCCTCCTTTACTTTACATCTTGAGCGCAGACTGAGGTCCAGAGCTGGGAGCCATGCAGTGTGGAGTTCTTGTCCTTCCAGAGGGACCTGGAGCAGGGGTGAGTCCTATTAACCATGAGACTCAACAGGCAGACACTCTATGAGAGACACTGCAGGAATTCCCATTGTGATCTAAATTTACTGATCTTGTTTCTGTTCTCAGCATGGGTTTTGACATGGGAAGACAGAGAAAGGGTAGAAAAACCTGGGGTAGAGAGATAATGCCATGAAGTTTAGAAGTCAGGATAGGGAGGTTGCAGACACCACTAGTTTACTTCTCAATTTCTCCCATGAGGTGGTCTTACATTCTACCTCCACCACAGATCAAGGCCAATAGGCCTCAAGAAAGTACAGAGTCTGGAATTTAGTCTGTAAGAGAAATCTGTCCTTTGCTGGATGCTTTGGAATTCTTTAGTATAACCCCAAGTAGGAGCTGTGTTTCCTTGTGCAACCAAACATTGATGGCCTTAGTAATTTGCATCATTAAGAACATAAATAGAGCCAGGCAAGGTGTTGCACGCCTGTAATCCCAGCAGCTTGGGAGGCTCAGGCAGGAGGATTATGAGTTCAAAGCCAGCCTCATTTATGGTGAGGCGCTAAGCAACTCAGTGAGACCCTGTCTCTAAATAAAATACAAAATAGGGCTGAGGATGTGGCTTAGTGGTTGAGTGCCCCTGAGTTTAATACCTGGTACCCTCTCCCAAAAAAGAAGTTTATTGACTTTTCTTATTATGAGAGCAACACATATTCATTAATAAAAGTTAGAAACTACAGATAAGAGGAATGTAAAAGAAAATCATAAACCTCACCTACTTAGAGATAAACACAGATTAAATTTGTATTTATCTTTTCAAGCTTTAAAAATGTCATGAAAGTATATTTCACCCATATTCGGGCATCTGACTCCTGATTCTTTAACTTATATGATAATTGCTCTTCTATGTCAGTGTGTAGATATGTCCATTGTTCTTTCTGATGACTGTGGATGAATCCACTCTATTGATGAGTGCAAATTTATTAGCCAATCACCTGTTGAAGGACCTTTGTATCATTTATGGTTTTGCTCTTACAAACAGTGAGACAAATTGACAAATACATGTATATATACATGTTGGCAAATGGAATTAACCATCAGGAGAGAGGTGGGGTTGGAAGAAGGTTTTCACTTACTTGGTTTACATACTATCATTCATGAGTGTCTTCCTAAGGCACATTTGGTTGGGTCATGGTAAGGCCATGTGTGGTTTGTGAGTTAAGTGGCTCAGTCTTTGGCTGCATGGAGAGTTGCTGGAATGATGAGGCTGCCCTTGATAAGCAGAAAATGTGAATGGTGAGAAAATTCTCATGAGTGCAGGAGGTCAGGCCTCCCAAGGCTGTGCCAAGCACTTCCCTCCCTAGATGGAGTGTTTGAAATAGGTGGGCATGTCAACTAGCGTCTTGCTGCTTGGGAAAGACTCAAGCCACGTTTTCTAATGTAAACATCAACAGGAAGGATTTGTGGAGTTGGAAGCTGTATGGGGATGGATCTGTGCTTCTTTCAGAAAATACACTTAGTAATTTATTCTGGTATTTCATTAAGAATCTGCATTTCCTGTCTTATTCTAACTATACAAGCCCTTTTACATATTACAAATCAATACCCAAGTATATACATTCTCCCCACTGGTCCTGCGCCTGTGAAAACTTCCCAACACCCCTATCCTTGCTTGAACTCACTAGATGACTCCCACTTATAGGTCAGCCTCTATCCTCTCAAACCCACAGGGGACTCAGGGGGATGGAGTGAATTACAATTTTGCAAACTGAAATTGGCCTGGACCAGAAGAGATCTGACATTTTTGCAAACAAATGATTTTGCAAACAAATGATGCTTCAAACTCCTCTTGTGACCAATGTCATTTAGACAGTGGTACCTACATGGATATCTATATAAACATGTTACATATGCATTATATATATATATTTTTAACAGAGATAGTATATATGTAGTTATAGTATTTACAATTTTATGTATTCACACATTTATAATTCCTATAATTATATATTTATAAGTAATACGTGTAAGTATACATAAATAGATATATTTTATGCAATAAGTTTTATATATATACTTTTTTTAAATTTAATTAATTTTTCCAATATGTCTTTCCCCTTCCTCCTCGCTTCTCTTGCATCCACACATCTATGAGGGTTTATGTGTAGTAAGAACACTCAGTCTGCACTTCTTCCTGGGTCTGGGGAATGTGATTTCTTGAGGACTGTGCCAAAAGCTTCCCACACATTCACCAGGGCTTATCTCCATCTCCTAATTCCAACCATGATTCTACTAATATTTTTCTTTTACTTCATTCTAGTTCTTACGATCAATTGTTCGCCCTTCCTTCCTTCCTTCCTTCCTTCCTTCCTTCCTTCCTTCCCTCTTTCTTTCTTTCTTGGCATTGAAAAAAATTCCTGGTTAGCTTGAAAATGAACATTTCATGATAATTTCTAGTGGCTCCTTCTAGGGTGAATTTGTGTGAAAACTCTGAAATTTGTTACTCATCCTTAATTATCAAGGTCAGCTAATTTGCAGCTCCTGAACTCTTATGGAAAGAGCAAAGCTAGCTTAGTAGTTCCTACCACCATGTAGGATGAATCCATTTGTGAAGGAACATGTAGAAACTGTGAGCTGGTAGGAGGCAAATTAAGTAAGCAGATCTCTAGAAGCTTCCTTTCAGATTTCACCTGTGCCAATGAACTGACTAGAAATATTTGAACCCAGGATTGAAATATTTGTGTGTCACTGTCTAGGGGCACAGGGATGGCCTGGCTCTGAGGAGGATCTCAATATACTTTATAGACATTGTCTCATTCTGTCTATCCTGGATGGTATTGGAGATTATTTCCATTCATTAAAGGAATGAACAAAATATGTGAAGGCCAAAGTGCCTATTCTAGGTCATTGACATCTAGCCTTCAGTAACAAAACTTAGCCACAAATTGGGCTAATTCTCTCAGTAATTTGAATACAGCAAAGGCTCTGTTTATACTGCTTTGGGGAATATTGACGTTTTGCTTTTTCATTAACAAGTGTAAGCTATGAGTTCATGGTGCATCCGTGATGTGTTTTCTCTGGATATTAAGAGAATTCAAGAGATCTTGAGCCCCCCAGTTATGATTATATTATGCACTTGTGAATTAATAAGCAAAGCCATAATAGAATTCTTCTACACCTAGAGGTGCTGGTAGCTGCCACTTATTGTTTTCTCTGTTAATATAGATGATGACATTTATTCATTTATATTAAGAAGCCATATTAATATGTAGGCTTATAAAGGGGTTATTGGGAATGCGGAAATCTTTTGTGCCTTATGCATGATGGCAATTTGCTCTGAAGACCGCCTCCCATCTCCACTTGTTGAAAACCTACTCCTCTTTCAAAGCCCATCCAGAAGACAATTACTCCAATGAAAACCTTTCATGGGGTCTCATTCTTCTCAGCACAGTGGTGTGTGCCAGTCATTCCATCTACTGGGGAGGCTGAGGCAGCCTCCTGCCTCATTTGAGCCCAGAGGTTTGGGGCCAATACAAGAGAGATATTGACTTAAAATTCAAAATGTCCTGAATTACCGTAACATTTTATAACTTATATTATGACATGTAATTTTCTGGCTTGTGTTTGCCTTGTTTTCTCTCTAGGAAGTAAGTGTCCAGGATCACAGTTCCTATGTATTTTTGTTTATTCTTTTATTCTTTGACACACTGAATCATAGTTGAAGTAGATCCTCAATATGTGCTTATTGAGTAAGTTAAATCTCAGAATCTGAAGGGACCATGGGTGTCCCCTACCCCAATTTCCTGCTTGATGTGGTTTGGGCAAGTGTCCCTCAAAGGTCCATGTTCTAAGGCGTAGAGCTACTGGGAGGTAATGGAGCCTTTACAAGTGGGACCACGTGAGAGGTTCTTGGGGAATATCCTTAAAGGGATGGGTCCCTGGTCTCTTCCCCTTCCTTTCTTGCTTAGTGGCTATGAGGCAACCAGTTTGCTCTGTCACATGCTCCTAACATGATCTTTGTTATAAGTCTGAAGCATTGGGGCTACTCAATCATGGACTGGAACCTCTAACACCATAAGCCAATAGAACCCTCTTCTCTGTTAGGTAATTATCTCAGGTATTTCATTCTAGTGATGGGGAGCTGACTAATGCTTCACTCAACATGGAAACATCTGTATGGCAGATCTGTATGCTCTCCTCCTTTGTGGGATCGTTACTGGCAGGAGGCTGCCAGCTGGGCCTGAGCCTTAACATCCAGGAATAGTCATGGGGTTGGATCTTGCTAGTAGATGTGCACAGATGCATGTGGACCAAGATCTTTAAAGAGCACTTGAGCTTTCTCCACTTATTGCCTCTCCACTTGCTAGAAGCAAAGGACTCCCAGGCTAGTGGCCAATGACATAAGATGCAAGATCCTGGGTCCCGAATCACCACCTGGAAGAAAGGACAGCTGACAGGGAAACACCAGCATAAGGCTGTTCTGTGAGCAGGAAAGAGACATTGTTTGTGCTAAGCCATTGACATTTGAGGGTCATTGTTTAAGCAGTAGCACTATCTTAACTTCACTGAATATTTTCCTCCATGGAGTGTTTACTGTTCTATCTTTAATTGTGATGGAAACCTTACTCACTTGAGCTGAAAGCTACCTTCTTCTAAGACTATCCAATCTGCGAACTATTGTTTTGCCTTTTCAACCTCCACATTCATTTTCTCTTCATCAAGACACCTGTTCCGATATTTGACAGCAGAGAGCATGTGGGCGCTAGGATGAGATTTCTCATTTCTTCGTTTATTGCAGCAGTACACAATAACAAATGATTAAAGTTTTAGCCTCAGAGCAGTGGATCAGTAAACAGAATGTCTTTTAAAGAGTTTCTCTGAGACTCTTCCAGAAAGTCAGCAGTCATTCCAAAGCTAGTAAGCCAAGAATTGCCCTCACTTTGGACTCCAGCCATTAGCTACACGAGTCAGGACTTCTTTTCCCAGAGAGTTACAGTAAACACTGACTAGCTCGGTTGCATTCTGGGGAAGAAACCTAGTCTTGCTCTTTCAAAGGAAAATTGAAAAAGTTAGAGGTGAAGCATATCATTCATATCATTCATACACACACACACACACACACACACACACACATTAATACCACAAACCATCATTCATTCATTCAACATTCATGGAATGCCTAGGCTCTCTGAGATAAAGTTAAGCTGAAACACACCCTGAGTATCTGACAGGTTGGGAAAGGTTACTTTTAAGCTGACACACAATTTAATGAAGATGTTTACTTTTAAGCTGAAACAGTAACTGTCTCCAAATTCAGAGACTAAATTATTTGTGAAGTGCTGGCCTGATTCAATTTGTCCCACAGATGTTTTGCAAAGTCCAGATGGTAGTGCTTGTTAGCAAATCCAAGTGCAAAGAATTTTCCTTTTTTTTTTTTTCCTTCTGTAGTGGTTCTTCATTCTTTTGGAGAGTCCACCTAAGACCAAGCAGAGACAGAGTCAGGCATATGTGAGCTACTTTATTCAGTTCATGTCAAATGGCAATATATTGTGTTTATGTCATCTCCTTGTCCCTTCTCAAGAATTATTCCATCTGTGAGCATTTCCTTATGAGCTGCAGAGTGTTCCTTTATGATGATCATCGACAAAGGTGATTGAAATGTACCTTGAAAATGCAAACCCTATTGAATTGCATCATCTTCATTGTCCAAAGCAACCATCTTTCTCTGATCAACTGGGTGCTCCGTGGATTTTGTTCTCAGTCTCTTGCATTATAAATTGTGAAGACTTCCTGTTCACTTTAAAGAACAGTGAGAATAAATAATAATGCTAGAGTCCTGTTCCTCTGGACACTTTTTTCAGCTGTGGTTAGGGTACAAGGAAAATAGACCACCCCAAATGTGTTAGAAGAAATGTAGAACTTGATAAAAAGATGCAAATAATTCAGTATGAGGATGCTTTAGGAAGCCCAAGAGAACAAAAAACAAATCAAAACAAAACAAAACTCTTTTGTTTGACAGTTTCTGCATCTTCTCTTAGGAGCAAAGAGAAGAACAGTTTTAATTATTGCCATAATTTGTAATTCGCAAAGATTTTGGCAGACCTAAAATCTTTGTGGAATATGTTTTGCCTTTGTCAGAGCCCAAAATGTGTGATTGGGAAAAAGGATGAATAGCTGTACCTCACTGACAGTGATTGGGCAAGAGGAAAATAGACCTTTCCTCATACTGTAGCTGAGTAGACATGGGTACAAATGATTTGGACGTCTATGTTCAAAATCTATAATGTGGACACTTTGGACCAAGGAAGTTGAGCATAGATATTTAATCCCTGAAAACAATCAGTACACAAAGATGTATATCCAGAAATTTGGAAAACTTAAAATTCTTCATAGAAACATCTATTGAGTGATGAATCTATACTATAGAGTTAGTGATGATGGAGATCAGCATGGTCCCCGCCCTTATGCCCCAGTGGGACAGATTCCATGCAGCAATGAAATTGCCTGGGAAAGGCCAGCTTGCTGACTGGCTGGGATATGCTGGTGGTTGTTTGTTTCTTGGGCTACTGTTTAGGTCACTTAGCAAAAAATTGGAGATAGTCATAGGCTGAAAGTATGTGAGAGGGAAATGTGCATGAAGAATACCTGGAAGAACCATGCAGGAAGTCAGGTAGAGAGATGGAACTTAAAAGGAGGGGAAAAACTGAAAAAAAAAAAAAAGGGAAGAAAAGTGGTTGTTTTATCCTTTTACCCACCTATAGCCTCAAACCTAAATGCTACTTTGTCTTCATTTCTTTTTTTAATTTGTTTTTCTTTTCAAAACTTGGCCTCTTGCCATAGCTCGGAATTTGTAATTGTGCAACCTCATTTTTAACTCTTTAGAAAACATTGCACACATTCCTGTGAAGAAGATTGTAGGGTCACCTACGGTTGTCCGTATGGCCTAACTGAGGTTTAGCAGAGCATGGCAGGGTGCTGTGGCTTAATAAGCGTCCCTCAGAGGCACATGTATTGAAGGCTTGCCCCCCAGCCTGCGGCACTGTTGGGAGGTGGTGGGATCTTTAGCAGGTGGGGCCAAGTGTGAGGAGGGTGGGTCACTGGAGGTGCCCTTAAGGAAGGTATTGGGACCCTCCCTGGCCTCTTTTCTCTCTTTGCTTCCTGGCTGCCATGAGGTGAGCAGCTTCCTCTGGCACTTACTCTTGCCACAGGCCCAAGGCAACAGGGCCAATCCTTCGTGCACTGAAGCACGAGCCAACACAAACCTTTGCTCCTTGTGAGTTGATTTCGGTTACAGTAACTGAAAGCTGGCTAGCTGGTGGGTTAAGGTATTTCTGTCCCTAACTTGCTTACTAACTGCAGGCCTCCCTTCATTTCCTGTGTTTGACAAGTCTGAGATGAAGTAGTCTCCTCTGAAGCATTCCTAAAACACCTGTCCTCCTTCAGTTGTAGCTATGATCCTGCTAGGGCCTGTGAAAAGCCCGGTTAGCATCTAAACTTCTAGTGCAGAACAGTGGAAAGGTCGGTTACTGATTTCCCCTTCAGGAACCAAACACTGGTGTGGGGGTGTGTGTTTAGAAAAGTCACAGTGTAGCGGGGTCGACTGCTGTCCTTATTCACTTCTACAGGATGGGAAAGTTCTGAGAACCAAGCAAGAAGGGCACCCAGGTCAACAGGCCAAATCATCTCTCTATTCAGTGCCTAAAAGATCATGTGAGAATTCTAAATCCAAGATGGGCTTATTGAAGCACTTTTCAGTAGATTTTCACATCCTCTCATCTATTCTTCCAGAACATGGGAAAACACTGGTGTTTCCTCTTCTTTCTACCAGAAGAGAATACCAGTCTCTTTACTAGCTCTGTCTTCGCTCCACCTCCCGTGGGGACGTCTAAATCATCTCTGCTTTCCTGTGTCCCTGCCCTATTGTCTTGAGGGTCATCTGCAGTCTATCACTTGTGTTGTATGAGATTGCTTTAGATCAATTAGGGAGAAATGAGTGGCTTTGAAAGGCTTGTGCGGTGGACTGCACAGCCAGTCAAGGGTCAAATGTCTATGGCTCTCAATGGCAGAAGTGAAAGGAGTTTCAGAGACCACCTAGTTGAACTCTTTTGTTCTGCAAATGAGGACACAGAGACTGGAAGGAGAATGCAGTTACCTAAGACCACACAGCATTTGAGCTAGCACCCACTTGGACCATCCCATTCCCCATTCAGAGGGATTCTAAAAGAGAGCACCATTGAATCCATGAAGGAGCCCTGTTTCGACAGTTGAAATGCGCCAGGTTTCCATGCAATTAGCCGGTCAGTCAACCAGTAAATATGTATTAAGGACCTTCCACCTGTTTTGGGTCCTGGGAATGAAGCAATGACTATGAATTCTGTGGCACCTCATGCATTTTATGGTTCCTTGGGGAAACATGGGCATTGAGTAGATTTTTACCAGAGTACTGAGTGTCAAAGAAGAGAAAGTAAAGTGTTCAAATGGTACAACGAGGGACCCGACCTAAATATCCCAAGACTCTGGTTTGATGTTTGCCTGAAGTCTCTTGTTTCAATGGGATCTGTGTGTTTATTTCCCAGGGGAATTCAATCCTTCACCAGGCAGCATGCTAGGAGACCATAAGGGAGTTCTCTGCTGTGTGGCCTTCTGAGCTAGGACTATTCTACCTCTTTGGTAAAAGGAAAAACTGAGGTTAAGACACCAAGTGATTTGCTTGAGGACAACCAGGCATGGAAGGGCCACCATCTTGGCAGAATGGCAAGGGGATGGAGTCTGTCTTCTAATGTTCTGATGTCTCTTTTGTGTACAGATGGTTTGGGGAACACAGTGTCCCTAAGTTCCTTCCCCAGACAAATCTAATCCTCCCCTCCTTCCCTTTCATTATGCTACTACATCTTTCAGGAGAGTGGCCTTCACACTAAAGGAATATCTAAGATCAGGAATTGGGTGACATGGGATGAGGGGTCCCTGGTGCATTCTAAGAAACCCTGAAATTGGCTGCTGCCTACTCTGCCACGGTGGCCTTGGCTTTCAGGTGGGTGTTGAGGGCTATTTTGGACATGGAAGTCAGGACAGGTGTTGGGGAGGATTTGCATTTTTAAAAAAGAGCTAACACAAAATCCAAAGACGCGAACCTCCCACCCTCTCTTGTTTCTTTTCCAGAGCCTCCTCAAGGTGTCTGTTCTCTGATTTTTCTTTCCCCATTATTCTTGACTGGTGACATTTATTTCTGATTGGTGACATTTATTGAACACCCACCATGTACTATCTGTAATGTTTTTTCATATCAGGATTATCCCCGGGAAAAATGGAAGAGATGTAAGTGGCATTTTTATTTTCCAACAATACATTGCTCTGCACTGCAGAAATGGTAAAACAAATAAAGCAAAGGGCCTGGCCTCCTGCCGGGTGATTCTCATTCCACAACGATAAGAAGCTCAAATTCTGCATTATTTGAATAGCTGTCTGCACAGAGCTGGTTCCATTGTGGGTTCGTGAGTGAGTAAAGGTAGATGTGCAGGAACTTTGCGATGGGGGGGGTGTCAGAGATTTCTTTTTGTTTACTCATTTTTTTTTGCAATATTTCTTATTGATGTAAAATCCACATAACATGAAATTCACTATTTTAAAGAGTACAGTTTTACACTTTTCACATTTTTAAGTGTACACCCAAGTTGTTTTTAGCGTATCTACAATGTGACACAGACTTCAGAGTTGAGGTACCTTCTGGGAGAATTTTCAGTGCTGTAACCCTAGGGTCTCGGAATATGGCAGAACAGCCAACGTTATCTAACTTTCAAAGAACATCCGGGGGCTCACTTTGGTGTCTTCAGGATGGGGAGTGATTTTAGAACTGGGGGTTAAAATATGATTCTATTAAAGAAAGCAACTGATTACTCTGTTGATCACATTTATACTCAAAGTAGAATTATTCCGTTAGTATTGCTAGGCTGTGAAAGCCGGTTCCCCGGTTTCATTAGTTTACTTTCTTATGCTTTCAGAGGCATGTGAGTCACAAGACTCTAAGACAGGCAGGGATTTGTAAGGGGTTTGGGTTCTGGAGCACACGTGCCTAACTCTTCTGACCCACAGCAGACACTCCTGACTTCTCTGAGGTTCTTTTACCATTTACAAAATAAAGATGATAATGATGGCCTTGAGAGATCATTGAGAAGTTAACAATAATTATAATAAAAGTTCTGGGACATATGAGGCACTCCAACAGTGCCTGAAGGGCCTCCATTGTAGTATGTGTTCAATAAAATTGCTCCTGGCCTCCTTGTTCCCTAGGAACTTGTGTGACAAAGAGACCAAGGAGATTCAGGTTCCCTATCAGAGTTGTTGCCTAAAGGGCAGAAACACACCAGCTGTCACTATTGCTATTGTTACTGGCAATAAACATTTCTCCTGTGCCTTAAGTGTACGGTTCTGCCCAATAAACAAAATTAAACTCAAACTAATAATGCCTTCTTGGGAGCGTAATCGCTCATGTCTTGACATTGCTGATTGTAACGCATGAAGCATTTCCATAATAAGAAGCACTTTACGGGCATCCAGCTTATGAAGCAGAACATTAATTTGTATTGTTTATAAGAGCACTTAGGTTAAAGGGAGACAAATTATATTGAATTATGGCCAGGCCATTGCCCACCCTTGACTGTAGTTGGGGACTGGGCCTAAACAACAGCCCCTTCCAAGCAGGAAAAGAACACTGAGTTCCCTTCATTTGTTCCAGAGAGGACACTGGCATGATTTCCAGAATTTTTTAAGACCCAGCTAAGGAGTGATGTCAGACTTTTGCTAAAATAAAGTAGCCGTGCTCTTGACAGGAAGCAAACAGACAGCCTCTAGGCAAACTCAAAAATGTTCTTAGAATCAGGTCACCTGGGTCCTCAGAGATTTGAGCCTCAGTTTTATTGACCTCTAAATTGGCAAAAGTGGTATTTCTTGCCTGTATTAGAAGGTATTTCTGAGTAGAAAAATTTTAAAAGCATGTGTGTGTTAAAAACAAGTCTATATTTTTAGTTTGTGATTTATAAAGAACACATCAATATTATGATTCCTGGTTAGGAGAGGTGTCACATGCTTGTGTTCCCAAGCACTTGGGAAGCTGAGGCAGAGGAATCCAAGTTCAAGGCCATCTTGGGCAACCTAGCAAGACCCTGTGAATGTAGCTCAGTGGCAGAGCACTTGCCTAGCATGTGTGAGGCCCTGGGTTCAATCTATAATACTGAAAAAAATTAATTCCTACCATTATTCTTGGGGTTCCTAGCCCAGGACCCCTTTCAGCTTATGCCACAGAGTTAGACTAAATAACCTTTCCATATAATCTTGAAAAGGGTGAAAGGGGATAGTTGATTTAAAAAAAATAATTCCCCAGTTCCCCAGGAGCTTGAGAGGTACCTTGAGTTTTCTAGAAATCTCTCTCTTTCTCTGTGTGTGTGTGCGTTTAGGGAAGAGGGAAGAACATTATCAAATGACTATCAAATTCACTTAATGATATTTAACAAATTGTGGGGGTTCGTAGGGCCCCTTGGTTCAGCAGTTGAATAGGGGTAACCTTGACATCTTGAAATGTGAGCTTCAACCTATAAACCTTCCCAGGGTCTTGGAGGGGGAGACAAGAGGCAAGAACTAGAATTAGTAGATCACTTAACCTATATCCTTAGTTTCCCTGTGTATAAAATGATCTCTGTGGTCCATTCAGCTTTAAACAGTCATTCTCCAATGATTCTGTAATTAGAGAAACTGCTACATAATTGACTCCAATCTATAAACCTGACTCTTATAAAGCCATGTACTTGTTGGGGGTATTTTCAGAGGTAAGTAAAGAGAAATCTTCTAAAGGATGCCTAAACAATGAGAACATTATTTTCCACCATGACTTGAGGTCCAAGAAGGCAGTTTTTGGGTTGCTTCTGTGGCTTGTTGATGTCCTGAGACTCGAGGCCCATCCTATCTTTCTGAGCGTCCATCTTTGAGTGGAAGGATTTGGACCTTTGTAGTGGAACAGCTGGTATCTTAGACTCCTGCCCTCCTGGGCGCACGTTCCCTATCCCAGACCTCACATGTACGTGTGATTGTTCTGCCCAAGAAGACAGCTTTTTCTCTATCATGCTTTTTGCTAATCTGTGAGACCTTTCTTAGAAGTCCGTCCAAATTCTCAGCTGACTTTCTTTTTGGTTCATTGGTTGGGATTGGGTCACACCTACGTTTGCTAGCTACAAGGGAAGCAGGCAGCCTGGGAAATATCTAGTATTTTACCCTTTGTGGAAGGAGGGAGTCTCTGCCAGCCAGGAAGCTGGGAGCTGAGTACAAATGGCTAAAGGGTGGGCAATCAAAGGCATCTGTACCAAGCTGGGAATTAAAGCTATACAACTTCTATATCATCCTATTTGACATCACTCTTTGTTTTACTGTATGAGTCTATGAATCCTGTTCTCCAGTATGTGATAATCTACTCCCAAGATATTGGCCTTATTGAATGTTCATTACTATACTATAAAAATGATTTCATTGGGAATCTCACTTTGTTGGTGAAATAGACACAAAATGGTTGTATTCTGATTGTCGCCACCAACTCTGAGTAGCAACATCTTCTAAGACATTATTTCTTTGATAACGTTTCAGCCACTGTTTTAAAACATTTTCCAGTTTGATTTCAAGAGTTGGCCTTATTTATTCAAAAATTTTAATCCCATTTTCAAATCAAAATGCCTCTTTTTCTCCTAAGTCCCCTGGCTTTCCCATCCTGCAACCCCAACTCCCAGAGACTGTGGTCTGGGAGCATGGATTAGGGAGGAAGAGATCTGATCTGTTTTTACTAGGGAGGTGCCACCCACCTCCCTAGTCCTCTCATGGGAGGTCTTGGGAAAGGGGAAGGAGGGAAGGGAGAAAAACATATCTTTAGATGGCCATCCAAGGGGAGATTATAGTTCCCTTCCTCTGGGTCCTCTTTCCTGACCTGCCTGCTTGTCATTAGACTCATCAGGGATGGCTAGTGACTTCAGAGAGGGGTCTAGTTGTAGGACCCTGTGGAGCATTATTAATCCCCCTGAGAGGTAGCTACATATCCTAGCCAGCCTCCAGCTAGTAACCTTATGTCTCATTTATTCTGTGCAACGGAGCTCTCTTGCAAGCTTATAACCTCCAGTTTCCATCCTTCCACATCCCACAGACAAGGGCAGGATGCATAGTCCTTACTTCCCTGGAATGCTGCATTAGTTTTCAATGGCTGCTGAAGTCAATTCACACAGACTTAGTGACATAAAGCAACACAGATTTACTACCTTATAGTTCTGGAGGTCAGAGTTCTGAAATGGGTCTTACAGAGTTGAAATCAAAATGCCAACAGAGCCGATCTCCTTCTGAGGCACCAGAGGAGAATCCATTGCTTGTCTTTCTCAGTTTCCAGAGGCATCCCTTGACTTGGGGCCACTTGACTCCACGGATGGAGCTCTGTTGCTCTGCTCACTGGCTTCCTGACTGCCTCCATCTCCCAGGACTGGGCAGCAAGCCTGTAGGCTAAGTAGACTGCCAACAGGATAATGAAATATCAGTGTTTCTTTTTATTATTTTAAATAAAGACTCTACATTTTCAATTGTTTCTTATTTTTCACTTTGAGGGAGAATGGTTGCTTCAGAAACACAGAAGTTCCCTCAAAAGGACATTGCTGTTCTTGTCCCCAGGCAACCTCTTACATGGACTCTGCATCCAGGAAAACACAAAAGGAAACTCTTTGCACCACATGGACATGTGTCTTGGCTGTCAGTGTCACCACCATCATCATCGTCTTTATCATTTATGTGGAAATTAACAAAATTAACTAAATTCTCTGTCCCTTCCTCTGGATTTTAAAAAATGTTAGAGGGAAACTCACCACAGCACACTATTTTATGTCACATCCCTGCAGGGGAGAAGTAGATCCATGTGAATAAGACTGACCTGGTCATAAGCGAGGCCCCTCTTTTCCTTTCTTGATGACCCCAATTCTTTCTTTAAATTAAACCTTCCTCATTCTTGTAGAATCCTCAGCACCTCAGTGAATGGTTATATTCTAAAGTCTCGGTCAGCACATTAGAACATTACACCTTTGAAGCTGGGACACTATTTTTATACACTGATAGCTATCACCAAAGCCTGGGGATTACTGAAGCTAACAAGTGTGGATCCATCCTAATAGAAACGTAAAGGGAACTTTCATTCATCGTTTTGCTAATGGTTCTTCTTTGGTACATTCCTCTATTCCATCCATTGCTCTGAGAAATATGTTGCATTGTTTTATGACTCTTCCTCTGAGAGTTAACACAAGGAGGGAGTAATTATGGATCCCACTGCAGAGAGGTGAGGCAATGAAGGACTTGCTGGAATCACATTTTCCTATTGTTGCCTAGGTCTCCTCGCTAGATTAATGCCAGTTCTTTCTCATTACAAACTCTTCTCTTGCCACTCCCAGTTTCCTGGGATGAATCCCATGTCACATGGATATGCTTTAAATTGGCAAGCCAGCATTCTCTCTTACATGGGCGTACTTGATGTCAACAGAGAAAGAGACACAATGGCCAGGCAAGGTCTTCTACCTTCACTATTTTGTGACCAAGATGGAAACTAAAGCTCCTTAGCTTCATCTGGGTGGTAATCTACCTAGTCATATCAGCACAGATACCTGTCCATGAGTAATGATTTTCCTGAAGCACAGTGGAGTTTAGCCTCACAATGGATTTGATGTTTTCATCTCTGCAATTTGAGATTTAACTGTAGGCATGAATGCATTAGTTTGCTAGGACTGCCATAGCCAAAGGCCAGAGACTGGGAGGCTGAAGCAACATGTATTTTCTCATGATTCTGGAGGCTGGCAGGTGCTGGCAGCATTGATTTCTCCTGAGGCCTCTCTTGTCTTGCAGACGGTGACTTCTGAGTCTTCAAGTGATTTGCCTTCTGTGTGTATCTGTGTCCTGATCGCCTCTTCATATAAGGATAATCAAATTAGATTAGGGCCCATCCTGTGACCTCACTTTAACTTAATTATATCTTTAAAGACTCTATCTCCAAATTCAGCCACATTCTGAGGTTCTGGGGTTCAGGACTATATAAATTCTGAGGCAATCACAATCCAGTCCCTAATAATAGAGCTGGGACTTGTTTATCCAGATGATCATGAGGTTTGGGGATACTTTTGAAAGGAAAGGTAAAATACAGAAACTATGAGGCATAGTTGGATGATTAGACACCTGTCTACCTGTGACTGCCACATCCTTGGAAGTAAGGGTATCTATATACCTTTACGAGAGATATATTCTATTTAGAGTTTTAGACTTCTAGTCCGTGAACACGGGAAATGTATTAGATTGACATAATCAATTTTAGAATATCAGAGATTTGAGATTCATGGTTTTGGTTTCTGTGGTTTCAGTTATCTGCAGTTAACCATGGTCTGGAAATATTAAACGGAAATTTCCAGAAACAAGAAATTCATAAGTTTAAAATTGCATGCTATTCTGGGCAGGTGATGAAATCTGTCCCTGTTTTTCTCCATGCAGCCCAGGATGTGAATCATCCCTTTGTCCAGCAGAGTCACACTGTATATGCCACCTGCCTGTTAGTCACTAAGGAGCCATCTAGGTTATCAGATCAACTGTTGTGGTATTGTGGGGCTGGCCTCCAAGTGGTTATTTTACCTCATAACGGCCCCAAAGCACAGGAGTGATGCTGGCAATTCTTAGTGTCAAAGAAAAGCTGTGAAGTGCTCTTTTAAGCAAAAAAAGGTGAAGATTCTTGATTTAATAAGGAATGAAAATAAATCATATGTTCATGCTGCTAGGATCTATGTTAAATGCAAATTTTTTACCTGTAAAATTGTGAAGAATAAAAAAAGAGATGTGTACTAGTTTTCCTACTCACATCTTAAAGTGTAAAGTTATAGCCAGAATTCATGATAATTGATTAATTAAAATGGAAAAGGCATCAAAATATAGGTTTTGGTGCTATGCATGGTTGTAGATATCAGCTGGGGGTCCTGGAGCATATCAATTATTGATAAGAGGGCTATGGTATAATTTTCACATAGCAGATCCCAGCTTTGACTGGTCAAATACTATCAATGCAGAAAAAAAATGAAAAGAAAGAGTTGAATTCTGGGTCCTGCTTCTATTGCTTCTATGTGATAGGATCTTTAAGCATGGTGTAGAGGGTGGGGAGGGTTACTGCTGATTATCCTAAGAGGCAGATAGTATCTTAAGTTCTTAGTACTATAGACTCCATGAAGAGATTAGATGTGAGCAAGCAACACGAGGTGGTGGGGGGAATATCAAATAATAAATTACAAAAGATAAGTAACCTCTGGATTCTAGAATTCTACCCTGCATCATATTGGATTAACCTTCATCTTTTTCTATAAATTATCCAGTTCCATTTGTTGGGGATTTTTCTCCCCCCACCCTCATGGAAAAAACAAATAAATGCAAAACCCTTTTTTTAAAAAACTGTAGATGGAATAAATTCTTTAGATATTGATCTTTACAGCTAGATTGCAGCTTTTCGGGAAAAAAAAAAGAACATCAAGGGACTATGCCACTCAGCTCTGGTGTCTGCAATGGTGGTCTGACAGGTGGACTGAGAGTTGCGCCATCTTTGGATCTCAGCCCTGTGTTTGCACACAGTAGGCATTCAAAACGTGCCCATAAGTCTGCCTTATGGAATTGTGCTTCAGTTTACCAACTAATGACAAATGTAAGAGCAGCTTGCTCTCAGTTAATTGTGGAAGCAAATCCCAGGGTAAGTCTTAGAGTTTGGGGGCCACCATGAATCATACTGTCCTTTCTCCCCTTATTCTTCCTGCCATAAAACGTTTCTATGTGGATTACATAGGCTAATTAGGGGCAGAGGTGTTAACCAAACCCAAGTTCCACCATACACTTTTGCCCTTGAGAGCTTAACTTGGATAAATAGAGGTCAAATTGCAAATAGCTGAGCTCACAGAATCCTCAGCTTCTGGTTCTAGCTATTGAGGGAGAGAACAGAGCCACACACATTCCTAGTTTATGAGTTCTCACTCTAAATCCAAGGATGTAGAAAAGAGGACAAGGGGAGGTCAGTGTTGAACTACATCACCAGAGTTTTGCCTTGAGATTGTCTCCCTTTAATTTTAAATATTCAGGTTTTCCTGGCACAGGTCTGTGAAGAGTAGCTTTAAACCAGAGGAGGTGAAAAAAACTTCATAGAGTGAACAGAAAAACAATGCATCTATTTATGGGCCAAGTTACTCTCCCCTCCCCCACACAGAAACAATCTTGCAGTAACTGATTTTTCCTGGGGAAAGATTTTTCTGTCTTTTTAAGGAATGACAAACACTATTTACTAAAGAAAAAAAAAAGAAATAGAAAAAGAAAAGGGCGCGGGTGTCCATACTACAAAATAACAACACTGTAGATCACACTAACTGAAGGCTCCACATTTTATAAACACAACATGCGGCATTACTCCAGGCTGAGTTATTATGTTTCATTGCAGAGAGCAGCAGGCTCTGAATATATTAATGATTCATGCTTGCCTTGGCAGAACATAATGTATACTAATCATAAGGAACCAGGGTACAAGAGCACTTTAAATGCATTTGTCCAGTTAATAGTTTGACTTAATCTGATATTTCATTGGGTCACCGACCTTTTCATTGTAGGTAATGTACAGAAGAAAATGTATGGCTGACGGCCTGGTGAATCCACAGAGGTCTTCCTGTTACCAAGCAACCTGCTACTTAGGCTTTACCTCTGTATAATTCTGCCAATACTTCTGCTTCTTTCAGCTGATGAACTTAAGTGTGGCCCTGTGAGCTTGCGTGACTGTGTGTGTGTGTGTGTGTGTGTGTGTTTCAGGGAGGGGAGATACCACAGGCACAAAGTAGCTCATTTATCCTGCTTTTTATAGGCATTAAGCAATAAGCTGCCATAATAAACAACCATGCCAGAGTTAATACTCAATAAACAGTATGGTTTATAAGCAATTAGGGACCCAAATCTGAAAATATACAGTTCTGCAGAATGAGAGCATCTACTCTAACAATGCTTAGTAAGATCTGTGGCTTGTTAAAAGTGTCATAATTCTCCTTTAAAAAGCAATTAACAGTTTGGTGTATTTTGGTCTGCCAAGCACAGGGCTTCTTAATCAAATGTGAACAAAATCAAAGAGCCACTTCTCAGCTTTACATAATGGACAGTCGCCTGCCCGGAAAGCGCAGCTGAAAATAAAAGACTGAATTGATGTTTTCTCCTGTTTGTTTATAACCTGAGAGTCCATTGAAGACATCAGATGAGTCCAACAAATTTGTTTTGTCAGGTTTTCAAAAGAAGCCAGCCGGCTACTCTGCTTTGACAATGTCTTTGTATTTCTTAGTAACTTTGTAGGTTAAAAAAAAAAAAAAAAGAACGTCTGTTTTCTAACTCCCTCTTTAAATTGTGGTAGGTGATTGGAGAATCGATGCGTGTTCTGGTCTCTCATGATATAAACACAAACTTGTACTTATTCTGCACAGCACAGGGGTGTCACTGCTTCTCATCAGGATTGTTTTTGAGGTGTTTTACTGTAGGATTCAAATTCTCGGTTGCTGATTTCCTGCACCCACTGCTTCTGAGGCTAATAAGCCCTATTTTTAAATACACTCTTAAATGATAAATGCTTCCCACACAGTACATTTAAAAGCATTTTAAAGCACCTTAAAATGAGTATACAGTAGATCAATAGTATTGGCCTTCTAAAATCACTTATTTAACTCTTTATCAGAAAACTGAATGATTCTTTTCTTTTCTTTTTTTTTTTTTACTGGGTATTTAATTCAGGGGCACTTTTACCACTGAGCCACCTTCCCAGACCTTTTTATTTTTTTATTTTGAGACAGGGTCTCACTGAGTTGCTGAAACTGGCCTTGAACTTGTGATCCTCCTGTCTCAGCCTCCCGAGTGGCTGGCATTAGAGGTGTGGGCCACTGCATCCAGTTCAAATAATTTTCTTTGTTAAAATTAAAAATGGAGAGAAATGTGCAGAGAGAAATTTCATGTACACTTAAGCATTTGGAAGTGTCAGATTAAATACCAATTTAAAACTGACTCGTCTTTCACCCATTCTCAATGGTGTTCAGCATTTTTGGAATGCTGCTCTAGGAAGCTATCTGTTGAAATTCCTAATTTTATGACATTATTCTCTCTAACCAGCTGAGTAGGTGGGTAGGAGAACATAATGTATTCATACTTACCAGGGCAAGAGGCCCCAATTTCATCTGTATAACCACCAAAACGAAATAGATCTTTACTGTTTTCTCTCCACTTCTATAATTTGGCAAATCACTGAACTCTGAAAAATTTTCATAATGTATATACAGGTTTAGGGAAAAGAAGTTAATGTAGAAAAAGCAATAATTAAGAAAAAATGAGATTTAAGGACTTTTTTGATAGACAAGTGTCAATATTCCAAGCAAAACAATCAAATTTCAAATGAGTCCAATTTTAGAGAAACTTCTAAGCAAAACTTTTGGGACTCATTCTGATTGCCAGCATGGGCTGAGATTCTACTCTGTCTCCTAGGGGGGAATTTGGAAAGCCATGAAACCAAAATCACTCCACCCCCCATGTCAATGAGCACAATAGTCCCTGACTGATAGCTGCATATTTTGTACATTCAGCACGTATTTAAAAAGTGTTTTGCATGGTCCACATCCCAGAGGTTGTTCTCTGGGGAGGTTCTGATCTTCCTTCCCCTCACTCTTCTACCCATTACATATTTCTGAACATGGAAGATGAGGACCAACTCATCTAACCCTGAGCTTTCTAAGAGAGGGAGGATGCTTGGAGAATCTTAAGGATTTATTCAAGAACGCTGAAATGCCTCCCTCCTTAGCAGAGTTAAAGGAATAGCTACAGTTTGAAGAATATCTGGGACTCTTTGGAATTACATCCATAGAACAGAGTGTAGCATATGGGTCCTTCTTAAAATAGCTCCCTGTGAATGTGCCCGAATCTGCAGAATTAATGCCATGAGTAAGAATGTATTCCTTTGGCACAAATAATGGCAAGGAGTCTTCCATTAAGGCTCAGCCATCAGCCTAGTTATGCAGATCAAGTTCTTTCCAGTGTACCACACTGACAGGTGATGAATCACTGTTGATAATCTGGTGAAAGAACTATCAGCATGAGGGTGGTTTTCTTTGACATTGGACCTGGGCATTGGGGTTGAATTGACAGAAGAGAAGTTGGAACTTACAAAATATGGAGTGATACTGAGTGAAAAACCACACTCACTTAATCATTACTCTAGAATTTTCGCTAACTGGACCCCCTTTTCAGAAAACGCAGAATGGAGATGTGTAGTTCTTCTATACACCCTCCTTCCTAAGTTTTCTTTCCTTATAGTTAGTTCAGTTATAGGAGCCCTGAATTCTCATTTGGGCGAATAGTAAGATTTATCTGAGTGAGAAGCATAGTAAATATTGACTGTGGCAATGTGGAGGTCAATATTTACCTCAAGGGATGATAAATCCTGATATTCACTGAAACATAAAGTCAATATTTTGAGGGTGGTGTCAAACGCATCCTAAATGTGCTCACCAGAAGTAGCTGGAAATATTTCTTAATGAGTATGTTTCTCAAGCTTTACCATTTGTGTTAATATTTTGAAAAGGAGAGGAATTGAGAGGTTGGGGACATAGTATTGCTATGCTTTTATTTTTTAAAAGATAAAGATACAGCTGCCCATGAAAAACACATCTGTATTTTAATTTTTATATTTGAAAGTCTTCTCCTTTTTTTTTTCCTGGTTCGTGGGCTGGCATTTTCCCCATCTTTGCCCTCTCAATTACTGCACACTGGAGAAGCGGGTGGTAGAGCGCTAGATGAATTCAGATCTGCCCAGAGCTCTTCGGGGCCCAGGCTGCCAACGCCTGCTTTATTCTTACAGGCAATGATATACATTTAGTCATTGATTTTCCATCCACTTCCTTTAAATGTAACTTTCCTTTGCCTGATTAATTATTAAGTCATTGAATAAAAAGATATATCAGAGAGAGTTTGTTAAAAGAAACCTTCCACACTAGTCCATTCTTTTGTGTAAATCGAATATTGTCTCTCTTTTTGAGAGTGATGCCCAGCTCCCCAGTGGACATCAGCTCTGAGATATCAACAGGTGCTGATCTGATAACCAGCGCTGCTCGGGGCTGTTTAAGGACTGGGGACATGGGCACAGCACAGACAATAGCTGCAGCAGACAACAGCCATGCTTCCACTCCAGCCAGCTGTGGCCCTGGGCAGAGGAGGTGGCTGGCTTTCCATATTGCCCACAGAGTGTGTTTTCAGACTCTGGAGAGGAATCTCATCATGCCCCAAATGATGTCTTTTTTGTTCCTGATGTCCTAAAGCCTATTTCACAGTTATTGAGAAGATTCCAAAAAGCAAACACCACCCTATGACAAGTTCATATTTGGTAGACGTGAGCAAGACCTCTTTTCTCTTTTGAAAACAAGTGTTGCTAGAGAAGATATCATGGAGGCTCCTGTACTGGTTCTTGTAGGGATACCATGGAAAGAGCATTTGGTGGAGGAAAGGGTACAGGGATGGTTCTACTGGAAGTGCCAAGATGGTTCCACTTACACTAATTGTAATTAGATCTTGCATAATTGTTATACATCAAGCAGTGGTTGAGTACTTAGCACAGATCATTTTGCCCACTTCACAGACTGGAGGATGAAGGCAGAGGGGTAAGTAGCTTGCTCAAAGTAGGCAGGCTAGAGCAGGAGTTAGGGTTCAAGCTTGGACCCTCTGCTGGTTTGATTCCTGGAAAGTCCAAGCTGGTTCCCAGTTTGTAACACTTATCTTTCTTCTTTTCCTCTCTGTCGTCTCCCTGGGGCCAAGCTCATGCTTAAAATTGGTCATGTTGGTGGGTGGCCAACAATGATATGAAAAAATGTCCGACATCTCTAGTCATCAGGGAAATGCAAATCAAAACAACACTTAGATTCAATCTCATTCCAGTTAGAATCATAGCCATCAAGAATACAGATAACAATAAATGCTGAAGAGGATGTGGGAAATAGTCCCTGGACTTTCTGAGTTTGGCTTATTTTGTTTAGCACAGTGGTCTCCAGTTCCATCCATTTTCCTGTAAAGGACATGATTTCATTCTTCTTTATGGCTGGGTAAAACTCCATTGTGTTTATATATCACATTTTCTGGCAAGGGTGAATGAAATGTTGGGGACATTATGCTAAGTGAAATAAGCCAGTCACTTGTATGAGAGGCATTTGAAATGGTCAAATTAATAGAGATAGAAAGCAGAACAGAGGTTCCCAGAGTGGAGCAGGAGAGAATGGGGAGCTCTTGTTTAATGGGCACAGAGCTTTAGTGTACAAGATGAAAAAGTTCTGGAGCTTTGTTCCCCAACTAGGAATATGCTAACACCATTGGACCCTACACCTGGAAATGGGTTAAGATGACAAATTATATGTTTGTGTTCTTATTATAATAAAAAAACAATTTTAAAAATGAAGTTTCAAACTTACTTCTCATTTTAAAACACAGAAAGTGCTATTAAAATACCAAGCAAAGGGAATGAGTTATATGTGACTCAGAGAAAGTTCATTTAGGAAATGATCTCTATGTTAGAGGTCATGCTGGGGAAGAACTGTCTGAGCCCAACCTTTCTGGGTTCTAGATCCTTCCTGGATTAAGGAATGAATTTTGTGATGTGATTGAGCTCATGTTTTTTAAACCCACAAAGATCAGAATCTCATGAGATGATTTCTGGTGGGCACTTGCTGTGGAGGGTACTTGGCCCACCCATATAGACCCTCTGCAGACGTTGCTTTATTTCAGCCCCCACCCCAGGAAGTCCATGTGATTGTCATGATTGTTAATACACAGCTCAGGAAATTGAGGCTCAGTGAGAGAGGTGCAGTAACTTGCCACCCAGCTGGTGACTACAAGCCCTCATCCCAGGCCTGAGTTGTTCATCACCATCATTTACTGCACCATTAACTACATCTTGAGAGGTCAGCTTTGATTAATAGTACGCCTTGTGCCCCATTTGCTCAACAGCTTCGAGGCCATCTATCCTGTTCTCAGCCAATGTTAATTTTTCAACATCATTAACAAAGATATAATAAGAGATGTCATCAAATGCCTGGAGGAAATAAAGACACGCCAAGCTTCTGACATTTCCCTTGCATGACGGGGTCCCTAGCAATCTTGTGTTAATATTCCAAGTCTTGGAAACTGTTCTAGAATTTCTTGAAAGCACACCAGACAAACCTGTTTACTTTCCCTGACATTCACTTTGGCCTCTTTTCTAAAGGTTAGGGTAACGTTTTTTCCATTATATGTCTTCTGTCCCTCTTTCATTCTTTAACTATGGAAATAGTTCTGACACCAGATCTGTAGGCTCATTTCCTAACTTCAGGTCTTCACAATAGGTGCTTGGTGATCTGGATTCTTGGAAAAAGCATGTCATACACAGTTCCTTCCCTACTAGAGCCTGTGTTGTCTTTAAAAACACTGGCCCTCCTTCCTTTGTGAAAACCAAGACTTTGGGAATTGAGAATTTTTTGCCTCTCTTTGTTACTATGTGACTTTAATTTTCTTAATATCATTATATTTCTGGTCAGTTTTATTTTTCAAAATTTATTGCTTTATAAAATACAGCTTTATTTGCCTTTGTTCTTGGCAGTTTTCATGAAGTTCTTTCTGGTGTGGATTCTCTTGGCCATGCTCCTCTTAGAAGTGGCTGGTGCTCGTGTATTCCTCTGGAGTGATCCTGTGTGAGCGGCTACCACTCCGTCCACATTCTGATCAATGGAACTGTTAGCAAGCTGCGTCAAGAGTTGTTCAGCTCTCGGGTTAGCAGTTAGTAAGTGATGATGTTCTGGTGGGTAAGGTCTTCCTGCCACTATTGAGTATGTGTAGTATGATAGTTTTTGAGTCTAGATTTGGGGGACATCTGTTTTCTACAGCTGCCGAGGAGATCTATCCCAGACAACAAAAATAACTGGATCTCATGGGCTGTCACTTAGGTTTGGTTGCTAAGTTCTGACCAATAGGATCCTTGGCTGAAAATAGGGATTGGGTGATATGATAATAAAGTAGTAACTAGTTAACATATATGAACTGGTGAAGAATTAAAAATATCAGACTGTAAAACCTGGGAGTATTCTAGGAAGTAACTATAGTGCTTTTATGTAGGCACATGAGAGTCATGGAGGTAATAATTACTAATCAACTAGTAGGCATTTGGCCCTTTGTAAATCTCCTAAAGCAATAACACTCATAAAAGCAGAGAAATCAATATTGCTGCCAAACTTAGTTGACACTGAGATCTATGGAGGAAAAAAAACCCACAAATAAAAAGCAAATATTAGTACTATAAAGGAGACAAATGTGGAAATTGAGAAATCACAGGAATGCTTATTAGCTACAGCTGGTGGAAGGTTAGCAACTCTATCCTGTTGTGCCAGGAAGGAGAGCCTGCCCTTCTGGATAATTAACCAGGAAGAGCTTTGCCATGAGCTTTGCATCATGGGGCTGTTGTTAATTCCAGTAGTAAGTTATCACACTTGATTTATATTGATTGAACTTATAATGGTATAATGTATCTATTGAAAGTTCACTTGGGTTACAAATAAACAGCACTGTAATAGGTAAAGCCTGACATAATTTCAGAAGATAATCATTTTTAGACAATTTCGAAACTAAGTTTTATTTTATGCACACAGTGAAGGAATCGAGTACCTGGTTCTGAAAGACTCATGTTGAGAGGCGACTGGCTTGTCTTCAGTGGGGCTTCCCCGGAAACAAACCCTTAAAATGAAGATCAGGGTGCTGGTGGTTTCTTTTGGAGGTGGTTCCAGAGAGCATCCGTAGCAAGGAGGGAAAGTGAGAAAGGAAGGGAAGGGAGCTGATTCAGGGGTAGTACACCAGCAGGATGACACTGCCCTGGGACTTCAGCCCATCAGATAGATCTGGAAGTGCCCTAAGACATGCTCGAGTGGACCCATCCAGGGGATAAGTGAGTTGGACTTTTTATCCTTCCTTCATTTGAGGTTTGCAAGCGTAGGCATTGCTTGCTTCCAGTACTCCTGCCCCAAGGGCAGGCTGGGCCCATCCAGAGAGTGCTCTCAGGTGAAGAGAGTTGCAGGGACTTGCAGAGCAAGTGACCAAGGTGTACAGGGGAGGTCAAGGGGACATAGTGGACATTGATGGCATCTGAGACCCAGCTCTGTCTGTATCTTCCTCAACCCCATTCTATCCAGAAGGAACTACTTTGAAACATTTTAGGTTTGCTATTTGTCTTTATGTTTCCAAATCATATGCTCATGCTGCTATTAATTTTATCAGTTTTATGCAATATCTGTTGACATTTTTAACTTGATTCATCTCTTTTACACCACCTCCTTCTCTGCCCTTCTTCTTCTTCTATTTTTTTTTTCCAATAGTGTTATATATCAAATTTTGGTTATGCCAGCCAATTAAGTAACAGTGTGGAATGATTTTTACTAAAGGGTTGGGTATCACAGTGTGAGTCCATTTCCTATCTTATACTACACTAGAATTAATGGCTGCCTCAGTTTTCCGTTTGTTCATTTGGGGATGTGCTGATCAATAACTTTCCAGATGTTCTGGCATCTGCCTACTATTACTCTTGCCAAATGTGTCAACACAGTTCCAAACAATCCATCAATTCCTTTCTGCTCTGTCCTGTTCCACCTGCCCCACTCCTTCATGGAGGGTGTCTTCAGAGTTCCCCATTCTTCTGGTCCACTTTATTCTCAAGGTGTAACAGAGCTGAATGCTTAAGATTTTCTTATGCTGTCATCCTGGGTCCTTTTCTCCCCACACTATGCTTTCCTTTGCTAGGTTCAGTCCCCTAATGGCAGGGGAATACATCCTTCTTGAGAAAACATGCAGGGCATCCTGGGGCCATCCAGTGTCTCCATCGAGCACTCTTTCTATCTGGCTGCAGGGTTCTGGAGCAATAGGAGTGTCTCAGACTGGAGTCTTAAAGTTGGCTTAATCCTTAATCATGGTAGCTTAATCCTTCTGTTTCCAGCCTTGTGTCTCATAATGCTTGTCTCACAAGATGCCCCACGACTTGCCTGGAACCGGGGAGAAGTCAGTCAAGTGGCCCATTCAGAGCTGTGGCTCAGTGAACAAGCAGGACTGTGCCTTCCTTCAGTGGACAAGGGGACCCACTGAAGGGGGAGACTGCTCATCTGATCATATTATATTTATTACATTTATAATTTAGTAGCTATATTACATTTACCCTGGAATATAGCTACTATTCCAGGGTAAATGTAATATCTCCAGCGTTGCATTGATCGCCAGACAAGTTTTGGCTTGGACTTAATTCTACCTACTATCTTGAACATTTAGTACTGGGGATTGAACCAGGTGCACCTTACCAACTGAGCCACATCCACAGTCCTTTTTATGTTTTATTTGGAAACAGAGTCTAGCTAAGTTGCTGAGGGCCTTGCTAATTAGCTGAGGCTGGCTTCGAACTCAGGATCCTCCTGCCTCAGCCTCCTGCCTCCTGCTGGGATTACAGGTGTGTGCCACTATGTCTGGCTGGAGGGGGACATTATTACATATGAACTTCATCTGTTGAATACTTTACTGAGAATGGACTCTATTCCCCATAACCTTGAGACTTGAATCCAGATAGTTGGATGAGCTGTGCCATTGGATAAGCTGAAGCAGAAAGGTGAAAGGTGAAGAGTGATTGACACTTATGTTTATGGACTACTTCTGGGGAAAGACAAACTTAAAGGGTAATTTGTCCTCTCTTCTAACCATTTACAACAAAACCTTGTTACTGAGACTTGCTAACATATGTCTTAGTGATAGTTCCTTGTCCCAAACCTAGTCAGAGCAGTTAAATAGATTTACATTTTAAAAACAGAAACAGGGGATTCATATATTAATGGCTCTGTGAAAGTATGGCTGGCCCCTATCCTATTCTTCATGTTAACGAGACTAGAGTATGTCAGTCTACATTTCCTGCTGTCTCTGATCTGGAGTCTCTGACATTTCATTGATTTCATCATTCTTGGTCTGTCAACATGGCTGTCATTTTACCTTAGAGAAACCTCCTGGAGTCCTTGTTTATACTCCATTATCTTATCCTTCCCCTTAGTACAGCCCGTCATCGCCTCTTAAGTGGATCAGTTCAGTGATCATAACGTGCAGGTTCCAATTCTGAACTGCATTCTTCCACAAATCTACATATTTCAAAATTCCTTCTCCCCCCAAACCCACAAAATCTACCTTCTCCCCTAGTTTCAGCCACAGTTCAGTAAATAGCAATGCCAAACTTTGGGTTGCTAGCACTAGCAGCATGGAAGACATATGAGAGTCCTCTTTTCCTTCACATTCCATCCATCAGCAAAGACTACTGACAGCCAGAATTCAACCACTTCTCAGCTCCACTCTTGCTACTCTCCCATCTCTACGCAGAAGCCAGGAGGTCCTTCTAACAGGTCACCATGGGGCTCACAGCCCTCCAGGAATTTCTTGCCTCTCTCAAGATAATAGCCACAGTCCTTACAATGACCTCACACAAAAACCTGTCCTTGCCTCTCCCAGTCTCCCTTGGTCCACAGTGTCCGGCTCTGAGGTCCTCAGGCATGCCTTCGTGTTCCTAACACATAGCCTGTGACTCCACCATTTCCAATGCCTGAAATATTTTAACTGTAGGTGTCCTGCTCCTCCCTGTAATTCTAATCTCTGCTCAGTGAAGTTTTCCAGTCCCCTTTCCCTAGCTAACACAGTCCTCCTCTCTCACTCCCTCACCCTGCTTGCTTTTTCTTCATAGCATGCGTCCCCCTGATTTATTGTAGACACACACACATCTCTACCTACTTACCTATCTAAATTTTCTTGCATTTCATGACTCCTCCTTCCTCAAATTTAAGCCCATGTAGAAAAGTAGTTTATCTGTACTATTTGCGACCATATCTCCAGTATCTAGACTAGCTGGTACTGCACACAAAGTAGGCATATAATAAATGTTTGATGAATGAATGAACAAACTGATACTTTTAGTGTGTTGGTTTTTACCATGCCTCACCCCACAAAATGTAGTTCACAAATGACCGTACCATATGATTTTTATAGCTTTGTCTCCTCTCTGGGACTTTGTCAATATGCCCTCTCCATCCTATTTTCTACTCTCCTTATCTTCTGATGTAGCCCTCAGGCCAGGCTCCTCACTGGCCACCACACATACCCTGACACTAATTCCTCCAAATAGAGAATCCACTTTGTCAAAATTTTGTTTCCTTTCCAGTTTCCTCAAAGATTTAAACATAGAACTACCACATGATCCAGCAATCCGACCTCTGAGTATATACCTATAGAACTGAAAACAGAATCCCAGAGATATTGGCACACCCTTGATTATCAAAATATTATTCATAAACAGATAAGGTGGAAATGAACTATCTATTAAAGATAAATGGATAAAGAAAATGCATCACATACATACAGCAGGATATTATTCAGCCTTAAAATGAAGGAAATTCGGTTACATACAATCACATAGATAAACACTAAGGACATTATACACAGTGCAGTAAATCAGACATGAAAGGACTAATACTGCATGATTTCAATTACATGAGGTCCTTAGAGAAGTCAAATTCATAGAAACAGAAGGTAGAATCGTGGGTGCAGGGGCTGGAGGGAGTGAAATGAGGTTGCTAATGGAAACAGGGTTTCAATTTTGCAAGATGAAAAGGTTCTGGAGATCCATTGCAGAACAAGGTGCAATACTTGACACTACTGTGCTATATATTTTTAAAAGTTTAGAAAGGTAAATTTTATTTTTTGCATTTTTTACCTCAATTAAGAAGTAAATTTCACTCCTTTTCCTTCCCAAATGCTTTTATCCATCCTTCCAATTTCAGCTCCAGGGCTAGATATCATCCTGGATTGTTCCTGCCTAAGATATTCTTTCTCTTCCCTGAACTCACATTACATTCCAGATATCCTGGGTGCACTTATTTGATTTTTGTCAATAATTGTCTTAAGGGTGTCGATGGTTTTCCCCAGGTGGACATCAAACTCTATTACGGTGGGTATCATAGCCATGCTTTTGGTAATCCATGCGATGAATTTACAATTTGGACAATGATCTTGTTAATAATAATCTTTGATGAATTGAATTGGGTCAATGGCGATTAGCCTTTAAGATCTTTAGAGAGAATAAATCTATAACCACCCTTGATGCTATGTTATGATTTAGCTTGGGATGGCTATACAAATTTTTCCATTAGGCCTTAATTTTAGTGCCTGGTTATTTTAGAAACAAATCTGTCACCTCCTGTATACATATCTGAATTTCCTTTGTACTTGCTATTTCTTTTTTCATCCTTACAAATATTTGGATACTTTGTGTAAGCACCCATTTAGAAAGCAACCACTTGAACTTCCGGAAACTTTTGACATTAACAAAATTAAGTGATGTTTTTACTCACTCTCACTGTTCTTTCTGCTATCTTTGGAACGATCTTATTCTGAAAATAAATAATGTCTCTTTAGGAAAGAAACACTGACATTTTCCTGACTGAGACACTTTTAATATTTTATTATCAACAAATATTCCAATGTTGTTGAACTTAAAAATCAGAATATTTAGTGCTATGTCTATGCCTAACTCCTCAATGGAATGAATCATTCATTACTTTTTACCATTTCTGAAAGAATAAAAAGGCCCAAAGTCACAGCATGAGTATATGTATATTTAATATTTTTACTTCACATATATTTAAAAATCAATATTTACTCTTCATGAAAATAGGATAATATAAGAACTGATATACTGATACAAAGTAAAATAACCTTTCCTTTTTGGTTGTGAAGCAACCAAATGGTGCGAACTCTATATAATTTTGTAAGCTGGTAAATGAGGGTTCTTGTGCCTGTTTGTCCTATATGCTAAGATTCCAAGGACTTCTGCCTTCTAAGTTTTACAGGACAATTTGCCTTACGCATAGGACAGAAACTTGGATTTGAAAATGTGACCATCATCAGATAATGGCCTACACCAGCAGGCTAGAAATCCAGGGAATGCAAGTAGACAGCGTATTTTAATAATTAGGTCTCTTTGTCAATTAGTAAACTAGCTTACTGATTTATACTTTTATGGACAATGAGTTGGGTTAATATGTATCACCCCTGGAGGATATTAATTTTTTGTTGTTGTTATGGTGTTTGGCCTAGAGGCTTTAAATCTCCAGTTCTAGCTATCACCCCTGTATACCAACTGTTTCTCTTATAGATCACATGAGGACATATTGTGAAGAAGACAGAATGGTAAGACTAACAATGAAGAGGCCAGGTAAACCCTGATAAATCGCTAAAGTACTGTGAGAGAGACAGAACTCCCTAGTGACTGCTCATGAATGGGGACATGGTGGGGTTCACATTGATGTAGGACGTACTGCTAATTTCATTTGGGATATCAGGTAATGGAAGCATGAATCAGAAAGCTGAAGGTCAATGCCAGGAACTGTGGGCAGACCAGGAGATGAGGATCAGGACAGAGTCTCATGTGTGTATTTATTTCAGAGAACTCATTGATACTCTCCGCACATCTGTATACTTTTGTCAGCTCTATATTTCTTCTCCCTGAGGCTTTGGCTGCCAGAAATGTCATGAGACCTACAAGACAAATGCTTCCAAAAGTTCCCAGAAGGAAAAATAGTGCATTGATCTAAAGGGATTCGGCCTTTTAAAATGGTTGTTATGGTTATGCATGGAGAGGATCTGGTCAAATCTCCCTGCACCCTTAGACCAGACCCAGCCCTCCACCTTCCAAAGCTAAGTCTGGCTCAAAGAGCTCAAGTTCTTCCTTTCATCTGATACTGAATTGTTGGTTCTCAAATAAGCCAGAAGAAAAAAAAAATCCACCCTTATTATATAATAACCTTCCAAAGTTCTGACCTCCTAAGATCAACCCCCTGGGGGTTAGGGTTTCAGTGTGAGCACTTGGGGAGCATGCAAACATCCCAGCCACTACATATGCTAATTCTAAGTTTAAGTTTTTGAAGAACTGTCATATTACTCAGTGAATGTGCTCCTTAGGTTTTAAAAAATGCATTGACATCAAATACAACTGGTAAGGACAAAAATAAGCAAGTCTCTTTCTTTACTTATTTGATCACATAATTTGATAATTTCTCTGAAATGTGATTTATTTCCTTAAAAGTCTTGCTTTTCTTAATTTGTTCTCATAGTTGTTCATTCTATTGAGTATCTTAGATCTAAAGGAGACTGAAGTGACACTCATGTTCCCAATCTAGCTAGGTCCCTACTGTTTAGTTTAAATTCCTGTTCCCACAAAATTATTGCTTCTCTCCTTTTTCCAGTTTACCAAATTATACAGTTTTTGTGACGACCCTGTCCTTGTCTTTGTCCCACTTGTAATAGTTACAGTTCTCCTTGTGCATTTCATTCACAGACGCCTGATCATGATCTTAGATTCCTCTTATGATTCTTATTCACTCATTTTATAGCTGGGTATCATGAATCCATCATGAACACCAGACCACCCCTTGCCTCCCATATTTAAGATATTTGGCGTCTTGATAAAATTTTGCCTGATTATAATATTGACGTTTGTATTATATGTGTGTGTGTATGTATGTATATACATGCATATTTTTAGTTTTAGTTTTTTTTTAGATGAACACGATACCTTTATTCTATTTATTTATTTTTATGTGGTCCTGAGGATCGAACCCAGTGCCTCACAGGTGTTAGCCAAGTACTTTACCACTAAGCTATATTTTGACATAATATTTAACTATTATAAAATTTACAAGGTCTTTCCCTGGTAGGAGTTTCAGAAGATTAAATATGGATGAAGTAGCAAGTAGAGTTCTTGGTACATTCAATGCCCAGTAGATGTTAGTTTCTTGGTCCATTTTTATAGAGTCACATGTCTGTGCAGAATATCAAATTTCAGCATGAAACAGGCCAAATTCCTGGTCACTTTGGACACAGTACTCAGGATCTCTGCTGGGCAGGCCCCAACAGAGTCGGGAAAGAGCCATTGGATAAAAGAACTCTGGTATCAGATTGTTTTCCTTGATTCTAAATCTGGTTCTGTTGCTAACTCATTTGTGACCTTGAGAAAGTCACAAATCTTAATCTCTGTGCCTCGGTTTCTCAATGTGCAGGTTTGGAGTATAACTGCTCTACAGAGTTCCTGTGAAGACTGAGTGGGGTGATTTATGTTAAGCACTTTACAAAATGACTAGGTTCTCATGTAAATGCTCAATATATTTAAGCTTATGTCATCTAACAAGCAGAGCAATGGAATTCTGGTTGAAGTCTTTGGTTATTTATGCAATTTTCTTTTTTTTTTTTTGCAATATGCAAATAATCATTTTCCCAAGGAAATTGGAGAATTAGAGAAAATGTGCTTATCATCAAAACTATAATAATTACAAGTTGTTTATATAGTTCAATCAATGGAAAACATTTATAAAATGCCTACAGTGTGCAAATGATAGATTTCTACAAAGGTCAAAGGGTTTTAGTCATTATCCCTGCCCTTAAGCAGTTTCTCATTTAGGTGAGAGATTGGCCACCTTAGGTACAAAGATTAGGAACAACACCAAGCTGAATGGTAAGAGAGCCAGATGGCTGGCCTTGTTACTGCTATATTACCATATAAATGCAAAAGTAATAAAGTCTTTCAGATAAAAGCTTTTTACTTTGTAGATTTTTCTTTTTTCTTTTTCTCTCTCTGTTTTCTCAACAATTAGTATTTTGAGGATCAATCAATAGATTTCTCCAAGCCTCAAATAAAACATCCAAGTTAAGGAGCAAGAGATGTTCAAGAACAGTGTGGATTTTAAAAATCTTTTTATTTTAAAATTGTTCCAAGATGGAACAATCGAATGATTTCCTATGCATCTACCCTTCAGTTCCAACCATTATCCAGGTTTGGCCACATTTGCCCCATCTATCCTCTGTCTCCCCCTGGATGAAGTTTTCTAAAGCAGATCTCCCCAGGTGTCATGTCACTTCATTCTCAAACATTCCTGATGTATCTTGTCATGCAAGAGGTCTCTAGTGCCATATGACATAACTGCATCATTAGCTTTGTAGGGAAAAATTACCAGCAGAGAAGCAACAGAGTGCTCAGAAAGTTCCCTACTCCCAGTTTCCCAAGTTACAAGCCAGATATTGATGTCTGGTGCATACAATGGCAAAGTGCAGCAGAGCAGGCACTCGAGAACAGCAAGCCTGCCCCTGATTTGTGTTACAAGGGGTGAGTCTAAGAGGAATAGGCCACAGACCTTGTTTCTTTAAGTACTGAGAAATACATCAAGGAATGTCCAGGCTCAGAAACAACTCTGGAGAGATTCCTCCTGAGGGCCAATGTGGGCACACAGGGGCCAGGGCAGAAATCATAACATCAGCCCAAGACCTTGCTGCCTCACTGCAGAGAGGCTTGGCTAGCTGAGCTCGACTGCTTTAACTACTAGAGTAGAAAAGAAATGAGTCTCTAGAATCACCTTATATGGTTCTTATTAAACCTCTAAAAAAATCAGGACATTTTCTTAGAGAACCACAATGTCACTAGTACACTTAACACAAATAATAATAACTTTTGGTATCATCCAATGCCCAATCCATAATCAATTTTCTCTGGTTAGGAGTTGTTTTAAGCTGAGAGTTGTGTCTCTTTGCAGGGCATGAAATGAATCCGTGCATAAGTATCAGGATTAAGAAAAATAGGGAGTATAAAATATTAAAATGCATCACAAATAGAGTGTTTTTTTTTTTATTTTTGGCAAAATGCTGTTTCAGGTACAGGTAAACATGCTGGGTTTGATAAACAGTACTCTAGGGAATTTTCAAGTTAATTCCTTGGTCTATACCCTGTCTCAACAACTAATAGTTTAATTCAATCTTTTGGCATCAAGAAAGCACACTGTTCATTACCCTAGGCAATTGTTCCTGGGTATTCTAGCCGAGAATCAGTTATTCTCTCAGTAGATCCAGATGAATGTAGGTACTGGCACAGCATACTTCAGACCACTCAACAATCCATTCTCTTCCTTTACATTCACCCAGAAAATGATCTAAAAGAGCGTCAGGAGAAGCCTGGCATGTAGCCATTCAAGTTTACAGGTATAAAGGAGGTAGAAGTGATGATATGGAATGTGAAGATTTGGGGTCCAGGGTTCTATGTCCACCCTAATTTTAGATTCCCACAAGTTATGAGATCTTAAAATGGTTTGTACCCAGAAAGAATGCAGCCCATATTCACACTGGGACTTAAACATCACGCCATAAACAGACATAAAGAGATTCCATTGTGTTTGCACTATAACCCTAAAATGAGGGGGAAGACACTGTATTAAGCTTGCCAATGCTGCCTTAACAAAGTAACCAGAGTGGCAGCTTCACACAGCAGACGTTTATTTTTTCACAGTTATGGAGTCTAGGAGTCAGAAACCAAGCAGTCTGCAGGGCGTTGCTTCCTCTAAAGGTTTTTAGAAAGACTCCTTCCTGTCCCTTCCAGGTGCTGGTGGCCTGAGACCTTCTTTTGGCTCCTGACAGTATGTCTCTGATCTCTCCTCCTTTCACACACCTTCTTCCTGTGTGTTTCTCTGTTTCTCTGTGTCCCCTTCTTTTCTCCTACGGACATTGGTCAATGGATTTAGAGCCCATTTGAATTCTGTATGACCTCAACTCTAGCCTCAATTAATTATAGCCACAAAGATCCCAATTTGAAATAAGGTGATTTTCTGACAATCGTATGGATTTCAGGGGGAGCATTATTTATTATGATTACAGATGGGAAAATTATGGATGATATTAAAGAGTTTGAGCATTGATTCCATGATTGTCTCAAATGACTACTTTGGCTGTCTTGTCAATGAGAAAATATGACTTAATTAGTCTGGGGTAAGGCCAAAAGCTCCTCCAGATGATTCTAATATGCAGCCGGTGTTGTAAGATTTTTTTGAGGCGTTTTCAGTACAGTTTGGGGATCTAAGATCTTTTCCTGTGTATTAGTACTGAGAGATCAGAATCTCCAGCCTGTTTCTAAACACTTAGGCTTTCATAAGATAGAGCATCTCCTGCCTCCTTCATCCATCTTTGTATAACTCGGAGCAATAAATTCAGAAGCCAATTATAACACCCAAAAATTATAAGTGAAGAAAAATAAAAATAATGGGTAAAGAATAGTTCATTTGTCTTCAGACTCATTTTTGCTATGAAAGGGTTGTCAAGCCCAACTGCATTAATAAAATAACCCTCAAATTTCCATTAATATCTTCTTGACAAGCTGTTAATACCCACTGTGGTATTTATAAAACAGCAGGAACCTATTTTGGGGTGACAGCTTTCTCTGTCCTGAATGTGTGAAAGAAAAAAAAATTCCCTGAAATATACTGAGGGGAAAAAAATTAGAACATTTGAAAAGTGAGCAAAAAATATTCATTGGCAAATTTTTTTTCCCTAAATATAGAATTTAATGGCTAACCTCATTGTTTAGACAAATGCCAATAAGGTTGAGGATTATTATCAGCCAGGGAACTTCTGGATTTTTACTGGGGTCCAAAAAGCGGGGTTTAATCCACAAAGATGTTAAGCAAACATTGAAAGTTAAGCAAACAGACAAGAATCTTGTATCTCACTCAGTGCCACATGGGGGCCTATTTAAAATGGCTGAACTTGACTTAAGTTAGGCCAAAGAAAGGAAAGTTAAGGATTTTTACCTGTTTATAGTGTAGAAACTGGAGTTGAGTGGTCAAGTGAGCTTAATAGCAGTTACCAGTCCATCTGGCGAGGTTCTGCTCCTGGAGAATATCTCCCTTCAGGTAGATTAGGAGGATTTTTCAAAGCTATTGTAAATTTTCCCAACATTGTAACAACCGTTATTGTTCAGGAATGAAGGAAAGACTGTGTAAGGTAATAGGCGATGAGTCTCAAAGTGTCTAAATTTGGATTCCATCACTAAAATTTCATACAGCAGTGGGCTTGTAAATTGGCTATAAGGTTTCATAAAATCTGGAAAACTACAGATGCATCTTTATTTTAGTTTTTCAAACAATCTGTTGTGCTTACCATACTGTCTCCATATTCTTTATAGCCCGGAAGCCGATTTCCCATTTGTGTTCATCTTATGTTTACACAATAATAACTTCAGCTTCCTGTGGTACTATCATTGCTATAGAAACCCATTCCTGGTCATGAAAAAAGAAAACATTAAGTGTCTTCTCTTACATCACGTTCCTCCTGGGATTACTGCAGAGAGAACTGGCACATCAAGTAGTGTCCACCTCCAGCTTGCTCTTGCTGGCCCCTTCCATCCCACTATGATCGGGAAGTAGTTATGTGCTGTGTCCTTAACAGCTTGGCTCTTGGAAGTGACTGAAACTTCTCCAAACAGAAGATTATAAATTTAACATGGAACTTAACTTTGCTGTTTTCGTCTCTGAGGGAGGGGTGAAATAAAGAGCCATTGTACAGGTTGATCTTTCTCAAGGTGGTGTTCTGATTGGTAATTTGGGAGTAGGGGAGGAAATAGGGACTCTCCACAGATGGTACTAATACATCTTAGTCTACTCAACATCTTTCATTACACCCTGGAAGCCCTAGAGAATAAGAAATATCTCATTTGACCCGGTGTTCACATATACAGATTGAGGAAGGCCATGTGGACAAATGATTTGTTCCAGATTATATTCCAGGCTATAACTAAAAGGGAGTACAAAGAGCAGTGAGCTTTCATCCAAAAAGCAAGTATGAAATATAGTTTGCCTTACAATGCAATTTAGCTCCTAAGACCGATCCAAGGATTTGATTCTCCCCAGCTTTTGAAGCTAAGTTTGGAAAAAACATTTAACCTTAGAAACATGATATCAAGAACCAAAGGTAATACTGAATTTATAATTTGGGCTGTGAGCAAAAAAAAAAAAATGGCTTTCTTGCTATCTTCACTGTTTTAATGGGTATCACTGGTTGCTATGTAAACTCAAGTTCCTGGCTGAAGGTATTGGAGATATGATTTTTTTCTTGATTCCTCTCCTGTTATTTTTTGATTGCTCCTGTTTGGGCACTAGGGACATTGCCATGTCTGGGTTTATGTGGGGTTTTGGACATGGTTCCTTAAACAACCAGAGAAGGCTTATATGTCCAATGACTCCCATGAAAACCTCAAGGAAAACAGACAACAGTGAATTCTCCAGTGGACTTCATTTGGGAATATTGTTCAAAGAAAATGGAGGATGTCACAGACCAGCGCAGCAAAGTGCGGTGACTTCTTCCCTAGCTTCCATATGAGCAAATTCGATTCGTAGCAGAATCATCAAGATATTTTTTATGGTTCAATAGCTCAAGTCAACCAACTGTCCAATCGACCCACTAATCAGCCAAAACGTTTCTATCTTTGGTTCCTAATCAGTGTGAGGAACGTGGTTACTTGGTGGATTCTCAGGTGGGTCCCCCGCCACCACTCTTCACTCCATACTCTGACATTGCCAGTGGAGATCTAAGTAAACACTCCGGCGCTGATGCTGAAAAAATCTGTCTCTCCTTTTTTCTTTCTCATTCTTCCATTCCCTCTTGTCCTCAACTCTTGGCCTCACTGCCTCTCTCCTACCCAGAAGGCGTGTTCCAAGTCTCTCTTGGTTATCTTCCCCTCCCTTCCCTCTCTTTGAAGTCTTGGGGATGCCAAAGGCAGAGAATTTAACTTTGAGAAAATTTTATATAGGTCAAATTTCTGAACCCCTCTATGCCTAAGTTTCCTGGTTGAAAACCAGGATGATCATAGCCCCCACACAACAGGTTGTTGGGAACATGCTAAGGGCGGAGCTTGACATGTAGAAAGCAGCACCTGATAGCTAGTATTATCACCCTCATGGCTATCATGGTATCTTCTCATGCCATGGTATCTTCTCATGTGTCCAGGTATGTTGGAGGAGTTTAATTGACACTTGGGTAAAGGTGCAGTGGAATCAGCAGTCAATGCGGAAAGGCCAATTAACCTTTTTCTTCCATAAAAATATCCAAGCCCTGGGAGCATGGGCCTTCTTGCGCTGTTGCCACCTGGGGGCACTCATGAAAATGACCCAGAGGAGCATTCAGGGAGCTGCCTGCAGAGCCTGGGAAAACCCTGGTTACTTGCTGAGCCTCCTAGCTCTGTGCGGGTGCAAAGGGCTGCTGACTGTTAGGGACAGAATGCAGATGCCACTGTCAAAGCAGAAACTCCCAGACATCTGATGCTACCAGTTATCGAGAGTTGTCTACATGACTGTTATTCAACTTAGTACTTTGCACATATATCCATTATGTATAAATGGAGAGAGACATACAGATATCATTGTTGCCCTTCTACAGACAGGGAAACTGGGTGGGTGAGAGGTTAACTGCTGCGGCCAAGTTCACACGGCTAATCAAGGTGAAGATTTCCAAATGCATATCTGAATGACCCGGCACATGTATGCCTCTTCGTGAACTGTGTCTAAGTTGTAAAAATGTTCTAGAGGACCAGCTCTTTAGGAAAGTTCACTTCTGAGCAGGACTGCCCCTAGATCTCCATGCCTACATGTGCTCAACTGCTTGAATGACCATCTTGTTAGGATGACACCTAGCCAGAAATGGTTGGGAATCTTACAAATGACAAGTGTCATCATCGCTGGAAAATCTTTGCTGTAACACAGAAGAGAGCAAAGTGCTAAACTGTGCAGGCAGGCACACTCACCAACACAAACACGCAAACATGCATGCACACATCTACACACACATGAACCCACAAATACGGGCACACACAGAAGTCTTGCAGAGGCAGAAGACCCCCATTTGGGGGTGTGTTGGCAATGAATGTTGGAAATGGAAGATGGGACAGATGCCCCTGGACACAGGCTGCTGACACCAATATTGGCCCCCCCAAAACACTGCAGGGACCTGCACCCTGACAGAGCAGCTGGGGTGCTAAAGGCCTCCATCTTTCCAGGGTTGACTCCTGCTGTCCCTCTCTCTGTGTTTGTCAGCAGTAGCTGCAGCCCCTCTAGGGTCTGCTGGTGGCTGCAGACTCCTCTACTCTCTGATGGCTTAAAATCCTCCCTCAGCAGCCCCTCTTAAGGGTCTTGGGGGTTTATTGAGAAGACCACGAAGATCAAATCACATATGCTTCTTTGTTTCCTTAGGTCACACTTTAAAATTCTCGTGGATGCAATTTTCTCTGGGAGGAACTCAGTATCTGGTTTCAATAGATAAGGGCAGCTTAGGGCAGTGAACCTCCTAGCTGTGTGCTTAACAGGGAGAGGAGAGTGGAAGGCCCAACCCTCTGTATCCATGGTCTTTTGTTCTTCGGGGCATCAGCTGTCACTCCTCAGAGGTCAGGAACCCAATGGTGGCCTGTTCCCAGGGGTCTCTGCTTTTATCTGTAGATTCTGCCTGAATTGGGCCTTCCTTTAGCTCTATAGGAAAAAAGAACATGTATGCTTCGTTAGTCGTATTTATAGTCTTAAACTCACATTTCAAAAAAAAAAAAAAAAAAAGGCAAGCAGCAGGCATGAGCCCGTCGGTCGCCACTAGGCTGAGAGTCCTCAGCACCAATTTCTCAAAGCTTGTGGCTTTCTCATTTCCTTCCAGGTTAGTGTTTGTCTGGTCTACACAGCTAAAAAGAACTTGCTCTCAGACAATTTCACAGAGTTGGTGTCCTCCCCATATTTATGTCTGTGATCTTATTTAGAAATAGGGTCTTTGCAGATGTAATTAGTTAAAGAGGGTCATATGGAAGTAGGGTGGACCTTAATCCAATGACTGGTGTCCTTGGTAAAAGAGAAGAGACACAGCCTAGGATGTCATGTAAAAGATAGAGACAGAGATTGGAGTGTCATTTCTATAAGGCAACAGACGCCCAGGGCTGCTGGCAGCTTGGGAATCTGGGAGAGAAGCAGGAGCAGAGGCTGCCCTTTAACCCTCAGCAGAAGCCAACCCAGCTGATGCCTTAACTGGAGACCCCTGGCCTCCAGAACTGTGAGGGAAGACATTTCTATTGCCTCAAGCCTCTCACTTTGCAGTACTTTATCATGACAATCCTAGAAATCTGATACAGCAGCTGACACGAAAGTTGAGGTACTTATGGTTTGAACAGCTGTCTTCAGATTTTGCCATGTAGGTGCTGTTTAGATGTCATGCCTGGTAAGGAGTCAGACTGAGGGAAGAGCAGGTGGACATGGAGGAGAGTAAGGTAAGGATTAATGGCAAAGAGAGGGGACAAAGAACAAAGAGAAGGAGGATAGAAGTTGGAAGAGCAAGGGTCTCAAGAGAGAGGACAGGAGCTCCTCCTGGGTCCCTCCGAGCAGGTCACAAACATTTACCTGGCGCTTTCTGAAAGTGGACACTTTATGAGGTTAGCTTGTTAAATCCTTCTCACTGCCTGGGGAGGTAGTGCTGCCATGTTCCCATATTTACTGTTGAAGTTCAAAGAGGTCAAGCAACTTATCCCTGATCCCACAGCTAGTGATGGACAGAGCCGGGATTCGAACCAGGCAGCTGGCCTCAGAGCTGCTCACTGAGCTCTGCCCTCTTGGGCTGAGCCTCTTATAGCAGATGTGCTCTTTCAGGAGGATCTTTCACCACCTGTTCCAGGTTGAGGAAGGGCTCATCTTGGTGGTCATGCTTCTTTCTCCTTCAAACTCATTCAGCTTTGCAGGGTCTAGTCAGGGTGACTCAGCAGAGATGAATTGGCACCCACCTGGGTATTATTCCCCACAAAAAGAGAGCAGGAGATTTCAACAATGTGTGCTTGTGCAATTGGAATAGTTGCTAACCGTTCCCATCAACGTAGGAGGAGCCTGACAAAGATGGCGGATGCCCTCTGTGGTCACTCTTCAGCACTGCCTCTGAACCCAGGCATCCTTGTCTATAGCTGCCTACCTGAGCTTCAGAAGAGGGTGCCTCTTAAAACCAGGAAGCCACATGGGCTGTGGCAGAGAAGGTGCACTATCTAGACAGGTATTGTGTGTGACGACCTTCAGGGGAAGGACAAAAAGAGAACAGATGATTCATCAGCATATTTCAGACAATTTCGTCCTCCCCAGACAGCCTGAGAAGAAAATATTACAAACCAAAGGGGAAAATTAAGAGAACAACACAAGAAAACAAGGCCCTCTACACCAGGAAGCTAACGGTCTTCAATAAGAAATGGGGAAAATGGCCTGAAATGGGGATGAATCACCTTAAATGGCATCTCAAGGAAATTGGTCTGAACTTTCACGGAGGAAATGGGCCCCATGAAATGACCATAATAAAGGCTTTGGTATAATGAATGTGTTTTCTTTTTGTGGGTTTATGAGTGTGTACATGTGTATTTTGAGCTTCAAATGTTGATGAAAAGTTGATCATGGTTCTATCATCCCTAAAGCAGAGTGTGGCACTAAAAATATGGGTTATTAGCCTTTTGGACTCATCACAGTCACAGAATATTTTAGGGTCCTAAAAATCAAGGATTGGTGTCTTGGAAAATTCTCTCCCAAGTTTTGTCTGTATGAACCGAACATAAAGATGATTTTTCTGGTACCAAGCCAATTGGTTTATCCTCCCTGGGTAACAACTTACTCAGACTCCTTTCTGTGCATTTATGCTTGTGTTAGTCCACTTTCTGTTACTGTAACAAAATACTCCAGCTTAAAAAGGGGAAAGGTTTATTTTGGCTCATAGTTTTAGAAGTGTCAGTCCATGGTCAGTTGGCATCGTTGCTTTTGGGCCTGTGGTGAGGCAGTTCATCATGGCAGGAAGGGAGTATGTGGTGGAGGAAGCCATTTGCCTCTTGATGGAGAAGTAAAAGAGACAAGGAGAGACCAGGGTCCCACAATCCCCTTCAAGGATACCCCCCACCCAATCACCTAGGAGCTTTCTCTTGTTCCCCCCACTTAAAGGTCTCACCACCTCTGAGGACCAAGCCTTTTTAACATGTGGTCTCTGAAGGACGTTCAGATCCATGCAACAGCAGTCCTATGTCCTTGAGATGTCCTACCCTTCAAAGAAAGAACATTTTCAGAGGAAGTTTCCCTGAAATAAGCTTCTTAGAATTTCTAATAATCTCTTGCTGCTTTTGGGAAAGACAGCAATGTTTGTGGTTTCCAAATATCACAGAGGAGCCACTTTGAGGCACTTACCAAAGTGCTTTATCAAATTGACTCATCAAATTCTCTTTCAATCACTTCTCAAAACAATTAAACACTTTATTGAAATATTACACATATTTAGAACTTTCAAAAAGTCAACAATATTGAAGCACCTACTGCTCAGATAAGGAAACAGCACTGATAACACACCAATCTATCTCTACCCTCTCCAAGGTCAGATCCACCTCCTGTTCCAAATTAAAAAGTCTCCTGGCCAGGCATGGTGGCACACACCTGTAATCCCAGTGGCTCAGGAGGCTGAGACAGGAGGATCATGAGTTCAAGGGCAGCCTCAGCAAAAATGAGGCACTAAGCAATTTAGTGAAACCCTGTCTCTAGATAAAATACAAAAAGTAGGGCTGGGGACATGGCTCAGTGGTCAAATGCCCCTGAGTTCAATTGCCAGTATCAAAAAAAAAAAATTCTCCTGTTATTACTATGAAATAAATTTGCCTAATTTAAAACTATGTGAATGTAAGAGTCTTGCTTCATAAAAAACTGGCTGTTGTTAACACTTTATATTTTCATCAAATTTAAGAAAAATCCATAAGTTAATCAGTCTTCTGCCAGTACAGCAAAATACCTGAGATAATTAACTTATAGAAAAAATGAGATACATTTCGTTTCATGGTTCTAGATGCTCCAGTTTAAAATTCTGTAGACCTGTTTGCTTTGGGCCTCTAGAGGGAGTGTCAAATGGCATTGGTGGGACACATATGGTGGAGCAAATTGCTCACAGCATGAGCTAGGAAGTGAAAAAGAGACTGGTGTCCCATGATCCCTTAGACCACATTCCAATGACCTAAAGACTTAAAAAGCACTCATATGGTATTTTTCAACATGTTCAAACACAAATGTCGAATTGTTCAGATAAACCAGTGATCTCCAGATCATAGTGTAGGCATCTCAGGAAACTGACCAGACCATGCATTGGGTTGTAAGAAGAACTTAATAGAACTTTCATATAAAAAAATCTCATCCTTTCAAAAATTTTTTTTGGATATCTTCTATATAATGTCTTATTTCATATATGAATATATATTGCATACATACGAAAGATGTGGATGTGTTAATTAGCTTGATTACAGTAATCATTTCAAAATATATATCAAATCATCATGTTGTATGGATTAAGATATAAAAATACTTCTTTATGCAAGGAAAAAGAAATACTTTATTTTGAAATAATCATAGATTCACAATGTTTTAGTTTTTTTTTTTTTTTTTTTTTGGTTATTGTGATCTAAAGACCTGACAAGAACAACATAGAGGAGGAAAAAATTATTTGGGGCTCACAGTTTCAGAGATTCAGGCAATTGTTGGCTGATTCCATCACTCTGGGCCCAATGTGAGGCAGAAAATCATTGTGGAAGGGTATGGCAGGGAAAGCAGTTCAGGATGCTACAGCCAGAAAGCAAAGAGAGCTCTGCTCAACAGGGGCAAAATAAAAAACCCAAAGACACACTCCCAGTGACCTACTTCCTCTAGCCACACCATACCTGCTTATAGTTACCATCCAGTTAATCTGTATCAGTGGATTAATCCACTGATTGGGTTACCTGTCTCCTAATCACATGAGCTTTTGGGGGACATCTCATATCTAAAATATAACACACAGGAAATTAAAAAATGTATATATGTGTATATACACATATTTATGTGTGTGTGTATATATATATATATATATATTTTATCCAGCTTCCTCCAATAGTAACAACTTATATTACTATAAAAACAATATTACTATTATTATTTCCTGATTATTATCAGGAAATTGATAATAGTATAGTCTTTGCATTCTATTTTCAGTATTAGTTTACTTGTATAACTCCCATGACAGATTATACTTATCTCTAGGGAAGAGATCATTTTTATTCATCTTTGTGTTCACAAATGAATAAACAACCAGTTTAATTATTTGTTGATATATCTTGGAAAATTGTCATCCTCTAGTAAATCTATCGTGTCATATTGTTATGGTCTAAGTATGAGATGTGCTCCAAAAGTTCATGTGTGAGACAATGCAAGAAAGTTTAGAGGTGAAGTGATTGGTTATGAGAGATTTAACCTAATCAGTGCATTAATCCCTTTAACTATAGGCAGGTATGGTATGGCTGGAGGAGGTGGGTCATTGAGGACATGCTTTGGGGTATATATTTTGTCCCTGTTAAAGGAAGTTAAACTCTTCTTCCCCATGGTCATGTTCTGAGCTGCTTTGCTCCTCCATGCTCTTCCACCATAATGTTCTCCCTCACCTTGGCCCCAGAGCAATGGAGTCAGTCATCTATGGACAGAGCCCTCTAAAACCAAGAGCCCTCAAATAAGCTTTTCCTCTTCTAAAATTGTTCCTGACAGCTCTTTTGATCACAGCCACAAAAAAGCTAACCAAAACAACTATTATATATCAAGTGTGTTGCTGTGTCAGTGAGGGATACCAAGTTAAATTTGAGCTTAAGCTTTAGCTCAGACATAATTATATCAAGAAATTCTATTTTGTTATCTTGTTCCCATCTTAGCCATTCACAAGTGCATTGTACACTGCTCCAATTCTTAGCTCTAACATCCTTAGAATATTGGCTGCTTGTTCTCATGTGCCTAAGGAAGAACAGTATACTGTTCTAAGACCCTAGTTATTCATGACAGTGATAGGCATCATGCAAATAATTATCCCTCTTCTCCGTAGGTCTTCCTTGTAGGTAACAAAAATTTAAAAGCTCTCATCAGTAGCATCAGGAAGACTGACTTTTCAATGCAATGACTCATTTGTCAATTTTTAGCCACCAAACTTTGATCCTGATTCTCAGATGTCTTTTTCCTTTCTGTCTATAGCCCCGTTTCTTTGAGCCCTGATGCTGACACTTAGATTAGATAAAATCAGGATGAGACAAGTTGTTATACAGAATGAAAGACTCAGACAGAGTGTGATCTATGAAATGGAGAAGGTTATTTAAGCAATGAATTATCAGTAATGCACTCAGATTACAGAACAATTTTGTGTGATTTTTCAGACTCCAAACTGAAAAATACAGGGAACTTAAGATAAATTTGACCACAGGCTAAGGTCTTGGATTATGTAGTCCCACTCACTTGTACATGTCACACGATTTTCTGGTATCTTAATTGTGTCTGGTGGTGAATGACCAAAGGCTGGTTGATGGAGTAATTGAGCCCACTTGGACAGCCCGCAGGGATTCGTGTGTGGACTTGACATTTCTCACTGCCTTCCCAGGGCCTTTGTCACTCAGAATATGCTTTTTCCTCCCAAGATGTTTCCTTCAAATTAAGATTTCTTAAACACTACACAAGGACAGTAAGGACCTATAGTTGTACAATAGCAAGCCACTGTAAAACCAAAAAGAAAACCGTCAACAACACACCCCTGTTAACATGAGCTGTGCAGGGCTTGGGTGCGGGTTCTGGAGACATACTGCAATCACACCACAGCTCTGCCACTTGCTGGTTAGGTAACCCTGAGGAAGAGTCAAAACTTGTTTGTGTCTCAGTTTCCTTACCTGCAACAGGAAACAAAAATATCATGGGCATGTCTGAGAGTTGATTGGTTAGTGTACATGTTTTAGTCAGTTTTTTCACTGCTGTGACTAAAAGACCTAACAAGAACGACTGAAGAGGAGGAAAAGTTTGTTTGTGGGCTCACCATTGCAGAGGTCTCAGTACATAGACAATCAGCTCCATTCCTTGGGGCTCAAGATGAGGCAGAACCTCATGGCAGAAGAGTGTGGTGGAGGGAAGTGACTCATATGATGATCAGAGAGCAGAGAGACTCCACTTCCCAGATACAAAATATGCACCCCCAAAGACACGCCCCAATGACCCACCTCCTTCAGCCACACCCTACCTCACTTACCATCCAGTTAATCCCATCAGGGAATTGATTCACTAATTGGATTAAGGCTTTCATAATCCGATTATTTCTCCTCTAAACTTTCCTGTATTGTCTCACACGTGAGCTTTTGAAACACCTCACATCCAAACCATAACTTACACTAACTAATGATTATTATGTATTTAGGTCATCCCCTGACATAAAAACACTCTATTCATCCTGTTGTTATTAAACAGAGCTGAAAAAGACTGTGTTATATGAAAGGTGGGCAGAGTAATTTTTCCACACTTGGAGGTGACAGTGAAATGTATTTCTTTCTTCCTGTTACCTGGAAAGTAACAACCTATTAAAGCATATGAACCTGAAGAGGATTCTAAGGCCCCATATACACCATTATAGAGAAAGAAAAATGACTAGATTCATGATATGTATTTTCTCTTTTATGCCTACGGCTAGTCTTTCCAACTGTTTTTGAGGTTTAATTGACAAGATTTAATCGTACATATTTAATATGTATATGTTATTTGATATACACATGCATTATGAAATGATTACAAAAAAAGAAGCTAATAAACATACCAATCACCTTGCCTAGTTACCTGTATGTTTGTGTGATATGAGAACAGTTGAGATCTGTTTTAAATTTCAAGGCTATAATATAGCATTATGAACTAGAGTTGCCACACTGTACATCAGGGCTCCAAAAGATATTCATCCTGCATAACTGAAACCTCTGCCGCGCGACCAGCACGCTAGCTTCATACTAGAGGTCCTAAGCATAGAAGTTAACTAGTGAGATCAAAATAAACACACATAAACTCAATTTACCTTTTTCTTGACCAGGTCAGAGACGGGCCCCCTCTGGCTCCTGCCTCGAGCCACCCGGTGGGGTAGCGAGGTTTAAACAAGAGACTAGCAGGAGAGAGAGAAGGCACGCCAGGGAGTGGCCTTTTATTGGGGAACAAGAAATTCAGGGGAAAATGCCATCCAATGAAGGTCAAGGGGGACAGCATTCCAAGGTCAGGGTCAGTGATTGGTCTCAGGGTCAATGGTCAGTCACACCCCCACACAGATGGGCTCTTGCACCTAAAAAGGGTGGGGATTAGTTCCGACACAGCTTGGCCGGAGCGCCTCACACCCAGTCAGGGAGGTGCCCAATCACGTGTGAGAACGGCTTCCCACAGAAACTGGTACCATTTGACACACATCTCCCTGTTTCCCAAGTTCCCCACCCTGGCAACCTTCATTCTTCTCCCTGCTTCTAGGAGTTTGACTATCTCAGATTCCACATAAAAATGAGCTCTTGCTATTTTTGTCTTTCTGTGCCTGGCTTTTCCGCATAGCATAATTTCCTTCAATATATCCATATTGTGCAAACAACAGGATTTCCTTCTTTTTGAAGACTTTTAAATTGTGTGTATGACTGAATAATATTCCATTATATATAGCATACCTATATATTATTATATAGCTATAAATGACACATAAACCACACTTCCATCCATTGTTTCATTGCTAGACCCTCAGGTGGATTTCATTTCTTGGCCATTGTGATTAATGCTGCCATGAATGTGGGATGAAGATGTCTCTATGACATACTGATTTCATTTCCCTTGGATATATACCCAGTAATGGGATTGCTGAATCATGTGGTATTTCTATGTTTTATTTTTTTTTTTTTTTTAGGAAATGCCATGGTGTTTTCCCTAATGTCATTTCTAACTTACATTTTTACTAACAGTGTACAAAGATTCTCGTCATCTTTACCAACACTTACTTTCTACCCTTTGGATAATAGCTATTCTAAGTGTGAAATGATATTTCATTGTGGTTTTGATTTGCATTTACCTGATGGTTAGTGATATTGATCACTGTAATTTTTGCAGGGGTTGGGGGCTTACTGGGTATTGAGCACAGGAGTGCTTAAGCACTTTTAGTATTTTATTTTGAGACAGGATCTCACTAAGTTGCTTAGGGTCTCACTAAGTTGCTGAGGCTGGCTTTGAACTTGTGATCCTCCTGCCTCAGCCTTCTAATTGCTGGGATTACAGGTGTGTGCCACAAATATCCGGCAACATGCCATTTTTTAAAAATATCCTTTCATGTCCTTTATCTATTTTTTATTGGATTATTTGTTTCTTGCTATTGAATTGTTGAAGTTTGTTGTATATTTAGGTATTACCTCCTGATTCAGATGTGTGTTTTGCAAATATTTATTGTTTCCTTTGCTTTATAGAAGCTTTTTAGTCTGAATTAATCCTATTAATTTACTTTTGTGTCCTGCCTGTGTTTTGGGGGTGATATCCAAAGAACCATTACTGAGAACAATGTCAAGAAGCTATTCCCCTTTGGCTTCATAACATGTCTTACATTTCAGCTTTCAGTCCATGGTGAATTGATTTTTATATATGGTAGGAGGGAAAGGACCAATTTCACTCTCTTGCAGGTGGACATTGGTTTTCTCAGCACCATTCATTAATAGACTATTCTTCTCCATTGTGTTCTTGGCACATTTGTCAAAGATGTTTTTCCTATTTCTGTAATGAACACTGTTGAAATTTTAATAGGGATTCCATCAAATTTGTAGATGGCTTTGGATAGTATAGATATTTTAAAACTATTATTTCTTTTTAAAATTTTTCTTTTAGTTGTAGATGGACACAATACCTTTATTTTATTTATCTATTTTTATGTGGTGCTGAAGATCGAACCCAGCACCTCGTACAAGCCAGGCGAGCACTCTACCACTGAGCCACAACCCTAGCCCTTAAATATTAATTCTTTCAATTTATGAATATGAGATATCTTTCCATTAATTTGTATATACTTCAGTTTCTTCCATTTCGTATATATTGTGGTTTCTTCAAATTCTTGCACTTTTTAAAACATTTCTTCAATGTTTTTTGATTTTCAGTGTACAGATCATTTTTATCCCTTCATTAAAGTTATTGCTCAATATTTTTGGTGTTACTGTAAGCAGGATTGCTCCTTAATTTCTTTTTCAGACAGTATGTTATCAGTGAGTAGGAATCGAACTGGTTTTTGCATGTTGATTTTGCCTCCTGAAAATTCACTACGAATGAACACTAGTTCTAACCATGTTTTCAATCGTTTGTGGTTAGGATTTTAGGGTTTTCTATATATACTAATCCTGTCATTTGTAAATAAAGGTAATTTTATTTTTTTATTTCCAAATTGGATGCCATTTATTTCTTGTTGAATTCCTGTGGCTAGAACTCTATTGACTAGAAATGATGAGAAGGGACATTCCTGTCTTCTTCCTGTTCTTAGGGGAAAAGCTTTAAGATTTTTCATCAACAAGTATGTTATTAGTTATGGGCTTCTCATATGTGGCCTTTACTACAATGAGGTACATTCTTTCTATGTCTAATTTGTTGAGAGATTTTATCATGAAAGGCTGTTAAATATGTCAACTGCCTTTTCTGCTACTATTGATGATCATTTGGTTTCTAATCCTTCATTCTACCAATGTGATGCATAACATATATGTTGATTTGTGTATGTTGAGTCATCCTTACATCCCAGGAACAAACCCCACTTGCTCATGACACACAATTATTTTAATTTCTGCTGAATTTGGTTTGTAAATATATATATATATTTTAATTTTGCATCTGTGTTTGGCAGAGATATTGGCCTGTAATTAGCTCACTTTTTTCAAAATTCTCCTTATCCTGATCTTTGAGAACTTGATTAAATGTGTCTTGGTGAAGAAATATTTATTTTAACCTGTTTGAATTTCTTGGTGATTCATGGATCTGGATGTTCATGTCCCTCTCCAGCTTTGGGAACTTTTCTTTCACAATTAAAAAATATACGATACCTACCCCTTTTTTCTTTACCTGCTCTTTCTGAAACCCCCATGATACATATATGGCTTCACTTGATGGTGTCCCATAAGTCTCATGGCTTTCTTCACTCTTTTTTTACTTTCTTATTTTTGCTTTTCTCAAACCAATTTCAAATAACCCTGTCTTTGGTCTTGTCAATTTTTTCTTCTGCATAATAGAATTTAGTGTTGAAATTCTCTCTGGAATTTTTCATTTCAGGCTTTATGTTCTTTAGCTCTAGAATTGCTGTTTTTTTTTTTAAAATAGTTTCTATTTCTTTGTGTGTTTTTTAAAAATATTTTGTGTTTATGATTTCACTTAGTTGTCTGTGTTCTCTTTTAGCTCACTGAATGTCTTCAAGTAAATTATTTTGAATTCTTTTCAATTTATAGACCATCTCCATTTCTTTGTAGTCACTTTCGCCTTACTTTGTTCTTTGTGGTGTCATGCTTCCCTGATTATTTGTCATTCTTTGGCATTGTATACCTAGCTGCACATTTGAATAAGCAAATGACCTTTCTGGTGTTTATAGTCAGGTATCATCTGGGAAAGCATTAATCAGTCAGCCTGTCCAGAGATTTTAGGTAAGTTGGCTGGCAGTGCCCACAGGTAGATTGCTTCCAGAGTCTTCAGGCAGGCTGATCTGATGCCTAGGTCAGTAAGTGGGAGGGACTGGATCCTGTAACAGGATCCCTAGCTATGGGATGGGCCTGGAACCTGGGGTCACAGCCCAGAGCTGAGGTCCTTAGCAATTTGGGTACTCATTTTATTATCCTTCCCCAGGTAATCTCTCTTTATCCTGCATGGACTTGGGGAAAGGATGGTATGAGTAATATGTAACTGTCCTTTCTACCCCTGGACCCAAGTGCTACAGTCTCTCCCTTGGATTTCTGAGCTCTTTCAGAGGTGTTTTCCTTTGTGGATGGTAATTCAAATTGATGTTTCTAGGAGGATATAAATACTGAAGATTCCTATTCTAACATTAACACCAGATAAATTTTTTTCCCTAACAGATAAATTTTGTTTTCCTATGTAGAATAAGGAAAATATCACTAGCAAGTAAGAAAATTAACATTCCCCCTGGTCCCGTTAAACAGAAAAACTGCACACTTACTGATGTAGTTTCTCAGTTCTGACTACTGCAGAAGTGACCATATGTAATTTTGTATTAAAAATCCACACAATACAGAAATCAGTGACACCAGGGATATATTGCTATTTTCTATGTCTACTGCCTTTAAAAGTAGCAGCTTCATTCTGTAAGATTACCTGGCTTCTCTTTTCCTAGGGATATTTCCTAAAAATATTTCCCAGTAGAACATAAATGTCTGAATGTTATATATAATCAGATAGGTCATCATCTGTAGTTCACAGTACAAGTATCACATGGAACTAATGTATGTTTTGATTCAACTTATGCCACTTCGGAGAAATTCCTTTAGTTTTAAATTTCATGTTGCCATCTTTTAAGTGGGGTCACTCCTAGTTGTCCTAAAATAAGATCAATGATATTAATATTGTCATATTGGTTTTAATAGAGACATCATCTCTGAATAGAATATTTTAATTCACCACTCAATTGTCCCTAATTTGTTCCTTTTTATTTGCTTATTCATCTAGAGTTTCCAGGGGCATGTGGATTAAGATCTTCAGTGGTTTAGTGCACTGTTTATGCACATTACTTAACATGCTTTGGAGAACTGAAAAGAGGAATTACAGTTTGCATAAACTGTATGTTAGATTAACAAACAAACAAAGGTCATATGTCCTATGACTGGTTTCCCCATTTCTTGATTATATGACAGGAAGATTATTCAGCAGACTTCCAAATGGACTGCTATCCCCTCATGGGGGTGTTTTTGCAGAAATTCCCTACTCTATCCCTTGCTGTCTCCTCCAATACGGAAGCAGTAAGAATGGAGGCTGGGCTTCCCAAACCTGCAAAGAGTGTGCCAGCTCCCCTGGAGCAAACATGTCCCTGTCGATAAAGGAATTTTGTCAAAAATCTTGACCAAATAATAGCATGGATCATATAATTGTGACAATCTGATATTCTGTACCATAGAGGTAATAAGCTATACCAGTTAAATCGACCTCTAGACCAGAGACAAACTTAAAGGTGGAATAAGTTTCAGAGATCAGTAACTTTGTGGATAGACAATTGAGACCCAGTAAGTAGATGAGATTTCCAAGTTAATTCAGTAAGTCAGTGAGAAAGTCAGGAGACAGAAATGAAATCCGTGATGTGCAGTCCACCCCTCTAGGTTTCCTCTTTATTAAACACATTTATTAATTTTATAAAATTAAAACACCTTTAAAATTCATCCACATAAATAACTCTGCTGTATGGGTGGTCTCTAGTGTACAGCAGCTTAAGGGGGCTCTGTAACTGGATGAGCTGAGTCTCAGCTTTGGGTCCACATGACTTAGTTCTGTGATTTAGGGCAACATAAACTCTTAAAACCTTATATCTTTATTTTTTAAAAGATTGCTGTAAGTTTTCAATGATCTTATGAATGCCTGGGACAATTGACTTTTTTTTTCATTATTGGAATTTGCAGAGGGTATCAGATCATTGAGAAAACTTCTTTACAAAATATTTTGTCTGAGTAAACCTAGCATTTGACAATCTTTTTAATTCCCAAGTAGGAAGGCTTAAATGCAGAGAGACGGTAACAAATTTTTTTCTGATGATGCCCATAATATTTATTTAAAAACAAAATGTGCCCAGTTTTTTCTGCACCTTTGAATACCAAGGTTGTAGCCTGCTATCAATTTCTAAAACCATACTAGTGCGATAAAGTCTGAGAAAAAGCAGAGAGACCTCTGCGGCTATCTATATGAGTATTTTAGTCAGTTTTTTCATAATGGTGACCAAGATACTTGACAAGAAAAACTTACAGGAGGAAAAAATTATAGTGCATAGTTTCAGAGGTCTCAGTCCACGGATGGCCAACTCTGTATGCTGGACTTGTGTTGTTGTTGTATTCAGGATAATATTGTATGTTTGGGGGTTATTAGTGATGATTAAATGAATTAGTAGGCATTAAGTATAATCTAATACTTGGGACATGCTAAGTTCTCAAAAAATGGTAACCAGCAGTATTAACATCTATCCTAACTTCCTTGTTCTTCATATATTATAATCAAAACCTAGAGAACTTTTGCAATTTGCCCAAGACCATACATCCACATAGTGGTAAAACTGGAGAAATAATGCAGATTTTCAGAATAATAATAAGAGATTGATTATTGTGTGTGACCCCAAAAAAAAGATATGTTATAATAATAATCCGCCAACATTTTCAAGTAGCAGAGCTATATCTTGATTCCAAAGAATACTACAAATGTAGGGGGAGTCGCAGGCAATAGGAAATTATTTCCCTCAAGCTAATATAATGCCTGAAGAACTTTCCTCAGATTCTTCAATCACAGGAAATAGAAAACTTGGCAACAGAAGTTCCAAAGATATCAAATGATTTAGAGTGTAATGGTCTCCTTAGGGGATGCTTGGGTATAAAAAGAAAAATGTCTCTTGTTGGTAAGAAGATGGAGCCTCAAGAGTGAAATTTAAGTTGAATTCAATAAGTTAAGGCTTATGAATCCATTGTTGCAAAGACCCTCTGGAGGATGAAGGGAGAGAAAAATATTTCCATTTCTTGAGCATCAAAGTAGTGGTTGTCTCTACTGCCTGGTTACATGGTTCATGACACTGCCATCAGACAGAGCTTCATAGAAGAATAGAACTTTCCTGGTTACTGGGACTGGAGATGCTATGACATTGTGTGGCTATTTATTATCATAGGAAAGGGTCTGACCTGGTGATGTGCTAGAGCTAGATTGCACCAGCTTGTGGGAATTGATTGTTCCTATCTTTTCTCAAATCCATGTTCAATGACATCATGCTGAGAAACTTGAAATAAGTCACGATGGGAGGTCTTGTGCCATGTAAACTGGCAAAAGTCACAAATCAGGGATTTTCTCCTTGACACCAATGGGGCTATATTATATTTAATGCTCTTCCTGATTCAATCATCCTAGTTAGAGAGGGTTGGGAAGAGAGGTAGGCAGGGAGGAAGAAAGAGAGAGGGGGAGAAAGAGAGAGAAGAGGAGGGAGAGATAGTTTGTTTCTTTGAAGAGGTAGCCTGGCATTATTCATGTTTTATGATTGATAGGCATGACTTTTAAAACAGTAGACTCCCTGAAATGAGTTCCAAAACCTTTTTTTAAAATTGAATTCTCCAGAGTTTATTAATTTTTATCTAAGCCATAACAACACTCCCCACCCCAAATATCCTATTTGGAAAAAAAACCCTAACTGGTAAAATATAAAAGTCTTAGATAATTAAAATTAGAAAGTCAAAAGTGTATATTAGGAGAATTATTTTGGCTTTTACCCTTTGGTGGGGGGTAAAAATAATAAGAGCTGGGAAAGAGCACAGACTCATCATTTAAATGAAAGACTCCCAACTATTGAGGTTTAAAAGAGGCTCAATAAACAACAGGCCATGCCCTCCACTTCTCATGTGGAAAGTACTAGAGAAGGTGACAAGGACTGTGAAGATGGAGACTGAAATGTCTCTGCATGACTGATAGAGGAGAGGTGGGAGGATGTTAGTGGGTCTGCCCCCTGATTCCAGCCTACCTGCACAGGTATCTGCTCTGTTGGAACAATGTGGGCCTCCTGCCAAGCACAGGAGCAGAAAAGAACTGTTGCTTCCTACAGACCACGAGGTCCTCAAAAGCAAAGAGCTAAACCAGCAAAATCCAGCACCTTCTCCCAAACGCCAATCAGAAATGTCATCAGTCCTTTCTTAGAGGAAAGTAAAGGACAAGAAGAGATTGTTACTCTGTCTATAAAATAAAACATGAGCAATGGGGAATAAGTGTCCCTTGAACTTCTAATGTCAACTGAGAGGAAATGTGCCACGGGCATCAGAAGCTTGATCAATGTCTTTGTGGGCACGGGTTAACAGACTCTCCAGGCCTCGGCTGCCCATCTGTGAAATAGGATGGTAAGGGACCTAGCTAGTACCCACTGGCTGGAACGAGAATGCTTGAGCATTGTATGTTGGATACTGCCTTTAGGTATGGCCACATTTAGGACAGCTCATTAGGCTACTTGCTCAGTGACGATGTAACTAGTTTCTAAAGGAAATAATGCAAACTGCACTTCAAGTCTTAATCCAGCTTAATAAACCCCATGATGATTGAAGAGAGCCGCCATCTTGTTGCCAAGGTCAACCTCTTGATGCCAGATTTCAGTAGGAGACTGACCGCCAGTGAATCAACTGTTCTGGAGCCTCAGCCCCAGGTGGTGGAGTTGTTCATCTTTCAGCTGAGCGCCTAATAGCCTGGGCAAGGAAAAAGTGATCTGTGCCTTCCCACCTGATTCACCTGGAACCTACAGCTCTATGTCTACCAATGATTCCGTGTTTAGGCTGCATGATATTGCCTGACTAAAGATTTCTTGTGTGTTTTCTTTTTAAAATCTTGATGAGCTTTTTCCTTGTAGCTTAATGGTGGCAAACTTTATTTTTTGAAAAAATTAACCTATCTAATTTAGCCACATCATTTGAAATCAAATAAACATGGGCTCAAAGCATGCCTGTGGGCAAGTTAGGCTTTTCAGACCCTACAAAATGGGATAATGGCATCTACATCTAAGTGCTAAAGATTAAGTGAGATGGAGCACAGGAAACCACTGGGAACTCTGAAAACTGGTGCCTGGTTTTTCCCTTTCTTCTACATTCTGTCAAATTCATGTCAGTTCCTTAGATGTAGCTCAAGTCCTGTTAAAAAGTACTTGAGGGCTGGGGATATTGCTCAGTGGTAGAGAACTTGACTAGCATGTGTGAGGCTCTGAGTTCAATTCAGCACCCCCAAAATAAAAGTATTTGAATCAATTATTTCTTCTGAGAATGAAGAAATAACCATGCATTAATTTTAGAATAGATTTCATGCATTAATTCTCCAACAAAAGACAAAAACTTTATTATATACATACAGTGAAATTTACAAATTAGTGGTATTGCTCTAAAAATAGGACATGGAATAAAAATAGCTATACATTGTGTTCCATAGGAAAAAATATTTACTTATGATTTATGTAGACCTCTCACAAGTTTTAAGACAGGGTTGTAGAGATTTTGTGATAATAATGTGTACGATACTGGTAAAAATGTGGTTGAATTTTTTTTTAATAAGCCAGGCATGGTGGTGTATGCCTGTAATCCCAGTGACTTGGGAGACTGAGACAGGATTATAAGTTTGAGGCCAGCCTCAGCAACTTAGTGAGACCCTGTCTCAAAATCAACAATGAAAAATACTGACGATGTGGATCAGTGGTGGATCCCTAGTACCAAAAAAAAAAAAAAAAAAAAAAAAAAAAAAATTAATGGAGGAAGGGAAATAAAATTGCAGTCCAAAATGATATTTTAGATTTAACTATTGTTTTCATTTCATTTTTTAATCCCTAGCACCATTTTAAAATACATTGCAAAGTGCGGATTATATAGAACGATAATTTATTATAAAATATCAAATAGTTTTGAAATATTAAAAAATATTTTAGAAAATTATTTATTATCTTATTATTGTTTATTAAAGTATTAATAAAACTTGTTATTGTGTCTACCCTGGGTTGAGGCAGATGAGTTAGCATTGAGGAATGAATGTACTATAGGATATAGTCAGAGATGCATTTTAATTCTGTTGGCAAAGGAAAATGTCTTAACGGAAAAATAAAACTGTTTTTGAGCTGCTCATGTCATGATACACATCTGCAATAAAAAGCAATCCATCTTTTGATCATGAAGGTGATTTTCTGGGTTTTATTTTCAAACCTTTGTTGAAACAAGTACCCCCCTCTCCATTAACCTTCTGGGGAAAGGGACTTTGCCCTGACAATTTAAGCTACATCTTAGAGCCTTCTGTGTAATTTACACATTTCACATTTTCTAATGGGCTCTTTATATCAAAACTACCGTAGAAAGAAAATCTTTCTTTGAATCTTTATCTTAAAAGAGATGTTGAAAAAAAATACACGAAATCCTCCATCGCTGTTATTAAAGAGAAGGTTGCAGTTAAACTGTGACTAAATAAAACGGAGTGAGCTTGTGAAGGGCCAGATCTTTGCTTAGAAACTTAATGACAAAAGTGAAGAGGATATCAAATTTACATTTCTTTTTCCTCCCAGCCTTTTCAAATTAATGCCAAGAAAATATATTGTATGCAAAAGATAGACTCACGTAATTGAGCCAGAATCTGTGATATTACATAACAGGTAATGTGATTTCCCATTTTACCATCTCATAGTCCTGGCGCTGCAATATTCTCAGAGGAACCCAGGGGAATGGAGTGATTTACTGGTTCCACAAACCTTTCCATGCGCAGCTTCTTTATTTAACATTTCAACATGGCTGTTCTTAATTAAGAAATGTTTTCACAGTAGCAGTGGCACTAACAACAGAATGTCCCCTTTGTTTTTCCTCCATTGTTTGGAGCTTAGGACATCAGAATCTTTCTATGCTACTGGGATGTTTCTCAAGAATAAATCGGTGATAAATGGTCAGAATTGGTCAGTGGTCTTTGCAAGGGGTCAATGAGCTGTAGAACCAGAGCCAAATCCAGCGTGTGATCTTTTATTTTTATTTTTTTAATAAAGTTTTATTGGAATGCAGCCGTGCTCATTTGTTGACTGATCTGCTCTCAGGCCACAAAAGCAGATTGGGTAATTGCAACTCAGACTGGATGACCTGCAGAGCCCAAAATACTGACCACGTGACCCTTTGCTGAAATTGTTTGCTGAGATCTGGTCTATGCTATTAAAATTACTGACATAAGGAGATGTTTCCTTTTCCCCCACGAAGCAAGAGCAAAGCAGTGAGCCATGAATAGCATATTTCCAAAGCTTTATTACCCTTTATTGGTTCCAAAGAAAGGAGGAAAGCTTCGCAAAGAGGTGTTAGATTTAGAGCAGAGTGTGTTCCTGCAGATACTTTATCATACAAGAGGCTCAGGCAGTAGCGGACATGGAGATTTAAGGACACATTCGTCTGAGAGAGAAAAAAAATGACATTTAGAGGTCCTTTAAGAAGCAAGTAGACTGTGCTAAGAAGATAAAATTCATTTAAATGTTTAATCTTCCTTTTCCAGGTAGATAACAGAAGCTTTCCTGATTTTTATTTTCATTCTTTTTTAAAGAGCAGGTAATGTTTCTCTGCATGAGCTACTTATCGGATGCCACTGCTTTTGGATATGTTGCCATTCGGATAAAACGATGGCCATTTCTCATCACAGTGGATTATTACCCTTTCTTAATTTCATGATTAAATGTGATGCATCTATTAAGCATATAATTGATCCTAATTTATTGCTATTTCATGTATTTACTCACTCTTGTGTTCAATGTATGCCTGTTCACTTGGTGGTATGCAGTACCTGTAACTATAAAATATGTTTATTCATTTTCTCCTGGCTGCTTCTTCATCTTTTTCTCTGATTACTGTTTATCTCTCAGGCTTCATCATGTTCTCACATTCAGGCTGAGTCCTTGGACTTGTCCTCGGCCACTCATTTCTTTCATGATTTCATCTAGTCCAATTTCAGAAATCATTTCTTTTTTTTTTCCTTCCTTTTTTTGGTACCAGGGATTGAACTCAGGGGCACTTGACCACTAAGCCACATCCCCAGAACTATTTTGTATTTTATTTAGAGACAGGGTCTCACTGAGTTGCTTAGTGCCTCACTAATGTTGATGCTGGCTTTGAACTCATGATCCTCCTGCCTCAGCCTCCCAAGCCACTAGGATTATAGGCATGTGCCACCGTGCCTGGCCAGAAATCATCTCTTGATGACTCCTGAATTTATATCTGTAGCTAGATCCAGTATTTCTACGCTCCTATATCCAACCAAATATTCATTATCTCCACTTAGTACTCAAATACATGTCAAACTTAATATTTCCAAAACTGGATTCCCAATTGTGATGGTTTATTGGCTGGGCTACAGTGCCCAAATATGTGGTCAAACATATTTGAATTCAAACAGAATTCTGGGTATTTCTCAGAAGATGTTTTGGGGTGTAATTAATACTTAATTGATAGACTTTGAGGAAAACAGGTTGCCTTCTGAAATGTCCACAGCCATTTGCTAGGGCAGCGAGGTTTCTGAGAGACCAAGGAAGACACCCAGAGATGGAGGGTGACATAAGGTTTTTGGAAATGCTTATGGGAAAGGCCCAGGATGCACAGGCTGGACAGGTGCACCTCTGTTGCTCACAATGCCCATGGTGCTTTGCCAGAGACGGTCCTCCTGTCCTTCTTTATGCTCTGTCCTGGACCAGCACTACTGTCTCCACACTGCTTTGATCTGTACTTGTTACTGCAGGGATAGCGACTTTGTAAGTTAGCGTACAGAAGCAGGGACAGCATTAATCTACTTAGTTTGCTTTGTCCCTTGTATGACCAGAATCCCAAGGAGAAGATGCCCTGGTGGGCATGCAAGAAAGCAGCTTTCTACAGATAGCACTAACTTGCCCCAGTTCCCAGCATATGGGAGAGGAAGTCATTGTTCTCGGAGATAATACTTATCTAGACATTGCTACAGTCTTCTTTGACCCAGTGAAGAACAGTTCTGCTCTTCTCTGACCCACATCAAAAACCTTGGACCCTTTGAAGCTGTTTTTTCTTTCTGATTCCACAATCAATCCACCAGTGAATCCTCTACTCCTGCTGAACTTTCAAAATATAACCAGAGTCTGACCCCCTCTCTTCTCTTACCACCATCACTTTGGTTAAAGCCATTGTCATTTTTCTCTAGGACCCTAGCTCTTCTAACTAATCTTCATGCTTCTACCCTCACTTGCATGTTGCCTAATCTCACAGCAGCCAGAGTCACTACTCAATGAAAACCCTGCAGCAATTTCTTATTTCACTCGTAATAAAAGTCATTGTTCCTAAAGGACTTCTTTGAATTTTCTAGAATATTCCAGAGTGGTTCCATTTCAGGGTCTTTTTACTTGAAGTTCCCATTGCTGAGAACATTCCTCACCCAGAGCATCTTATGCTTTATTCTCTCACCTTCTTTAAGCTGTTGCTCAGACTTTTGCAGAGGACTCCCCATCTACCTAACAGGAATTGTTCCCTGCCTCTGAAACTTGGGTTCAAGTTTCTCCATAACATTTATCAACTTCTAATGTATGACAGGATTTTTTTATTATTTTTATTATTTCCCTTATTATGTATTATTTTATAATAAATTTATAATAATTATGACTATGCATTGAATTCATAAAATAATAATATCTTCTTTGTAACATATTGTTATCCATTTTAATGACTTCCCTTCCATTCCCCACCTTTACCCCACTGGAATATCAGCCCCACAAAGGCAGGTATTTGACCTATTTTTTTATTCATTATATTTCATTACCTAATAGATGTCTGGGACAAAGTAGTTGTTAAATAAGTAATCATTGAACAAAAGGTCTATAATATTCCATTATTTATACATACCACATTTTCTTTATCATTCATCTGTTGAAGGGCATTTAGGTTAGTTTTATAGCTTAGCTATTGTGAATTGTGCTGCTATTAATATAGATGTGGCTGTATCACTGTAGTATGCTGATTTTAAAACCTTTGGAAAGGAAGCGAGTGGAGATAGGAATAGGAAAGACAGTAGAATAAATCTAACATAATTTTTCTATGTATGCACTTGAAAATACCTAAGTGAATCCCATCATCGTGCCCACCCACAAGAATGGAGTCCTAATTAGAATTAGATATATTTCACGCTTGTATAATTTTATCAGAATGGATTCTAGTGTTTTGTGTAACTAAGAAGAACCAATAAGATAGATAGATAGATAGATAGATAGATAGATATGGGAAGAGGGGGGTAAAAGGTCTGTAATCACCTGCTGTCTACATGGTTCTTTACTTGGATATTGGGGCTACAAAATCACTGTGAGACATGGTTCCTACTCTCTCATCATTTATGATTCACTACTGCCTTAAAATTATTCCAGAACATTACAATGAAAATTTTTCCTCTATGGAGGTAAAGTGATAAAAGACATACTAAACTAAGATAATCACACATTAATCTTGAGCAATATTTGATCACTTGAAGGAAATTCTAAAGGAGTTCAGAGAAGGCACTAAAGAGACCTGTGAGGGAGAAAATACTAGCCAGGAGAAAAACACCACCTTGTTCTAACATACAAGTAAAGTCTATTTAGAACAGTGGGTGTGGTGGGGTGTGGAGGGCAACTTTGCTCTCTGTGGACTAGTTTGTGGGTCCTGCTATTCACCCCTTGTCCTCTATTATCTTCCCTGTTGCAGCCCACAAGGACTTAGTCTGCTTCTTCCTCTTCCTTAAAGATGTCCACACTGTCACCAGGATATCTGCTAAATCCAGACGTTCTTCCTCCACTTAGTCTTCTGTGAAGAGGGAAAGTGTTTGGGGAGATTTATCTGACAGAATAATGGATCTGAAGGTTGGGAAACCATTAGAACTGGAAGGTTCATGGTAGAGATGTGGGACCCCAGTAGTTTAGAGCCAAGAGAGAGCAGTGGGAAGGAAAAGAATGAATACCCAGGGTGGCGGGGGAGGAAGGGTGAGAGAAGGATGGGCGGCATCTGGCAATTTGTTTGACTGCAGGTCACCCAAGGAGGAAAGGTGATGTAATTAGTGAGGGTAGATGAAAAGGGAGGAGTGATTTATTTGTGTTCCGGGGTGTTGCTGGGTTATGTAGGAGGTATGAGGTCAGGGTGTCCCTGGAGTGGTCCAAGGCAAGTGGTTCAGAGTTGGTGGCGCATATGGGGATGACATCTGAAGCCTGGAGTTACATGTTTGGTGGCTTTCTGGGTTGGAGGTGTTAAATAGAGTAATGGTGTAGGATACAGAGAAAGAGTTTAATGAAAAGTCACAGATAAAGCTATTGGAGAGTTTGGGGTTCAGGAGGAAGAAAAGGAACTACCAAGGGATAAATGGAACTGGACAGTTGGAGAAAACTCAGCGACAGGTAGCTTGACAGATGTCAAGCAAGCCAAGAGTCTAAAAGAAGTAAGCAATGCTGAGAGTTTTGGAAAAATGGGAACCAAAGGGCGTTGAGTTTGGGCAAGATAAAAGGAAGGTATGGAGGTAGAGTGGAGATGCCAAAGGGTTAACTTTCAGGAAGAGGACTGACACATTTTACCCTGAGAAAGCAGGAAGACAGAATGATCTCCTTGGTGTTAAGGTTGGAGAATGTGTGACCGCAGGACAGGAAGCAACTGGGTCAGGGCCATTTAGATATTCAATGGCAGCAGTGGGACTGCGTGGAGCTCCATTACCCCATCCAGGGGGCCCCTGAGTCCACAGGTGTGTGCTCTGAGGCTTGCTGACTGGAGGTGTCATTTCTATCCTCCGCTCTCAGAAAATGAGAGCAAGTTCACCAGGCAACCAAGGGAGGTCACTGATTTTTCTCTCAGAAGCAGGGCCCCTTCCCTGCAGCTGGAAGGAAATGGAAACATGAGTCCTATCATCACTCTGAATCACTGAAAATCTCTGGTGGATTTTCTCAGCAGATGGGGCATTAATGCAGTATCTCACCATAATGTGAGCTCCGATAATAAGTTAGGCTGATGGAGTCTCCATCCCTTCTTCCCCTTCCTCCCTCCAATCTAGCTCCATTCTTTGTGATTTTCTGAAGTCGTTTTTATGCTGTGGGGTGGGGAAAAACAGCCCACCATTTTAACATTTGCTCAAATATCTCTAAGGTGATCTATTAGGGAAAGAAAAGAGAGAAAACATGTTTATTCCCATCATCCTGCTCCAGCTTCTCCTTTTGGTGTTCTAAATGGACTGGAATTCTGTTCATTTTCATTTTTTTAAAGAATTTTGATTTCTCGTCAATCCCCAAAGAAGACATGAATAGCTATCTTCTCTAGGACCCAAATGAGAGGGAGTTTCCTTTGCTCTGTACCCATCAGGAGGCTACATTCTGGGTCTGCCCATATTCCACTCCAAACTGGATCCTACAAACCTGGGCAAGCAACTTTCCTATTACTGATGCTTTCAAGAAAGTTAGAAGAAAAGAATACATTTGCATCCTACACAGGAGAACATCATCAAATCACCTGAAGACACACTCGACTTTTCTTCTCATGGACTTCATTCTTTTCTCTCACAGATCCTCTTCTGAGCAACCCTTTCAGGGGAGGCCTTAGCTTTATTCTTCCCAGATGACATTTCATAGCCTTTTCTAAGTAGGATAATTGGGCTCTTCCCACTGTTCCAATCTGTAACCTCATACTTATCACTGCTCCTAGACAACAATGCATGTTCAAGGGCTGACCTCTCTTTTAAAGGCAGGGGGCATTGTAAATATCAATTTTTACCCCACTTGTGCTTGCATAGGATATTGAATCTCAAAGTCCTGTTGAAAGGCTCCTGCTTTGTGATAAGCCTCTGACCCTGAACTTATATCATTTCCTACTTTTACCTTTGCAGCACGGGAAAGCAGAAAAGAAGCTAGGAATATGGCCATTGGGTTCAAATAAAAGTGATGATTTTGAAATGAGTGGGCATAGGGTTTCTTGCAATGAGAACATTGGGGCAAAATATTTTGTTTTAAAAATTTCTGGGCAGGTCAGATATACTAGTAACATACAGGTTTGGAAATCAGTATTTATGGAAAGGATAAGTGCTTTCTGCACTGTAGCAAGATTGAGAAATGAAGTAACTAACTCATGTAAATATATTTTTAAGAACAGAGCTGGGCATGGTAGTATGCATCTGTAATTTCAGCTACATGGGAGGTTGAGGCATGAGGATCACAAGCTGGAGGCCAGTATAGGCAACTTAGCAAGAATCTGGCTCCAAATAAAATAAAAAGGGCTGGGGAGGTAGCTCAGTGGTAAAGGCCCTGGGTTCAACCTCCAGCACTGCAAAAAAAAAAAAAAAAA
>NW_026000048.1:6917518-6931204 GCF_001458135.2 Marmota marmota marmota | reverse complement strand
AAAAAAAAAAAAAAAAAAAATATATATATATATATATATATATATATATATATATTACATACACACATATGTGTGTGTAGTTGTCCTTCCATATTTGGAATATATATATAATATATATATAAAATATATATATATATATAATATATATAAAATTTTAAAAAAACAGACATGTCACAGCGGTTATATAAATCATGCTGATATTTTCTATTCTATTTTGCTTGTTTTTAATAATACCGGTTATAGCCTACTAATTGACTTCATGACTGTATTAGGATCATAAGTGTGTGTGTGTGTGTATAAAATTTAAAAAAAAAAACAATGTAGTCTGAATAATTTCTATTAAAGATTCCCTTGTGTACAATGCAGGGACCAAAGGATTTGTAGGGAACAGAGATTAGATGTTGAAAATGCAGTGACCACATTCTCAAGTGACCAAATACATGGCACACACCTTCTGTGCCATCCTCAAGCTCTGTATGCATGTGTGCATGCTGCTGTGTTTGATCATATCTGTGATTGTGCAGTGTGTGCTTCTGTTCCTTTCCTGTCTTCTCAATGATACTGGTAGATCCTTCATAGTCAGGATGCCACATTTTGGTCAATCTGTAAAAGAAACTTTAATTACAACTGAGAATAGAGTTGGTCTTCTATATTGTCCTCATCTGCAATTTAGCAAGTAATGTTGGAAAATATTTGAAAAGAAAAAAGTTCTGAAAAGCTCCAAAAATCAAAACTTAAAATTTCCACTCACTAAGTATTAGTTCATGGAAATAAAATGATGCGTATGCATGATATTAGGTGTTATATAAGCAATCTATAGATGACTTTAAACTTAAGTTATATATGTATGCATCATTTTATATAAGGGACTTGAGCATCCACAAATCTTGGTATCTGCAGGAATCCTGGAACTGATCCCATGCAAATATGGAAGGACAACTACACGTGTAATTATCAATGTGCTTGAGAGGCACATATATATAATATATGTATAATAACATGGAGCTGATGGAGTTCAACATTAACATTAAAGTTCTCCAAACTTATGATCCAAACTGTGGATCATAAGATCAACTTGCTGAGTCTTAATCATTTAAAAAAATGATGTAAACCAAAATGCAAATTTGAGACCATTTTCCACATAGAAGGAAGGAATTGCTTCTTGAAACTTATCTGTATCAAAAGGGTGTGGCAGAAATATGTTTTTTACTATAAATCAGCACTGAAAAAAATGTGAAACTACAGATAGAGTATGAAGCATCATTTGTTTACATGATTTAAAAGAATTTTGCCTCAGGAGTATAAAATAGAAATCCTCTCTCTCTCTCTCTCTCTCTCTCTCTCTCACACACACACACACACACACACACACACACACAAACACACACACTTATGATCCTAATACAGTCATGAAGTCAATTAGTAGGCTGTAACCAGTATTATTAAAAACAAGCAAAATAGAATGGAAGATATCAGAGTGATTAATATAACCACTGTAACATGCCAGTTTTTGTCATTCACACACACGCAACATCTATATGCAGCAATATGCTGGGACATGATATAAAATGTTTCTTTCTGTAGGTCACAGTCACATAACTTTCAGATCCACTTCTATATTCAGGCAATGAGCAATTCTACTCAAAGAACATTCAGTACTGAAGGGTGATCCAGTAAAAACTGTGCTGAGGAGGAATTTCATGCAGTCCCTCCAGGCATGCTGCTCAGTACTGCAGTAGGAAAAAAGATGTCAAGTACACAGGAGGTCCAGAGCCATCGTGGGGGAGAGAAACAACTAGGGCCACTTTTCTGTCTTCACCCTCCCCATCTGGACTTGACAGATCCTGGTAACTTTACTTGCTCTTCCCTCAACCCTGACAAATGGTGAAATAATTGATGTTGCTTTTAGGAAGCTGATATTAAGACCAAGGTGGGTGCTAGGTGCTTGTTAGGGATAAATTAACAGGAAGAAGGAAGCAGGATTGGAGAGAGGAAAAGTATGATGGGGCCCAAGATAGACTGAGGGAGCTCTGGAGTTAGTGGTCCTGTTGAGTGGCCTGGGTTGGGCAGAAGTTGTCAGTTCTTGACACCCAGCACCCTTGCTCAGTTCCAGGACACAGGTCTCCCCTGGAAGGGAGTGCTGTGGGATCTGAGCACTCTCTGCAGCTAAGCCAACCCTGAAGGAACAGATCACTACAGGCTGCTTGGTGACCACAGCCCACAGCAAGTCCCTCCTTGAAGAGGGGTGCAGAGCACATTTTTCACTAACTGAAGAAGTGATTCACTTGTCATGGATCAAGGGCTGGCCATAGATGCAAAGGCTATGTAGAGCCTGTCACAGAGGAGTGTAGAGAACCTGATGATCTTTGGTCAACTCCATCTCATTCACCTAGAGATGCTTGGTCTCCTGTGTTATTGGAAGCATTCACCTATACAAGGTAATAAACTCATTCATTGACTTATTAAACACACATTCATTGAGCACTGGACGCCATGAGGGTGGGATTTCATCTTGAAAAAACTTCTCCCAAGAAAGCTCATTCAATTACTGGACATTAATTTAAAGAACTGAGAATAACAGTTGCTTCACATTTTATGAATTTGAAATTTTATGAACTGACAGAGCACACCACATTCTCTTATTTAACATCAGAACCTCATGTGAGGTAGGAATCCTTAGCACCACCATTTTACAAATATGAGAACTCAAGATGGAATAAGTCAAGTCACTTAATAAAGAGCCACACTTAGTAGTGGCTGAGGCGGTGCTGTGATTTTTTTTCCTCTGATTTTATATAACCTGTTCTTTTTCTGCTATATTATTTTGTCTAGAGAGTAGCTGAAATCTACATAACTATGGTTTCTACATCTGGCCCAAATTCTATTCCCTGGACTTATATAAAACATATCTGCTTATTCTTTCACAGATAGTTCTTAAAACCACTTAGAGATAGTATCATTTCTTCCCTATGTGATTATATTTTCACAAAAAATATCCTTTAGATAACCCCAACATATGGTGCTTTCCTGACATTCATCCTTCCTCATTATCTTTCTTTGAAAGCAATTGGAGGGTAAGAGGTTATTCTCAAATGCTCCTTTTAAAATATGATGCTTGGAATTTACCAGAATATCATAGAAGACATGTTATCAAAGCAAAATGGAGTCTGTTCATTGCTTCCAGTTTCTGAACACATTATTCTTTGTCTGCAGCCTAAGAATAGGTTGATTAACCTTTGAAAAGTTTTAATTAGCTTTTGACTTATGTTGAATTTATGGTTAAAACAACCACATCATTTTTATTTGATAAAATAATTCTTTCCCCCAATGCACTTGGCATTTAGTTTATCTCTACTAAACTTCATTTCAGCCCAATGTTCCAGCCTATCTCAAGTCATTTACTAAACATATCATCTATTGAGTACCTACAATGGGTCGGTTACTTTCAAACTTTCATTGTTCCACTAAATATATTAGTTTGCCCTTTTAGCTTTTTGCCTGATCACAAATCTGGTTATAATGTGTTTTGGACATCCTTACCCAACATTTTGATGAAAGTCCTGAGTAAAGGGAGGTTAAAGGTTGAGCTGAACTGCAGGCCATGTCTGACTCACAGAAGATAAAAGCAATGTCCTCTTAGGTAACACCTTTTGGAAAGTTGCTTGGTCAGTTGTGATTCTATGGAGCATGTTACTATATTCTTGTCTCTTGACCAGAGGGATTTCATGATGGATTTTTGTGAAATATCCTGTTGAATTCCAGACACGTTGACTTATTCTTGGTTCTACCTGTTTAAAAATCCTACCAGGAAATAAAATACCTTAATTCTAGTAGGACCTGCTCTGCCCAGCCTTGGTTTGCTCTGGTAATCAAGAATGACTCTAATTTACCTAATGATCTGTGGGCTGTTTCTCCTTCTATGGAACAGTCCTTCCTTTGGGAGGGGCATGTTAATAATTCTTGACTGTTCCATGTTCAACTTTTATACAACTCTCATTCTTTACAGTCTACACGGATCTGTGCTGTTGGGAACAAGAAATTTAGCTTTAATAGCTTCATGAGCTTTGCCAATGTTTTTGTCCCAAGTTAAAATACTTTTCAGGTTTGGGGGAAAGTATTTTACAAAATTAAATTAAATCCCCCAAACCAGAAGAGCTAACTTCTGAGAAGAATATCTGATCTCATACCCTCAGGTATTTTTTTTCACCATGAATTTTGCCTGAGTGGCTAAGTGTAAGACACAGACTCTTATTGAAATTAGCAATGTGTTGGTGAAGTCAAAGGAAAAAAATGGTAAGATTCGGGAGAAATATTGATGAGAGGTGTATCAAAGTAGCAGAATACAATTAAGAATTTTTTATAGTACAGGGTTTTTTTTTTCCTTTAGGAATTGAGCTCCTTTCCAACTTTACTTTCCAATGTTTTTGAAAAATGCATTTAATATGAAGGGCAGTCATAACTGTAACTAAAATGCAAAGCAGACCGTGAAAAATTACATCGGAGGCATCCATCTACCAAACTGGCTAGTAGGTTTCTCCTTTAAGAGGTGGGAGTGTGTATCCTGCATCCAATTTATTTCACACCAACACAAGCCCTCATTGCTTACCCTGTTACTGTAAGTAGACTAAGAACTAGTCACATAAAACACATTTTGTGCAAAGAAAGTAATTCCTGGAGTCCCGGGCTCCTGTGGTGAGCATACACCATACCTAGGCTTGTCTTCTCTGAGCAGAACGTAAACAGGCCATTCAAATTAACAGCTTTGTTGAGATCTCACATGGCTGTAACCAAGGCAGCAGCTGCCGCTGCTGCAGCAGCCTCAGAAAAGAAGTGAAGATTCTATTATTTCCCTGGTATTCATAAAAGGGCCACTTTACGACTGTGATCTCACCATGTGGAGAGATTCCATTGTATTTTAAATTTTAGGTCTGACTTTTACAAACAGACATTTAAGCTAATAGCTGTGTGCCTGGTGCTTTGAAAGCAAAGGGTGTATTAAGGCAGGATTTGCACAGTGCTCTTGGGGAGTCACACCAGAGAGGGAAAATGAATATTTAAATGCGAAAACAAAAAAGGGCCTCTCCGTTGTGAATGCCACTTCAGATTAAAATGGAGAAAGGAATCTTTAAAACAACTGGTTTTCTTTATTGGATGGCTGGAGACTGCTTGGAGCTGGTAATCCAAGAGGCATTTCAATGGTTCATTGTGGCGGTGGGGGGGAGCACACTGTCGGGGTGAGTGGGTGGAGATTGTGCAAATGTTGTACTGTGCCAGTCTACCTTGGGTCTGCGGCTGTTTTCATTTCCTACCTAGACTTCAGGATGAAAAGTATTTATTCATTTGACAAACAAAGCCAAGTTTGTGAGCAGGAGACTGATTCTATTCAAAAAGCTAGAAAAGAAGTCAGAACCTACCAGAATCGAACTCACTAGAGACACATGCAAAAGGGTGTTTCCAACATCTCTTCCCGCCTCCCCCCACACACTCAATAAGCTGCCCTCATTTCCACCAAATGTATGCGACATTGATAGAGTTTGGGCAAAGACTGACAGAGTGTGAACATGGAAAAGAAAGGACCAAAAGGTCACAGTGACCCACAGTGTGAAAATAAGCCACACAACCTCATTTCAGAGTGAGGACCATTAAATACAAGTGCATTAAACACCTTTTACTCTTTTTTTTATTTTTCATGAAAAAATTAAATTAGGTACCTCTTCCCAAGAAAGCTAGTTAATTTCTCAATACTGCAAAACAAGAGTCTTCCTCTTTTTCACCTGGACTTTTAAGTTGCAGATTCAATTAGAACATTTTTTTTTTCTCTCCTAACCCATTCTGTCGAAAGCAGGAGTAGTTTCCCATATTCAAACCCACAATCCTGTGGGGTCCAGTATAGGAGAGTGTCCCTTAGGCTGGTGGAAATGCTGAGAAGCCACATGTAGCTGCAACTGTGGTTTGCTTTCTGATGAATTTGTGGCATGCTGCTTGTCTTCCTGGCTCAGATAGCTGGATGAGCTTCTGCCTTGTCGAGGTCCTCCTGTTGGGATGGGTATATTTCTGCCCATTTGGATGGAACCTCAAAACATTGCTGGTCCTTGTCGGTCCCCTCTCCAGGTAGTGCTTAAGGACTATTCATATCAGTTTCCCAAACTTGTCTCATCTGGATTCTTTTGATGTTGTGCTTCACATGATGGATTGGATCCCCACAGAACACTGAACTTTGGACGCCTACTTTGGAACTTTGGAACTTTGGAACCAGGTCTAGTACCAAGTTCTCCAGCAAAAACCCCATCTGCTCCTGATGGTTTAAATTTGGCTTTTTTTTTTTTTTGCCACTTACCCATCAGAGAATACCTCCTTTTTTAAGAGAGATGATTTAAAGCTCAGGTTTGAGTGTTGTTGCCAGTATTGTTGCAATAGCAGGAAAGAAATGTTGATCTTAGACCTGGCTAGGTTGCTTTAAACTCTACATTAAAATTCTCAAGCCACCCTAATAAGTTATCATAAATGACTATTATTTTATTATTATTATTATTATTTTATTATTTTATTATTATTTTTATTATTTTATTATTATTTTTATTATTAGTTGCCTTGTGGCTGTGAAGTAACAGGTGTAAAATGAACTGCAATTCTCTTCTCATTTCCTCCCATATTTCCTCTGGGTCCCTACTGAGGTCTGAGCATCATTGTATTTGCAGGAGGATGGAGATATTCTCACTCCCAGCTTCTGAGGAAAATGTGAGGAGTCTTTCTCTTCCTGTGCGGGTCTCATTCTCCCAGCTGGGGAAAAGTTAATCAGGCTAGAAATAGTATCTCTGGATTTCTTTAATAACTCTCTTTCAAAAAACATCTATGTGCTACATGTGAAAATCTAGGTTGCACCAGGGATTGGGGGCAGGAAGGGAGGGACGAACAGGAGGAGCACAGGGGGATTTCTAGGGCAGTGAAGATACTCTGTTTGATACCACAATGGTGATGCATGTCCTTGAGCATTTGTCCAAATCTGCACAATGTTCAACAGTAAGAACAAACCATGATGTGAACCATGGGCTTTGGGTGCACATAAAGTGACACAGTAGGGTCATCATTGGTAACTAATGTACCACCCTGGCTGCAGGATGTTGGTGGTGAGAGAGGTGGTGGGTATGTGGAGGCAGGGGGACATGGGAGCTCTCTGCACCTTGTGCTCAGTTTTGCTGTGAACCTACATCTGCACCAAAAAATACATTTCATCAGAGAGAGTAGGGGGAGCAACTGAAATATGGTTGGAAGAGGTAGGTTCAATTATTCCCTAGAAAACCCTCTGGTCACATTATTATCTTTGGTCATATTTGTTACCCACTCCTTCTTATGGCAATGTTGGAGCCTTTCTGTAGCTCTGCCAGAAACTGTGGCTTTTACAACTGCTGTGGTATTTTTCTTAAGTAATAGATTATGAACTCTGCCCTGCTTGTAGTTTTCTGTTCTCCTCACTGTTGCGGGGTGTAACTTTTTTTGGTCTTTCTTTACTGTTGTTTCAATAGGGCTTGGAAAAGGTGAACATTTATGTTCTTTCTGCCATCTTGAACAGGAACATGGAAAGCACTAAAAAAATAAAATAAAATAATAAGTATTTCTTGGTCCTGATCCCATACCTCCTGAATCTGAATTACCTGATGTTTTGGAAAAAAACAAAAGTACCCATCGATGGCTCTGAAGTCAGTCTTCCCTTGAAGCTTGCAATGACATTGTGAATAGTCACTCTTTGAACTTGCAATGATTAGATAACAATCTGGCTGGATCAAGCATCAGCTCCCAGGCAGCCCTAGAGTGTCCCCCACCTTCCCAGACAACTTACATTTTCTTTTTTGTCCACTATGGTATTTCAGACCTTGGTGCCTTTGAACTTGCTCATCAAATGGCTTGTGTTCAGACCTTACCTTTTTTACTTGATAAATTGTACTCTTCTTTCCTTCTTTCTTTCTAAAGACAGCGTCTTGCTAAATTGCTAAGGCTGGCCTTGAACTTGTGATCCTCCTGCCTCAGCCTCCCAAGGCGCTGGCATTACAGAGTGTACTCCCATGCCTGGCTTCATTCTGTCCTTGATGCAAAACTTTTCTAGCTGCTCCACTGCTCCAAAGCAGCCTGCCTTCTGAGCCTTGCATAGATTGGGTACTTGATAAAGTAACATTGAATAATATTATAATTCAGCGGGGTTCCATGGATTAGCATGGTACAAAAACAATGTTAGCAAATAACTTTAAGTTACTGGAGGTCAAAAATCAACTCTCTATCCTTCTGAGTTAATCAACAACAACAACAACAAAATGAAGTATTTCTAATAATAGGAATGTAAGATTGCATACCTATATTTTCCATATTTGGCATTTCAATGTCAGATCCTACCCTGGGTCTTCCTTATTTTTCATCCATGCCTTTAAATCTAGTGCAATTTTAAAGCTCAGCAGAGAGGTATCATTGGATTTCCCATGTCATCAGGCCAGCTGTGCCTTAAAAAACAATTAACTTAAAAAAAAAAGTTTATATATGAGAAGAAAAGCAAGCACGTTCATTGTATCCACCCTGTTGAGCTGAAGGCACCAGCTTGGAAGTGGATTCCAAATGTGATAACAGAGACAGAAATAGATTTAGATGCCAGGAAAGAGGAAGTCATGCTTGTTCAGACGTGTGCTTCAATCGTGTCCCCTGGGGAAACCTGCTTCACTGCCGCAGCCTTAGGAAGGGCTTAGACTTGGCTCAGGTGAATGAGCCTTATATGCTAATTTATTAATTAGTACCAGGGATGGAAATTTTTATCACTCTGGATGCAAAACTTGATGCTTCCTATCGTGCCAGATGCTTTAACAAATCAAACCCTGCAGGGAGGAATAATTTTTATCTTGGGGTGAATTTTATAAGCTGTTTTATTACCATCTACATTATAATGAACCTCTTTGAGTTTGGTAGATTTTGGAACTCAGATTTTTCTATTGTTGTTTTGGGGCCTTTTGTGTGTGTGTGTGTGTGTGTGTGTGTGTGTGTGTGTGTGTGTAGGGGTAAGACAGCCTGTCAAGTCAGTCAAAGGATTTACTGAATACTTGGGCTGTTTCCAGCAGGAATCTGAGTTCCCCCACACTGGAATTGTCCTATTTCTGTAACAGCAGGTCTTGCTGCAGACCCAGGTAGAGAGTAGGTGGTAGACAAGTATTTGTGATATCGTTAATGTATCTTTGATGGACAAACGGGAGAAGAGAGTTGAATAATACGCACCAGGGTCTCTGCCCACGAGGAACTCTTAATTTAGATCAGAGATCACACACTGATGTGTCCATAGGAGAGGGAAGTAGAAATGATCAAGTGAAGTGGATTGAGCATAAGAAAAACCAACTGCCACATATAAACTCAATCTTTTTCTATTTTTACAGATATGGTGTAAGGTTGTATCGGAAATATCTATGATAATAAAAATAATATTATCAATTTGGAATTGAAAATTAAAATGAACTAATATGCTAAAAGCATATTTTAATGCATTAAAACATGTAATGTATTATGCTTTTGATTTATATTTTATGTATTTTTACATAAATATATTTTATATAAATATGTTTTACATATTTTTGGAATGTAATTCATTCTGCTTTTCATTAGGACACAGAAATATGGCAGTTCTTTCTTCCTTTTTTTCTTTCTTTCTTTTTTCCTTTTTCTTTTCTTTGGTGCTGAGATGACAATGGTGGTCTTGGAATCCATGTTGCAAATGCACAAACCAGAATTTAGCCTTAAACCTTTAACAGGCAGGGACATTTAGTTTTATGCAGTTTCATAATGAAAACCAGCTGTTCACAAATACAGTATTCTACATGTGCATATATTCTTACACAGTGGCTTCTAGAGTTAAATGAACTACACTTGAGATATTTGTAAAATTCTACTATCTTCACCCTTACCTTTCACTAAAGTAGGATACAATAGCCTCCATTTTTTTTCTTTTATTCAAATTATGGATATGTTAAATCAGAGTGTGAATTGAGTAAATTGAGCATTGCAAGTGCATTCCATAAAGCTTTAAATGGGAATTGTTGGGTTTTGTGTTGTTGTGTTGTTTTGTTTTGCCACTCAGTCTTCTAATAAAAAAGTTTGGAAATATTTCACGTCTGTTTCAACAAATGGATTTCTGTGAGAGAAACTGGGCTATATTAGTCCTTTTGAAAATCACATGTAAACAACTTTGTAGACAGTTCAAAGTTCTTGGAATGGGTTAATGTCAACCCAAAGGGCTAAGTCTGAATGTACACTTTGCTAGTGGAATGTGGTGAGATTTTTCTCTGGATTGCATTAGCATGGCTATTTTGTCCCCAAAATTAATAAAAATCTTTGTCATTATGGCGCCAACAAACCCCTTGACCTCCATTTCATGGCACCATGCCATACTTTGAGTTCAATAAACACAAGCTGTTTATTGTTTTAAACCTAGAGGCAGAGGATGTTTAGATGTTGCATTTTTTAAAAAAGTTTTAATAGAAAGTATTTCTAAGTGAATGATTTAAGTAATTGAATGCAATGCCCTTGTGAACCATTAGCACGATGCATTTTAACACTGCAGCAAATTTGGTGTTCACCTTTACCATCCCAAAGCCTGTCTATGGTCCAGTTTCCTAATAGGGATCAGTTCACATGGAAATTGTCAAGACTTTATCTCAGTATAGCACAGTATGTCATGTCCTGATATGTGCAGCTACGAGAGGCATCAAGTCCAAAAGTTTACATCAAACTTTGGTTGTATCAAAATTCAACTGAAAGGATGAAGAAATGCAATTAACCGAGAGCTGTTATCTGTGCTCATCTCAGCTACAATAGGAGATTTCATAAATAATTATTTTTTTCAAGCTGCTGTCCTGAAAATTCTCAGCTTTCCAGAACACAATTGTCTCCAGTTAGACTTACATTTGTGAACACTTCTTTCTGTTCCATACACCATTGCTATCCATAAATTCTCTCTTGAAAACCACTATTTGAAAAGGTGTTGAAGCCAGGGCATTTTTTTTTTTCACCTAACATATGACTGTGTCCCTAGGTGCATTACTTTTTTTTTTTTTAATCATATTATATACAGACTATAACAGAGAATTAGAAGCTGCTGTTGCTAAAAGCACTGATTTTTCATTTGGGCCTGCAGATGCCCAATGGGTAGCTAAAAGCAGAGTGAAACTTGATATCTCTGCCTTCATTTTGCATGCGTCTCCTTTTATTAGCTTACACATTGGATTGCTCAGTTCTGCACGCAGGTGCAGTAATACAAAAGGCTTATTGCCCCTAAATTTACCTAACCTATCTTTTTCCCTTTGAAGACTGAGGACACCAAAATAAGAGTAACTAAGATATTTGTAAGATATCCAGGGACATATTTTTAAGATATGCAGCTTTTATATCTTCTTGTTCCAGGCCCCTGGAGTGGCACTAGAGTCTCCAGGCACTGTCCTATGCCTTCTAGGACCAGTACAGCCTTGCAGGCAGATCCCCTGTGGTGAGACTGTCCCCATTAAGCAATCATCTCATGGGAACCAAATTGGCCCCTTCCCCTATCACAGGTCTGATTTCACAAACATGATGATCAGCAAATGGAGATCACCCCCAGAAATGAACTGAGATTGTGGTCAACCAGACAATTTGACCAGGACGGTTTCATAATACATACCTCTTATTCTCACCCCAATTCTTTACCTACTCAAGCCTAAAATTCATATCAGTACCCCAAAGACAGGACTAGACACTTGATCTCATTTGCCTCCCCAACTAGGCATATTTATTAAAGTTCCATTCCTGTTTTTCACCACTATTTATTTTCATTTGGCTTTTGTGGTGAGAACAAGGCCTGACTTGCCAAGATGTCCAGACTTAGGCCTCCTCTGGCCCAGGACTCCAGTAACAAAACTGGAAGAATTTTATTTTTCATTTCATTAGGTTTTCATCAGGTACTATAAATTATTTCATATTAACTTTATAAATTATATTCTTTCAACAATCTTTTTTCATATTAAACACCTTTTTTTTTTAATGATAAACAAATGGGGTTGCTGTTTTCCTTTATCAGAGAAACACATTCCTTATCATTTTTCTTAAAATCTCTGGTCTCTTAATCTAACTTCTTTTATTAACATATCTTAGAAACACGAGTAAAGGTATCCTTTATTTTCCTCTTTCAGGTAAGAAAAAGAACACCATGATAAAAGGCAAAACTGCAAGACCTCTTATGGGGCATAGGGGTGACACAGCCTGGACCACAGGAGCAATCAGACTCTCTCTGACACTGCAGTAGCTCATTTCCAGCCAGCGGTAGGCCATGGAAATATAAGTGTGGGGTCCTAGTCAACTTTATAGGTGCAATAGTTGCATTGGTCACACCTGAGGAACATTTTGCAATATAAACAATTCTTAAATTTGTACTACTCACGTCTTTCATTTTCTGTAGTTTAATGCCTTGACATTTGGAGGCCTTGCTGACCCGGGAGGGACTTCTTTTCTAGGATTAAGCAAATTTGCTTTAATTTGATGAAAATTGCATAAATTGCTTCTAGAGTTAAGCAATTTATGGAGATAGCAAATAGCTCCCCTGGAGAGCACACCTTTCCCATGCAAACCAGCCAAGCTCCTCCTTGAGGAGTTCATGCTCTGAGCCACTGTCCCCTGCTCTAATCACCACAGATCTAGGTATCAGGCAACTGCAGACAGAGGACCCCTAAGCCCTACAACCAGCTGAAATTACTCAAACCAGGTAATCATAAACCTGCTTACCCTCCCTTGCCCATTCCTTCCCACAGAAACCACAGTAATATCTCTTGTGTAAGTTTCCCCAACTCTCAGCTTGCTGACTGACGCTGCTGTTTCTCCCCATGGCCAGGTCCTTCCTCTTGGGATCTAACTACCTATTCAGCTGTCTCCTCATCTGTTACAGTCACCATACCTGAATAATAAGAAAAAAAATATAATTAATATGAAAACCTGTTTTAAAATTACATGGAATCAGCTCTAATGTGAAAAGTGATACCACCCACATACACCAACTTGGTGTATGTCCAATGCTTAATGGTGAAGAGTGCTGTATTTATACACTTTTAATGAGATATATTGAAATTTCTAAAAATCTGAAGTTTAGATTTTTAAATTTTACCTTAAATAATTTTGAATATTTTGATATTATTTATTTTTCATTTCATTAGGTTTTCATTTGTATTTTAGAATACAACCTTTGAAAAATAAACTGTTGGGAAATATATGAAATGAATGCTAACTTAAAAGGCTTTTTACTTTAATTTATATTTTTAATGAAAATATATTTACATTGTGTACACTTAAGTGAAACCATTTAATTTTTAACTCTATGGATTATTGTTGTCAATAAAATAAATTGTATGAATATCGATTATACAACACAATTAGTGATACTATTAAAATAAAGCCAGCAAGGCAAAGTTAGTAGATAAGATATAAAACAATTTATAAATGATTTATGTCTTTCATTACTCATCTAAACATTAGTAACCTATTCATAGCACAACCAGATTTGCAATAATAATTAATTCAGTAATGGGCATTTTGAGGACTTTCTGTGAGAGAGAAAACATACCTTTTCCTATATTTTAAAACTTTGTCATTATGCTGGCATGTTTGTTAAAATACAAATATAGGTTTATGTTCTTTTTTTTT
>NW_026000048.1:6818128-6913519 GCF_001458135.2 Marmota marmota marmota | reverse complement strand
GCTCCGTGCTCGGTGTAAGCTCCGATAAGAGTAGGCTCCAAGAAGCAATCCCCGCGGGCTCAGTTCCGGGAGCCGGAATTCGGCCGCTTAGTGCTTGGTGTATGCTCTGATAGGAGCAGGGTCCAAGAAGCAGCCTCCGCAGGCTCCCCAGCCCTGGGCCAGGGCGGTTCCGGGAGCCGGAACTCGGCCGCCCCGCGCTCGGTGTTTGCTCCGATAAGATCAGGTTCTAAGAAGCCCCAGGCACTGAACCCTAGCAATCTGTCTGCAAGCCGCAGGTGAATGGCAGCCTGAAATTACCTGTTCTATGGCTGAAATGAGCTGCGGTCAGTCGAAAACAGGGATGGTGACGTCAGCTTTCCAACATGGTGGCTGCTGGCCTCCTCTGTGGTCTGACCGGTGTGGAGAACCGAGATGGACCGCTTCCTTCCCCCGTCTCGAACCCAGAATTCAGCCCTGAGTACGGTGCTTGCACGGCTGGCAGAAACTGCAGCGCTGTATCCCTGCGTCGCTATCTCCTCGTTTCCCAGCGTGCGCTGCAGACTCTAGCCGCGGGGCGATTTGCTGAATAAGCAGTTACCCTCCGTGCGACAAACCTCTCGCGTTTGAGTCCCCGTAGCCGATCCTCGTGCGGTGGAAATCCTTCCTCCAGGTTCCGGAGCACCCCACTATTGCTGTAAATTCCTAACAAGATAGCCTTTAGCCGTCCTGACTTGTCATACTCCCACACAGTGAAGCAGCACACGGGGGCAATGCACTCCCCTCGCCGCCATCTTCCTCTCCCTCGGGTTTATGTTCTTGATAGTTTGATGACGTGCAATTTTTAAATGTTTGGTGGGTGGTCTGTGGGATTGCTTTGGTTCTTTTGCCCAAGCCCCACAGATATTTGGGGAAGGATGGAAGCTATTCTTTCTTTGGGCTCCTCACACTGATATACCTCCTCCAGCCATTCCTCAAGTTATGCTCTTCTTCCATGAGGTCTTCTCATGGCTGGTGATCAATCAAGCTCGGCATCAATATCACCTTCACAGGGGCCCTTCCCTGCTGTTTCGGCCTCTACAACTCCACACCATTTTATTTTCCTTGTATCTTGTATTTTGACCAAATATTTCCAATTAGTAGCTTTGCATTCTGTTGTCTATCACTACAGTATAGATCTAAGATGAATGAAATCAGAAAATTTGATTTAGGACCTTTCAGCAGGATTTTTCTTAAGTTAATACTTTGTAATGAGCAGGTAGGGTGGAATACCACTGCTGTAGGGCTTCTCTTGGTTATGTGTTAAGGAAACATGAAGAAAAACATTCAGGGAAGCCTTGTTTGCAACAGAAATAAAATAAAACTATCAAGAACATAAACTCTATATTTGTATTTTAACAAATATGCCAGCATAATGACAAAGTTTTAAAATATAGGAAAAGGTATGTTTTCTATCTCACAGAAAGCCATCAAAATGCCCATAACTGAATTAATTATTATTGCACATCTGGATGTGCTATGGATAGGTTAGCATCAGGAAATGGGGATGCAAATTGTGGTGCCTTCATAAAGTACCATAAATGCCAGATGTCAGTTAAACTACTAACCTAGAGTAACACAAAGTAACATAGATAAATCCAAACACAAGAATGAAAATCAGGATGCAGAAAAATATATATGGTACGGTACTATGTATAAAAAGCTAAAAAAGATGCAAAACAATACATTATTTGTGGATAGATGCACTGTAACTGAATTTAATTTAAAAAGTTAAATAAAAGTATTTCTGATAAATACCAATTTCAGGGAAGTGTACAGGGATTAGGTGACAGGGAGAGGTACAGGGATTAGGGAAAGAAAAAACATCATTGCCTCTTGCTTTATTTTTTACAACAGACAAGAAAGATCTAAAGTAAATGCAGAAGACTATACTTTCAGGGATCATTTCTATAGTACGTTACTAAAGTAAATGCAGGAAAATGTTAGATTTAACAGGACTTATTCTCCTTACTTTTCTGTGTTCTTTAAATATTTTGTAACAAAAAAGAGATGATAAATTTATCCAGTATTTGGAAGTTGCTTTCAGTAAGGCTTAATGATCATTTCTGTCAATCATCTGGGCTTTTCACATGTTATACAGCATATATATAGTATTGTCTTAACTTTCAGCGAATTCTTTTTGGTGACAAAGAATACAAAGAAAACTTGAGCATCATCAGGGTTTTTGTCATACTTCAATAAAGAAATTTTGTCCTGCCTTCTTGGATGCTGTGAAATCCTACTTTAATTTTTTCATTCTCAGAGAAGTTTTCACTGTGGTCCTTCTCTCTGTGCTTATGATGCATGCATTATTCTGCTTGTTTGTCCAATGAGTATTTGCTGCACACTTTTATATAGCAGAAATGTGTGTAGAATTTTATTCTGAATATTCTGTTTCTACCTTGTTTCTCTGCATCATCTGCCTTCAGATCTAAAATTAAAATATTGCTTTTGTTAGGTTTATGGCAGGTTTATTCCAGATAACTCAATTCCATGGTTAGAACACTATGCATGTATATATTGTCACCCATTTCACGACATGTGATTTTAGTTTCCTGGAAGTTCCCCTCATGTCAATAACAGGGCAATCTGAATAGAAAGTCTAAGTGCTTGCATGAAGTTTCAGAGATGGACTGGCAAGGAGAGGGCGGGTTGTTTATTATAATTCCTCCTGGAAATCAGAACTCTGGATGAGTTAAATCTGCAGAGAATCTTACAGATTTGTTAGGATGTTTTATGGCTCCAGTTTCTTGAGGACCCAGGGTGTGTCCTTCCCTCTTCCACACACCTGTCAATCATCCTCCCCATTATTCATCTTTTCTGTTTCATGTTGTTGGGTACTTTGTGCCATCTTGTTGACTTAAGACCTTTAAATTATGGTGTGTTCTTCTTTCCCTACCCTTTTTTTCAAAGACTGTTTAGTTTTCAACTAGCTGCTATTCCTACCTTTAAGACCTTTGAGATATCCTTCACTTAAAAAAAAAAAGATATGTACAAAAGGAAATAAAAGGAACATCTCATTTTGTCAAAAAAAAAATCAGATCTCAGTTATTCCCCAAGTTCTTAATTAAGTTCTCCCAAATTAATTTACAAAAAGAAGCTATACCTAGGAAGCCATAATGAAGAGTGTGCGCGCTCTCCTGACAGCTTAAGAAGACATATGAGTACAAATTAGATAAAACCCGGGAAACTGCAGTTGTAAGAGGGCCGAGGGACGACTCGAGTTGGAGACTTACTTTTCATTCAAGTGTGAAAGAAACAAAACTTTTCCGGATTAAATTGGCTGGAGGGAAATGTCAAGCCAGCATGTGTAAAATGACAAGGGACAGCTGGCTAGAAAGGCGTAAATCAGAAACCAGCCTCACCTCCTCGCTGTTGAAATTGCCATCAGAATGCTTATAAATAGCTCTCTCTGTTTCCCAGTTCTGTCATGGAAAGAAGTGGGGATGCAAATGAATGCCACCACTGTCTACAGCTCAGAGGCAGACTCAATGGCTTCCTTGTGGAAGCCCAGAAATGGAGGCCTACTGGGCAGGATAAGCCTGGGACTCAGTCAGGGCTAGCCTGGGGAAGGGGGCCCTTTGGGACCAGAATGCACAGATCTAAAGTGTTGTTAAGGGTCAGCATGCAAATTTACCCAGAATGCTTTGTGTTGCTGAAACAGAATACTATAACTTAGAAAGAACAGATTTACTTATTTGAATCATGGTTCTCATGGCTGGGAAGTCCAAAGTCCAGGGACCCACATCTGGTGAGAACCCATTTTGCTTTATCATCCCATGACTGAAAGTAGAAGGTCAAGAGAGAACTTTGCAGAGAGGGAGGAGGAGCTGAACTCATCATTTTCTCAGGAATTCATACCCTCGATAATGGCGGAGTCCTTATGACTTGATCATATCTCAAAGTCCTATTTCCCAACACTATTGCATGGGGATTAAGCTTCTTTCACATTCACACCAGGGCAATCTCAGAATAATGAAAGGTAAGCAGTGCTCAGTAAGACCAGACTCTGCCCCAATGTGAACTAGAATGAGACTTCTTTAGATTCCTGGGGTATTGGTTTCCTAGTTTGGAGAGTTGAGTAGGTAAACCCAGTTGGATGTTCATAGCATGTTTCTTCTTCAACTGACTTTCGAATTCAACCAAAACCTATAAACACTCAAATAAGAAGTAGGGAATCTTTTTATTTGTGTAAGAAATATGGAGTCCCCAAATATTTCCAACCCATTGGATTTGGTGACCTCTGATGAAAGAGACTATGGTTCCCTCATCTTTCATATTCTTAGAATCCCTAGTAAAAATGCATTCCTAGTAGGTGCCCAGTTACTTCTGGTTACATACTCAGAGAAATGCCTCTGACCATCGGGAAAGTTCCAGAAGGGGGCAGGCCATGATAGTTTGTGGAAGGCTCAGTTTATAGCCTTGTTGATTTCTGGGAGGGAAAGAATTAGCTTCAGGAAAGAGGCTGTAATGGAAGCCTGAGCTTGTCCCCCACGCACCATTCTGCATGACTCATTAATGAAAATGCAACATGAGCAAATCAAATACAAACAACATTGAATCTAGGACCCATCAAAGTGGGAAATAATCTCATGTGACACTTGAAGTCCTACAGAGGCATGGGTTCTTCTCCTCTCCTCTTTTGACTTCTCTTCCCTCCCCTCCTCTTCAGATGACTACACAATGAAGCAGAGGAAGAGGATGGCTGTCCATACTTCTGGGGGCTGCTTAGGAGGCCTGAAGCAGAAGTCCAGGGAGCTCGCAGAAAGTCCATGTCCATGTCAGTCCCTCAAATGGGGTTAGCACACAGACCTCTTCCAGGATTAGTGGCCTGTGGTTCTCATTGCTCTTCCCCAACTCCATGCTAAAGGCAGCAGCAAGGTTAGCCAGGCCCGATGCATGTCTGCCTTGTGCCTCCTTTTCCCACTGATGATCCTTTTTCTTTCCTCCCACATCTATTTAATCTTGGTCTTGGCAACTGCTGAGCAAACGCGGCTGCCTGCTTTGGGCTGTCGACATATGTACTATGGCTCTGGGGCAAAACGTTTATGTTTGATTAACTCAGTTTTAAAACACACCAACCGTGGAGGCACTAATTCTACTGGATTTATCTGTCAAGTCAGTGACTTTCGATAAATAGTTCAGCTCTTGGATGGAAAGTACAAAGGCTGGATCTGTAGCCAGGCAACAAAGGAAAAGGGAATTTTAGATGGGGTTTTTATTTGATATAATCCAAACTGCAGGTTGTCTCTTTAAGGACCAAGGACCATCCATGGGAGTGATTTTAAGTTATGTTATTTAAGGAAAAGAACCCATCTATATTCTGATTCTGGCCAATTATGTCTCCACTCACTTTATCTTCTTAGGTTTTAAATACTTTTCTATTAAAAAAAAGAACCTTAAAAATGTAGTTTTATGATGATTCAAGGACTGCTGCTGTGCCTTAAGCTAGACTAAAACACACAGAATACATTTAAATGAATTACAAAGTGTATTATACTCTGAAAATCAGCATTAAAATGCACATTAATTTTTGCAGCTCTTAAATACTTCGGTTGCTGAGGAACTGCCTCCATTCTATAATTGAAATAGCTCTTCAGATGCAATTTAGTCTCTGATTGGTTTTTAAGTATTTTTAAAAGCTAACAGCTCGGATGGAAAAAGGTGGTATACCCTTGAGCTTAAAATAGGAACACAGATGTCACCACGCTGTGGACTCACTGGGCCCCTGGAAACCACATTCATTTCCTCCAGAGAAGGGGCGCTGCACCCTGAAGCTTGGCATACCCTTAACTGTTCAGGAGGCCATAGAGCTGACTCAACCTCAAATGCAAGACTTGAGTTATAGGAGAGTTATTATCGGTGGAAGGAATTGCCCAGGTCTCTAATTAATTCCACTCCTCCATCCCCACACTCCACATTGCTACCCCTGCTATTTTGTCAGTTCCAAGAAATGCCAATCAGGAAAAGAAGAGGCAGAACAACAAAGCAAATCTATTTTGCTAGTCACAGGCAGGTGAATATCTAGAGGTATGGCTCAGAGGTGTTTCAAAGAAGACCCAAATCAAGCATTGGGATGCTGGTGAATCTTTGTTTTTGACAATCCCAGGCAGCAAAGGATATTTCAAAGTGCCTGTGTTCTCAGAACAATGCTCAGTAACATCAAGATTTTTTAGAAAACCAAGTAGGTTTTTTTTTTTTATTTTGTTTTTGTTTTTTATCTGTTTGACTACCTTGTTTATAATAGGACTATTCTGAACCACTGTTGATAAGGGTGTGTGTTAGCAAAAACCTGAGAGATAAAATTAGGTCCATTCTTAAATTTCTCACTGAGGGGCAATGGTCAAGTTGCCTAAACTCTTTGTTTCTTAATTTTTTTCTATGACAAAGGAGATTACTGATACATTGTTGGACTGTTAGTTCATATGTGAAGTCCTAATGCATGAAAACCACACATTGCTATATAAATGTAAAGCAGAATTACTAGTAGGGAATTCTGAAGAACAAAATTTGGGTTCTCCCTCCCCCTGGGAGGGAAAACTCTAAAGGCTTCAGAATCTGTTGAGGTATGGCATCAAATCAGACACCCCGTAAGCAGGAAAAGATCCAGGCTCAAAGACAGAGTAATTGTGCCTATGAATTCTGTCTTTCTGTTTAGGAGCCTGAAGGTTGAGAAGGTAAATTTCAAGTTATAAAAGAAACCACTCTTTGCAGTTTCATGTTGGCTGTACAGAGTGTGCTGGGAGAATGTGAAGATAGAGAATCAGTTGGCAAATAATAGCAGACGTAATAATAACTATGTTGCCAGCAACTAGCTACATGCTATGCGTTCCTTTTAATCTTCATAAAACCCCTATGGGGTAGATACTATTAATGCTTCCTCTTATAAATGAGGAAACTGAGTCCTAAAGAGTTCAAGCAATGTGTTTAGCCTCCTGCCACAAATGGTAGTGACTTAGGTTCTCACACTGTTAAGAACTCATTGCAAATGCGTCTCTCAGTGCTTCCCTCACATGGTCTGTGTTCTCCACAGAAAGCAGTGGGTTGTTAAGAAAACTTGTCCAAGTGTGGAGAAGAGTAGGGAAAAGAGATTTCAGGTCATCGATTTTTCTTCTTTCTGTTTGTGATAGGTCTTCAATGTCTACTGTATCGGTCATAGGAAGAGAAACTTGTATAAACAGAACCATTTCCTAAATCCTTCAAGGGAAAAGAAAACTCACTGCCTGTCAACCAGCTCAGGTACAGAAATGGGAATCCTTTAAGTGATGCGAATATTGAATTCTCTTACATAGATCATTATTTAAATTATACTGTCCAAATCTGAATAAAATGCACAAAGGTGCCAAGAGCACCTTCTCCATGAGCATCTCCATGAGGTTGAGAACAGAGTACGCTATGGTAGGTTTTCTATGACAATCATGTGTAGCAATTAGAAAATAGGACAGTTTCCTTTCTTCTGATTATATAAGACTTGTAAATTTCACAAACAAACACAACCAGAGGTGAAAGGGTGATGTGATGGATGCTGCTGAGGCTGTCAGATCTTTAAAAAGCAAGATTTCTCTTTTGTAATAGGAGCCCCTTGGTAGACACTTGGTAGACAAAAGCCAATATTTGTGCAAGGTGAATTAAAACACCTGGAAGTAATTGAAAAGAATTGCAGAAGGGTTTTCTGGGACACTAGACACAGTCCCTTTCCCTAATCTGTGCTGCATGTTGTCTGCAGGTGAATAGATTAGACTAAGGGAGACGATGACAGAATCTAGCACAATCTCAGGAGCTGCCCTTCAGTCCCCTTTCCAACCCTCTGTGAGTCAGACGAGCCAGAGGACTTCATATGGAGCCACAGTGGGGAGCCAGAGCCAGGGGGTGCCAGGCCTGTGGAAGCAGATGATAGTCAGGAATGAGTTCAGAGAATCCTGGAGAGTCTGCTTTCTATGCATGATAGGGCCTCGTGGTTTTGAATAACACAGTGTGAAAGATGTAAAAGCTTAGTGTGCAGTTCTATGGAAATAGACTTGTGCAGGAGGATTGCTAACCCAGCATTAAAAAGAGAGGGAGAAAAAAATGGAAAGGGAGGAAGAGAAGGAGAAAAGAGTCAGTGGTACCATGGCAAGGGCTGTCACGACAAAATAAGTCCCTCAGCCACCTGCCGCTTCATTAGCCCTCCATGGAGGGGAGCAGCTCTTTATTGGCCACAGAATCACTAGGAATTTTCCTTTGAGAAATCTAGGAGATTCCCCACCCATGTGTAGCAGTGGTTCCTTGCCTAGGCTGTGCACTAGAACCTCTGAGGGAGCTTTCCAAAATTACCTGGTATCTGGGCCTTACTCCTAGAAATCCTGATTGAATTTGTTAGCATTTAAAAGAATTCCCCAGCGGAGTCTAATGAGCAGCCAGCAGTGAGAGATGCTGCTTTTTATTGATTTTCCGGTACCTTTTTAAAAATTGCCTTTTGGAAGGAAGATGCTTTCGCCATTTGTGGAATTTTAAGTGGGACTTTTAGAATTTTAACTTTCTCGCCATAATAAGCTAGAACACAAGATTTCAAGAAGAAACCGTGACACAGGCTTAAACTGCTTCTGTTTCTTAATTCCACATTTTTACATATCGGAAGTTAGGATGGCTCTTACAGTAACATCAGGGATCCTCAATCGGACACCAGGTAGATATTCTGCTGAAGCTGTTGTTATCTATACTTTCCCTGTACTTTTGCAAGCTTTGGCATAGACCTTCATATTTGGTCCACTATGCTTGTGCTCTGTGCTGTGCTACAGTCATGCATAGAATTGAATGACTGCTTAAAATGTATTTAAGATTAAACTATATTTGGCATTAAAATGAAATGTTACTGTATACAAAGAAAGACATGGAAGCTGAGAAATGAGACACAAATTTAACAATATTTATTATAAAGAAATGACTGCCATTCCTCATGTTCTTGCAAAGCAGCAATCACATGCTTTCTGGAAGACTTCCCGCATGCAGAGAAAACTATTAAACTAGTCTAGTGCAGAAGGATTGCCCGTCATGAGCAAGGAAGCAACAATGACAAAACTTGCAGAAAGGAAATCCTACACAATAGTAAAGAAAAGCTGTATCATCACATCAGAAACTGTTCATTCATTCATTCATGTGCCAGGCATTTGCTAGGCAATGGGCATGAGAGAAGAGAGGTAGAAATGATGATGCCACCCGTCCTCTTAGAACCCAGAGGGGCAGTGGTAGATTTTATTGTTTTCATGAGGACATGTGGTGGCAGAACAGAAAACTTTCTCAGATCAGAGTCTTGCTTTGAGCAGAAACTTGTCTCCTAGGAAGAAAATAAACAAGCAAAGAAAAAATCCCAAGCTCCACAGGATACCAATGCTTCCTCTTCTTTCAACAGGTTCACAAAGACCTTCTTCGAGATCAAGGAATTCTTAGAGACACTGCTATGACGTGAGCCCCCATGAATCCTCAGGGAACAATGACCAAGAAGGTTTTCCTAAGCAAAAAGACTGTCCTTGAGGCCAGTAAGTTGATCTGATGTTAAAAATGCCTAGAAGATCTAGGATCCCAGTGGTTCATGCTGCCAGTTGGACAGCTCTGACAAATCCAATTCAGTCCCACTAGCAAAGCCTGTGTAGTCACCATGTTAAATGGGATTATGCTAATAAATTGCCAGGTCCTGCCTTGCCTTGGAATCAGCAGGTCAGACAATGAGGAGTCTGGATTCAGGGGGGAGCTCCAGCTAAACTGAGGGCAAATTTCGGTGTTAATTTTAACCTGGAACTGGTAACAAGTAGGGAAATTTGTATTTAGTAGCCTTCAAGGGGACTTTTTGCCCTTCAGCATAGTACTATTTCATTTCTAATGATACCCAAGTCCTTTGCCATTGTTGGAGGAATAGAAAGAAGCGGTTTGTTTTTTTCAGTCCAGGGAGGCTTAGCAGGGCAGGCTCAGCTCAGAGAAAAGCTGGATGATGGGAATTCCTGGGCAGGGACCCTGTCCTGCACAGACTGTAGTCCCTCAGGTCCTGGACTTTTGATTTTCCTGGAGGACAAAGGCCCAGATAAAGGTTTTTGGCTGAATGTGTTGCAAGTATTATTGTGGCTCAAGAAATGATCAAAACAACCATTTAGATTTTTTTTTCTGGCTAATGACAGATTTAATGAGTTATAATGTAAGTCCCTTATGCTTCATCTTCTCATCTACTCTTGCTCCAAAATTATTTGCCCTCGATTCAGTAATGATTAGTTTTATTTTCCTGGATACTTTATTATAAACTGCTATCATTACTAAAGCAAACACAGATAATTGTGGGGGATATTACATTAACACTTATTCCTAAGAACATCTCCTGGGACTCCTAGGAAGACAGAGGGGACGGCAAATATAGCCCTGCCTATTTGGATCAATGAAGACCCCTGCTTTAATTCCTAGAAAAAGGAATTATAGGAGCCAATAAAATATATGTACAGTCTTTCTTGAAAACAATATGTGCATGTGTGCATATTTTCTCCAGTAATAGAGTGTGTGTGTGTGTATGTATGTGTGTGTGTGTGTCTGCGCACACATGCACAAACATTTTAAAGTTTAAAAGGATATGTGACAAAGAAGGATCTCTATGTATTTGAGTTTTCTACAGTAATCACATATTCTTCTTTTCTGTTTTGTGGTACTGGGGATTGAACCCAAACGCTCTACCCTTTTTACTTTTTATTTTGAGGCAGGGTCTAGCTGAGTTGCCAGAGCTGATCTTGAACTTGTGGTCCTTCTGCCCCAGCCTACTGAGTTACAGGCATGGGCCAACTATGCTCAGCTTGACATATTCTTTTAATAAGTAAAAATTAATGCAAAAGTGTTATTTTCTGGATTTTATGAAGTATGCCACTTATATATCAGTTTAAATTATTGTGGCTTACTTTCTAAATAAATGCAAACTTTGGTGTCTTCCCTCCCCCACCAAAAAATAAGATTGAATGAAAGGCTCTAAGGAAATTTTCAGAAAACAAAAAACAACAACAAAAAAAAACCACCTTGATTTTGTTAATTGCAAAATAAGTAATCATGAGAGACACAGAGCCATTCTTAGGTAGGGCAGTCTGAGTAAGGAGATAGGAATGGCTGCCTGGAGATGGACCCCAACTTTGAGCCCTACAGCAGATGCTGTGACCCTTGGCCTTGTCTGGCTTTCTCTCAACGCCAGCCCTCTGAGCTAGCATACTCACTAAGTTCACTGGAGGATGTGGAAACCAAGGCTCAGGGATCAGAAGCGGGTGTCTGTGGAGCTGGGGGACCCAGAGTCCCACCTTACCTCAGAGTGGGGGGCCTGGCCTGCCAGGGTGAACCCCTTCTCCATGGGGCGGTACTTGTACCACAGAAAGGGCCAGAGTGAGTGTTCTGGCCTAGGTTACTCTGGGAAGGATTTTGTTGTGACTAAACCCACAGGCAGTACTTCCTGTGTATTGTGTGGAGGGGGTGAGGGGGTGTCGTGAGGAAAGGTAGCATCTTTTCGATGTCCTGGATTGCAAAGCCTAAGAACTGAGGGAGATGGGTGTCTACTACCTGCTCTTTCACCCTTGACAATGAGGTAATTTGCTCTTTTCTGCTAGAGCATGGGGCTCAGATACAGCCACAGTAGCAGGGCTGAGCTTGCTAGAGGTATTATATTGACTCTGCCTCTTCTCTGCTGGCCCCTGTCAATTACTCATCATGTAGATAAAGGGAAGAAAGAGTGTGAGGAGGTGTCTGACCCCGGGAGAACCCAGTAGTATAGTGGAAGTCAGGCTCCCTGTGCCTCTGTTCTGACTGGCCAGTGTTTCCTTTGACCCAATTCTGAGTATACTGATGAAGTATTAGTGAATCATGACAAAGCCCTTAGTTTTTGTCATGTATTTTCAGAGAGGAACCCAAATCTAAACAAGTCTTTGAAGAAAAAGGCCCTGGCAGCTGACACCTGAGCTCGTCACTATGCCAGCTTTCCTCTAACTGGTGATTAAAGGCCTCTGACAACAGCTGGTGTTGGGGAATCTTCCATCAGGCAAGATGACAGATGTCATCACCACAGTGGTGGCATTTTGGAAGAGAGCCTCTGGCAGACAGATGACTGCCTTTGTTACCAGTGTTAGTTACACGAAACTCTGGATCTTGAAGTGTTTCCAGTTAGAGTCCAGGATGCCAGAGCTGAAACCAGCCCGAGAGATTGTCCAGGAGCAGCCTGGCCTCGGTGGACAGCAAGCTCCTTAAGGACAGTGACTGTTTCCTTCCCTCTCTGCCTCTCAGGGTTTAGCATCATGCCTGAAGGGGAAATGGAGACTTTTCAATGTACAGTAATCAGATGAACGACTCATTAGCAAACAGACCTTGGATGAATGAGTCCGAAATAAGGAATTACTTTGGAAGACATATGTTGAGACCAGTCATGTGGCTGTGCTTCCTTGAAACACAGATAAGAGGGGCAAAACTGGAAGAGAACCTAGAGAATTCTCTGACTTCCTCGTTTTACAGATGGGGAAGCTGAGGCTCAGAGATGTGAAGAGTCACTTGACCCAGATCACACACCAGTCTGTAGTATATCTAGTGCCAAAATCTATGACTTCATTTATTGATTGATTTTTGTCACATATTCTATTGAGGGACACCTCTAACAGAAAGAGAATATTTTTCCTCTCCTGTTGGTTTTATCAGTGAAGAAGTTGCTAGGGTTGCAAGAATTAGATCAATAGGCAGCTTATTTATTTCATTTCTGTAGTAGGAAAGGTTGAGAGAGAGAAGGGGAAACTCATACCAAATTGGACCAACATAGTGGTCACCCATTGCTGCTGTCTTTTAGAACATAGTTATTTCTTTTCTTTTCAGTTTTTTATTTGGTACTGGGGATTGAACTCAGGGGCACTCAACCCCCGAGCCACATCCCCAGCCCTATTTTGTCAGGGTCTCACTGAGTTGCTTAGTGCCTCACTAAGTTGCTAAGGGTGACTTTGAACTCACTATTCTCCTGCCTCAGCTTCCCGAGCTGCTGGGATTACAGGCATGTGCCTGACTAGAACATCGTTGTTTCTAAGATTGGTTTTCTCCTGCTCTCTCTTTCTATCTCTGCCTCTCTGTCTCTTTCTCAAGAATTCTAATTCACTCAGGTAATGAAACCAAAGGTCTCCATGTTCCACTCCAACACATGTTGCTTTTCTCCTTTTCTGCCCAGTTGGGTATGGCACACTAGGGCTCCCTTTGCTCAGCCCAATGGCTCCTTGGAATCTTGAGGACAAACCTAAAAGTGTCTTTCTGGGCAGAGCGATATTGTTGACATTTCTGCAGAATGGAAAGATGACAGCTGCTGTCAAAATCCGACTTGCCTCTGAGGACAATTCCTTGGGGAAAGCCGAAAATTTGTTTTGAGTGAACTTTGGAGCTTATAAAAATGAGAAAGCCTTGTGTTCTTATTGTGCGGTCTCTGTAGTCAGGGAGGAAGCGGGGAGGGGAGGTACCTTGTTATCGCTCCTGTCACTGAGCTTCCAGACCAGCATGGGAAGCACTTGTACCTTCATTTGTAGATGTCTTTCATTTTACAGCTGAGGTTGAAAGGCTCACATCCCTTCTCAACTGTATCCCCAGTGAAGGCATTGTCTTGTTTCTTTTTATCTTGTGAATTTTCCTCTACAACAACCTCATGGCCATCTAGGTTTAAATCATGCCTCAGCGAAATGACACATTAAAATCCATCACAGAGCTTTGAGGTTGATGGGAAACAAAATCAAAAATTCTAAATACTAACCAAAGTTTCCAGAACAATCAAGATGCTCTATAATTTTGTAATGAAGAAGTTTTGGAATGTGGAATAAATGTATCGGTGTGTATAAATACTTGATGTCATAATAGTTAAAAAATAATTCACTGGAGTTGGGCAGCCTGGGCTTAAATTCTGGAGTCACTACTCGCTAGCTATTTTACCTTAGTTAGGTACTTAATTTTTCTAAGCCTGTTTCTTTATCTGTCAAACATACAGTAACAGCACTTATCTCATATATATGTGAGGATTAAATAAAATAATACATCCACAGAGCACTTTATAAGCACTCAAATTCAAAATGTTACTATAATGATTACCCATGAGACATTGGGTTAGTTTTTATATCCCACACTGTCACTAAACTCTCTCTCATTAGATTTTGTAGCTTCTGCTCTTACTAAACAGTGTGAGGTGAGGTAGCTGAACTACTAAGGCCTAATGCATAGGTTTTAATGTTTGGTTCAACTAGAAGTAAGTTGGGGCTTGAGAAATGACATATGAGCACTATATGGCCTAGTATCACAATGGACAAAGGTGAGACTTATGCAGCTGAGGGGGAGAAATAAAGAATGTTCACATGCTTCTGCCCTTTCAGTGCTTTATTCACTCAAATCACTCAATACAATTTCACTCTATAGGTTCTTAATCAAGAAAATGACAATCCTTAATGCTGGGCACTGCAATAGACATAATCAATTCACAGCGAACAATTCTAGATTAATTCTAAACACTGCAAACACACTTAATCATGACAGGCTCATGACAGACATTCCTTCGCATGCTATGCTCAAGGGCCAGATCTAAAGTCTCAAGCCGTAGGCTCTAAGTCCAAGAGATGCACACTCACTCAGATCAGGGACCAAGGCAGGCTTCTCCTGGGGTGGAGCTGACAGCCGGTTGAGGAGAGGGTCGTAGGGAGAATTTGCAGTTCTCATCAGGGCCAAGCTGTGGCTTTAGAGTTTAAGAGTGGTGAGGAAGATGCAGAGGATCAGACAAATGATGGGAAGAGTTGGGATGTCAGTCCAGGTCCTCATCAGGCTCTCTGACATGAGGGCATCAGTGTCAGCTGGCTGAATGTCTGCTCATTTGCCCCATCACTTATACTAAATTTGGGGGATTCTGACCACCCTTTCAATCCCTATCAGCAGCTACCGGATTTCTCAGTGATGTCATTTGCCCTGAGGTTAAAGCATCTGGTGGTGGTCCTCACCCTGATTTTCTTGCCTCTCACCCTTATTGGGATGAGAGCAACATGACAGAGACTTCACTCTGAGTTTGTCAGGGTGGGGAGAAGTGACTTGTTTATGTCAGGGCTATGCCTGGTGGTCATATTGGAGGGCTCCGTAGATGTGCATGGTGAGACTGCAGGTTTCAAAGTGTACAAGTTGCTTAGGCTAAGGCCTAAGGCCATCCTTACACCTAGTGACTACATGGCTGGGTCATCTTCTAATGACCGGTAACTGGTAAAGGGCTGAGAATTAGGGGAAAGGGTAGGGCATTTCATATAAGAACTAATCCTTGGTGGCAGAGGACACTATGATACATGTTCATTGATTGAGATCCAAGGAAACCTTGGCTCACATTTTCAATAGTGGAGGTCAAGAAGAGTCACCAAGACCACTTTGGTTACCAGGCACATCCACCCAGAGAAGGTATCCAGATGGCGAGGGAATCTCGCCCTGGGAAGGGGGCTGGAGGTTGAGGGGTGGGGTGATGGGCACCATTATTTTCTCCTTTGTTCACTTGACCAAATAGGTTGCTGCCTTTTTATTTAGAGCCTCTTGTTCAGCATGCAATTGTATTGACCGACAAGAGTGAGCTAGGGCTATTTGCAGGCATGGGACCACAAAATTGGGCAAGGTCTGACCCAATCTTTCATTGACACTTTGGGCCACAGGCCCAAGGCCTATCAATAATTGGTTGTACAGTAGCAGATGGTTCTCTTAAGAATGAAAGAAAGAAAAGAGGGTTTGCCAAAAGTTCTGACTCTTTCTAATGCAGTTTGTCTGTTTGGGTCTCATCTGGTTAGGCATGAAGTCTCTTTAAATCTCTATTCAAACATCTTTCTCTAATTATTTTGTAAAGCTATGTTTTGTGTATAGGATAAGGAAAGAGCTTCCTAGGAAACAGATTCAGTATAACTTTATATCATGTGTGAGCTGAGGTCGCTGCTTGGGGACTTCGGGGGCAAGTTGAGATAAAGACAGGAAAATTGATTGTAAGTAAGAAATTGATCAGAAGAGTGAATGGAAAACTGGATGTCTTTGGCCCAGGAAAAAGACAGGCAAGAAATAAACACACCAAAACCCAGAAAAGCGCAGTAACAATGAGGAAAATCTCACCAAAGGAGTCCAAGAACAAAGGCTATCAACAGTTGGAAGGGACAGATCTGCTACCTTTTGTACTTTTCCCACTTCTGCCCCATAAAAAGGAAGAGGATCCGGAAAAATCACTGGAGACTGGGTCATCTCTTCCCAAAGTGTGTGTCTGTAAAGGAATCCACAGGGAGCTGAACTCCAGTGGCATTTGCTGACTTGGAGAACATGTCGCAGTTAATGATCTCTGAAGGACAAAAGAAAAGGAGATTTGAAATTTTCTCTTTAGGCACTGCCAGGGGTTAAAAGACATCAAGAACCAGGAAGAGAGTCAGCTATATAATGTGTGGGTCCTGGTGCAAAATGACTTCCGACTCATGGATCCACCTTGCTCAAAAAGCAGAAAAAGTTGTCATTAATGGGATGAAATTTACCAGTGTAAATGATTAGCACGACTTTCAGCGTGTCTCTTTGTACTGTGCAATGCTAGTTTTAAATGTAATTATCAGTGCATTTAACTTCCACGCAGAACTGCTGAAGTTACATGATTTGTATTACATAGCTTATACACTTACATGCATTTTTTTTCTTAGTAGATCAGGGTGAGAAAGAAAGGCAGCCTCTGACATCTTACAATTGGATTTGATGGTCACAGTTTGCTTTCAGTGTTTTTCCAAACTGATCTGCCACAGCTAAGCCATGTGCTCTATTTGGACATAATCTCATAGAACAACCACTGAGACCAACTCACCGAGCAATCCACAAAGTACCGTATGTCCCTCCTCTTACTCAGTGAGCAACTGCTATGTCATTACCAATTACATCTTTATCTTGGCTCTAGTCTGCCCTTCCTTTAGCTGAGATTTATTGAGAGACCTGCTCAGAGAATTGTCTCCATTTTCAGATAATATCCAATTTGGGGAAAGCCTCTATTTCCTTAGAATCTCTCCAAAAATCACCAAGCCAAAACCCTAATCCTTTAATAGCCCTAACGTCCTTTTGCTGAGACTCCCCATGATTCCTATGGTCACGTGTCCTCCTTCACCGCAATGAGTAATAAGTTCCAGTTGTCAAGTGATAGGGGTGTTCCTGAAGGACACTGGCGTGGAAATATGACACAGGACCAACTCCAAAGTTTGAATTTCAGTTCTAGTTCTGTGCACATTCTACCTACACCTTGCTTTTTGTTGATGAATGAGTAAAAAGGATTCAGAGAAGAGGAAATCTAATTGCCCTGACTTCCCCTTTTCTTCCATCTCATCATTTTTAGCGTAAGTGGTTGACGGACACAGGGAACTCGCAGGACCCAAAGAGGACCTGATAAAGTTCCTTGACCATTTGTGTTTTTTTCGAATGCCACTGCTTTCTTTCCATATCAGAGGCAGATTCTGTTTTGAACAGAGCGGAAGGCCTCTAGGGTTGTCATCATCTCGCTTACTCACCCATGGATGTATCACGGTTGCCTTGTGTTCACATGGCGTCTCTGACTTCCGACTCATGGATCCACCAGAATGTGGCATTGTGAATGCTCAGGTGGGTGGGAGTGAAGAATGGCGGATACGTGTATGACGCTCATCTCTTCTGTGCATCTCTTCTGTCTCATTTGGCTTTGTTTATAAAACACAAATCCAAGGGTAAGATTATTCAGAATTTCAAGGCAGTGATAACAGGTCATGGAGTCAAGCCCAGGTCCTCTGAGCATGGGCCCCTTTGCAGCTGACCAGGCTGTCTGTTCCAGAAGGCCTCTCTGGGATGGGCTTATAAGAATTAAGAAAGATCCTACTAGTCCTTGGCTGAATTAATTCAAATGCTGATTTTTAACCTATTTTCTACCTTTCATACCAGAGGGCTCTCAAGCAACCCTCAAGGTGATAGGGAATAGTGCCCCAAGGGGAAGCTGTCCTGTTTGGAAAGGTTCCATTCCATTCCAACCCCATCACAAGAATCACTACCTTAAAAAAAGGTGTTTTTTTTTTTTTAAGTTCAGCTGTGGCAGTAACATTTTACTTTACACTTGTTAAACTGTAAAAAATTGTAATTGTGGTCTAATTTTGGCACTATAAGCAAGGTATTACTAACATGCAGTAGCATGTTCAATTCATTTAACATATTTCTCAAATATTTATTCGGAAGCCCTGAGTGCCAGACGCTCTTTTATGAGCTGGGAATTTAGGGTAAGGCTTACAAAGCCTTTCCTTCACAGCTTTCACAATCTAAAGCAGGGATGATCTAAAGAAGGAAAAACACGCTTCTCAAGGTCAGGAGGGGCCAAATCTAGACTCCCCAGATAAGTGGCAGCAGATACTATTCAACTGACTTTAAAAATAGTTCCATTTTTATCAGAGACATAAAAGAAGGCAATTTTGCCTATAATTTGTCAACACTCCTTGACTGACATGATAAAGTTCTCTTCCAGAATATTCTCCTGGGACAGTGCAATGATTTTGTGCCTCAGAGCTTGCTGTCTTTGTCCACTGTTTATTTTATAGCTTGAGATCATGGTTACTGTAATATAAGTAGCATAAGTCACATGTGTTAATTTAAGTTTTCTAGGAGCCACATTTAAAAAGTCAAAGAAAATAGGTGAGATTCATATTAATATCTCATTTAAGTCCGTATATCCTAAATATTCTCTTTTCACTATATCATCAGTATGAAATCAGTAAAATGCTTTGCATTCTACTTTTGTACTGGGTTTGAGTGAACCTGATACGTATTTTACACTTATAGCACACCTTAGCTCAGATCAGCATACTGCCAATACTTAAAAAACACCTGTGGGCATTGGCTATCTCTATGGGCAGTGCATTCTAAGGTTCAGTGTGTTGTCTGAAAGATCTGATCCATGTCGGGGTCACCACTTTGGTTCCTAGACAGAGAAATGGAGACGGCAATGCTGGGGCAGCTTCTGGAAGCTCAACATTGATGCAAATAGATGCAGACCTCTACAAGGAGGAAGGCGAGTCTAAGGTAGAACTTGATTGAGCAAGGTAATGTGATCAAAGAACAAGTAGAACAGAGGTGAAGGCCTCAGGTATAATTCAGGGTGAAGGAGAGGGTGACCAGAATAGGTCTGAGAACCAGAGGAGATACAGTAAATCCAGGGAGGCAGACTGTTTCTATCTCACTGATTTCACTTTATCTCCTTACCTGCACAGCTACTTTTATCATCTGTTTGGTCTGACTTCACTGGTCTGAGTCTCCCAACCTGTCATCTTTGAGCTAGGAATGGGGGTCATTTGATGTCCCAATAGCTCTGTACCCCTTTGCCAGCTCCAATGTTCAGTATTCCTACCAGCAAAAATTCATCACTACAAGCAAACCCGGGCACTAGAAATGTGTTTGCATTGCATAGGAGCCAAGGATTTGGAGCCTGTTAAGTTGTAGACTTCAGGCAGAGGAAGTTAAGCCCTACCGTATAACTGCATCCAATTTCCATTGGAAAATTACTTTGCAAAAAAACGGGTGCCGAGGCTGCCCTCTTTTTTTTTTTTTTTGTCAGTGGATTCCCGAGGCTTCTGGTTTGTGGCTTAGAGGACTGCAGAGAGCACAGGGAAATGTAGAGGGAGTGAGGCTCTGGATAAAACCATGTCCTGTTTTACAATTCAGAGCTGAAATTGGAGCAGAGATAGAAGAGCGGAGGACAGACTTGGGAAATGGATTTGATTATTGCATTAATCCACAGGATATTTCAAATGAAACTTTCATAGGGTAATCAATAATCTGGCTTCATCAGTTTGTTAGTGTGGGCAGATGACATTTATTTTAATAGCTACTCCATGGTTGAGGGGCTTGAAATTTTACTTATGGTGTATATGTCTTTGTGCTTTCTTTTTTTGCACACAAATACCTTTGCCTATTTACTTGATGCTTCCTGTCCCTTTATTCCTTGTATGCCATAAATTTCAGACACCAAAGTTAAAAAGCATATATTCTTTGCTCTTTTCCTATTCACCCCATTACCTATCTCTAAAACCTGGCATTGAACCTTCTTTATTATTTTGGCTAATACCTGCTTTTTATATCTTTCCATGTTTTCTCTCTCTTGATCTAATCTTTTAAAAATTTATTATTAGATTTTAAAGTGTCTGAGATTAATGATGGGGTCTTTGCCCTGTGATTGCCACATTCTTCCAACCTCTGCAATTGTCTCTCCCCTTCCTTGTTCTTGCAGACTGTGGTGGACTAACTATGGCTTGAGGCCAAATCTGGCCTTCCATCTGTTTTTATAAATAAAGTTTTATTGGAACACAGCCATCCTCTTTCACTTTGATATTGTCTCAAGCTGCTTTTATGCTATAATTGCAAAGCTATAAGTCTTTGGCTCCATAAAGCTTAAAATTTAATCTCTGGTTGTTTACAAAAAGAAAATTTACTAACCCCTGGTACAGATTTAAGCCCCCTATCCATCTTCTATGTTGACAATAGGATTGCAAAGAAGATTGCATTTAGGGTGGCAAAGGATGAGGAAGGGTACCCATGTCAAGCAGACATGGCCTGGAATCCTGCCTAACTCTCACTGCCCAGAGAACTTCCTAAACCCCTTAGAATCTCAATTTCTTCTATATAAAATGGGAACAGAAGATCAACCTGACTGAGCTGTTAAGAAAATTACCTGGGATAAGCTCTAAAAAGTGTATAACATAGAACTGAATGTGTAAAATACCATAATCACAATAAAGCAAACTGTATAATAATAGTGACGAGGATAATCATCATCCTTACCAAATTGTAGCCTCCTGTGCCAACAGAAACCCTCAAATAAAATGTTTTCCATAGTTATTCCCCAGGGCCGTCAAAAAAAAAGGAAAAAGTTGCCATTGGAGAGTTAGTTCTCCATGAACAGCCATTCCTAAAGCCTAGTGACTCTTTTTTCACTTCTGTATGGAATCCCTGTCTTTATCCAATACAGTATGCATCATCTACCTTTTTGAGGCACACCCAACATTTAGAATATAAGATTTACTTTTATATAATAGAAAAGATTATTTACAGCTATCCAACATTACTCACTTTGCTTCTGTTGCTTTAAATAGGGCCACTTGGGGTTTTGTTACACTTACCAATTCCTGAAAAACTGTAATGTGATAAACATTTGATTTCACAATTAGAGTTAAGCATATGCATTTTCCACATCCAATGATTTTTGTTTGTTTGCTTTGTGAGTGCTTTTTAAAAGTCCTTTCTGACAACCCACTGTCAAATATTGGAATTGGGCTCCAAGAGTCAGGTAAAATAGGTTCATTTTCTTTAATATAACCAGCAGTCTTCCATTTTGTTCCTAAATTCTTTGGAGAACAAACTGCAGGATCCATGTGGTGTGATTGGAGTTTTCTGCATTTGCTGATCAAACTATCAAAGAAGACGGCATAAAACAGTGCAAGATACAGATGTTGGCTCTGGCACCACTTGGCTTTGTTGGCAGTGAGTGGATCCGTGGTGTGCTCTCTGAGAGGCATTCTGAGGACATTTCTGAGAATCTCAGTGGGAACATATTAGGCATCAAATAGCAATGTCCTCCATGGTTGCCAAAGAGAGGGCTGGACTTCTTTCCAGGTTAAGAAACTCTTATTCCCTATTGTCTCTAAGACTTTAATTTTTTTTGCAAGTTAGGTTCTATGTCCTACACATCATTACATAGTTACAGGGTCTAATGCTATTTTATACAAAGTAGGTACTCAGCAAATATTTACTAAATGAATCTATGATAGCGAAGTCCCTGCATGTATTTATTCCTACTTGAAATTTTTTTAGAAAGCCAAGCAAACATTTTCTACCTTATAATCAATATTTGAGAAAAGCTTTGTGTATTTTATTAAAAAATGCTCCGTATATATTGAGTTGTTACTTCCAGGAAGCCTCAAATTCCTAAGTAATGGTTTCTTTTTGAACACTGATGTTTCTAGAATCTTTGCTTTATTTCTTTCTCTTCCTCTGCACATTCTGTATCTTCACCTTCATATCCACCTCACAAGTCACCTTTGATTAGAGGTAGAGGACTGAGTGAGGTGTTTAATTTCAAGGTGCAGCTCTATGTTCTGAGAGGTGCAGGAAGGTGAATCTCCCAGCCACCTTTCCCATGGAGACATTACACTGTGTTTTCTTTCCTGGGGGACGGGGGGACACTTGAATCTATAAAATTACAATTCTTGTAAATGCTGTCTCATGTCTGTAAGATTAGATTCTTATGGATATCAGGAGCCATGCCTTTGTGTTTTATTAGCAAGAAGAGTGTAAGACACTTTTGTCTGTTATCTATAAATATCTGTTGACTGATGCTAAGAACTGAATTGTGTCTCCTCAAATTCATGTTGAAGCCCTAACTCCTGACACAGCTGTATTTGGAGAACTCAACTATAGAAAGGAAATTAAGGCTGAAGGAGATCATAAGAATGCATGCCTTGATAGAATTAGTGTCCTAATGAGAAGAGATGCCCATTCTCTTTCTGCACACACACTGAGAGGCCATATAGGCATACAGTGAGATGGTGGCTGTCTGCAAAACAACCCTCGGGGCAGCTTGATCTTGAGTTTCCAGCCTCCAGAACTATCTATGTGTTGTTTAAGCCATCCAATCTGTGGCATTGTGGCATGACAGTTAAGTGGAAGACTGCATCGGATTCACTAATAAATAAATAAATATTTTAAATTTATCGTGAGCAAAATTATTCTAAATGGAATGGCAGTTAGGTTGGTCTCTTCTAAGAAAGCCCATGAAGGCCCAAGAGTTATAAAATTTTGACAGTTTGATAAATTTCATATATAGCAAAAGATAAATAAATAGATAAAATTATTTGGAAATCTAGAAAATCTTTGGGAAAATGATAACCGAGGAGAAAGCTGAAAGTAGAATATTAATAAAGGAACTAATAGAAATTTAAATATAAATTACTGATAAGCATGTAAAAGATAATAAAGATACACAAATAACAGGATAATGCACATGTATGTTTTACATAGACTACTTTATAACTGTTTTAATTTATAGAGAAATTGAGAGGGTAGGACAGTTTCCATATTTTTTACTCCTGGTCTTCTTCATTATTAGCATATTCAGTTAAATTAACAGAGCAGTGTTGACACGTCACCACGTCATTGTCTGATTCGGCTGCTAGGAACTGTGTGACTTATAAAGAACAAGCATTATTTCCATAGTAATGGAGGCTGGAAAGTCCAGGAGGAAGGTGCTGGCAGATTGGGTGCCTGGGGGGGACCAATTGAGTCATAGATGATTTCTACCTGCAGCGTGTCCTTACTCGGCAGATTACGTGAGGAGCCCTTGTGTCCCTTTATAAGGGCACTAATTCTTTTTAAGAGGCTCTGCTCCCATTACTTAATTGGTTCTCCAAAATTCCACCTCCTAACACCATTACCTTGGGGTGGATATTTCAATGCAGAAATTTTGAAGGAACAAAAACATTGAGCCTATGGCAATCCTTATTAAAATTAAGTTTCACCATTTATTCAGAGTACATATTTTTTAATTTGTATGATTCATAAACATAAAAACTTTCAACCTCCAATAATAGGGGAATGCTGAGTTTCATATATGGTTGGTGATTGTTAATAAGTAAATATTCCGTAGAGAGCAATTTGAAAGTCCATGAAAAATTAAGTGTGCGTAACTTTAACAAAGCAATTCTACTTGTAGGAATTCACCTTACAAATATATACACACCATGTGCACAAGCATATTCTTACAGCAATAGTCTTTCAGCAACATTTCTAATAATAACAAAAAAATGTAAACCACCTACATGTTCATCATAACACATGAAAATCTGTACAGATAAATTTATATATAGATCTATACAACATATAAATCTGTGTTTATCTTTCTATAAAATGACATGATGTGATGTCTATACCCTGAGAAGAAATTCTTGCTAAGTGAAGAAAGTGAGTTGCCAAAGAAATTTATAGAATATTTCCATTTGGGTGGGCCAAAGTTGCCTATGTGGGTTTTCATAGAAAGTTCTGCTCTAAAGATATGCTTTCTGAGAAATAGCAAGTCTGTGTGACAGAACTCAAACCACAGGGCTCATGCATGTAATGAAGCCAGGACAAACAATCTTACATTTCATCAGCAAAATATTAGACACAAAGATAGGAACTTGGGGAAAGAGATAGCAGAGTTTACTCATACCCGATGGATGAGGAAAATAAATGCTCTATGACCAACACAACACTTTCTCTTGGAGAATACATTGTTTGCCCATTGAAAAGGTTGCAGCTCCTGCCTCATGGTGAGACAATGGATGCAGTGATCTGAGATAGAAGGGGAGGTTGTGGCACCTGGTGTGGCTCAAATCTGGTACACCAAGGTAGCTGGCTGTCATTTGAAGTAAATTCAGGTGAGATAGGCTGCTAGGTTCTGCAGCATTTAGCTATTGCTTTTGCAGATGGAATTGTCATTAAGAAAATGGAGGAATTTACATGATATTCAGTGTTCTCTAGTATTGCAGGCCTGCTGGAACATATTTGCATTTAAAAAAAAAAAACTTGTAGCAGAACTGACAGTATCTTCATACAAACTTATGCACATGGAGGAAAGGGAGCCTAATTCCAAAATCTATGAATGTTGCCTCTATCCATCCATTCCTCTCCACCTCCCCAATATTTGGGGTACATTGCAACCTACTTATGAAGCTGGAGGGTTTGTGGGTTATCCCTTTAGGAAAGGTCCCTTTCAGCTACGGATGTGGTCATCAGAATACAGAGCCAGATGCCTGAGAAATGTACCTGTCACAATCACTATGGCTTTACAAGCAGTACAGGGAGAAGACAGGAGGGTTCTGATTGCTCCTGGTGGGAGTGAGCTGTTCCTTCCTGCCAGTGAAGGACATTGGGCCAACATCCATTTGGCTGGAGGAGAGGCTGTTGGGGTTCTTTCTTGAACCCCACTCTTACAGATGTGCTCTAGGAGACAGCCCCATGAGCTATGGCAAAGCAGGCTCAACAGAGGAGCCTCTGGGTGTTGACCCAAGCCTTATTACTTAGTGACATATGTGTTCCCTGAGGTTGCAGAAAGCAAATGATTGAATATATAAGTGATTTCTGGCTTTTATAATCAGACCAGGTAAATGCTTCAACCCAAGAAGAGAAACTCACTGTGGATATTGGAAAAGATTCTTCAGTCCACATTTAAATAATCCCTTTTAAGAGTTTGTTTGTTTGTTTTTCCTACAAGCCACTAATAGTCCCCCTACATAAGCATTGCCAAATCTCTCACTTGGATCAGGGGTCTGCTTCCCCTTCCCTAAGGACAACATCCCTGACCAGGAAAACTTAATAAATAGATTCCTTAATATAAATTTTGTCTCCCTAAAATACATTCTCCACGGGTGCAGTCAAGTGACCTGTTTTAAAAGGGACTATAATGTAGCCTTTCCCTTTAGCATCCTGTTGTTCTGGCAGTGATAACCCATCCTTGGAGGTTGTCCAGGCCCCAAATGTTCTGGACAATGCTTCCTTCCAGTGTCACTTCCTGAGGCCATGTTCCTTGCCCATTGGGCTGCCAGGCACATGGATGGCTGTTATGACACTTGAACACCATATGCCTCTCCCACCTCTGGTGGTCCCCTCCCCCGAGTCTTTGCTGGCCAGGCCTTTTTCCCATGCCCATGTTAAACCTCCTCTGACAACCCGTCTCATTCAAAGCCATTCTTTATTTATCTGCTTTCTTCCTTATTGTTGTGTCTTCTCCAGCAGCCTCTCTCTCCAGAATAAAAATTCCAAGGGAGCAGAGGCCTTATGTACTTTGCTGACTGCTGTGTCCCCAGCATGTAGCCAAGAGCCCAGGCTGTGGACAAAATGTTCATAAACATTTGTGAAAGCTAATGAATAAATGAGAACAGTGGGAAGTTTGATCACCAGATGGTGACAATGGTGAACTTGGGAAGGGAGATCTTTGACTTTTTACTTGATATACTTCTGATTTGCTTATTTCACAGCAAGTATATGGTACTTTTGCAATTTGAAGGAAAAAAAACAATATTAGTTGTTAAATGTGAAGAGACCCCGTGGTGGAGAGCACTCCATGACCAATTATGCAAGCCCTGAGTGGCCTGTGCCACTCACCATGGGTTTCCTATCTCTGTCCCAAGGGACATTGGACTTCATTGAAGAGAAGGAAAGTATCATGCCAACACTCTCTGAAATCCAGATGCCACTGGCCATACACGTTTTTAGAGGGGATTATTTGGCCATGTATTCTTGATGTTTTGGGTTCAAGATATCAATTCTACATCAGTTCAAGATGCCATTTTTGGGAAGGAGAAGGCAAGAGAAGGACACTGTGATAGAAATAAAAATAGAGTTGCCAGAAAGGGGTGATTCCAGCAAATGGACACCAGGGACAGAGCAGGGAAGGACTGGCTGGCTCATGCTCCCCGGCACATCGGTCCTAGAAGGAGCCTGAGTCCAGCTAGGTGGGGTAGTGGGTGGAGAGCAGGGAGGCAGGTGCTGTTGCCTTTCCTCTGGACTGGTCCAGCACTGGGATCACAGGAAGGTCAATGCTTAAAAAATAAGGATGGGAGAAGGCCCATAGAGCCTCTCACTTGGAGCAGATTCTAATGATTTCTTGGAGAAGCAAACAATTAAAGTGATATCTTAACCTTCTTGAAAGGAAAATCATGCTGAATTGGGGTGATATTGGTGGAAAGCATTCACAGTTTTTTTGGGGTGCACTGAAATTGATTTGTTACAGTAACTTGCTGTGATCAATAATTGAAAACAATGAAACCAACTTCTTTGGTGGAAGATATCATTTTAGAGAAGGTTGAATATTTGTATTATCCACCTTCTTCCTCAGAATGAAGAATTTGTATATTGTGCTTATGTTGGTGCACTCAACATGATTCTAAATATTCAGATTTGCTACTTTTTCTACAAAATGATAATAATAGAAATATTAAAAATAGCTAACATTTATTGAGTCTTATCTAAGTTTCTGTGCTAAGTGCTATATTTGTTATCTTATTAAGCCTAGTGACAATTTAACAAGGTAAAAAGGTACTCTTTTTTTTCCTAATTTACCAGTGAGTCAACTGGGGTCAAGAAAGATTAAGTAACTCATTCCATATTCAAGGCCTATTAATGGTGTGAGGGTTTTAGACCTAGGCAGTCAGAGTTTTCTAACTCCTAAATCTTAATTACTATGCCCTATTTCTTTGCAAAGCTAAACTTTTCAAACTCAATTGGAAATTGGAGATCTATGTATGTGCATATAATTAATAATTTAGGGTAACTCATTTTTGTTGATTTTTAAATTTTTTCCATAAAATGCAAATTATATTGAAATGTACTAATGACATTCAGAAGGTACTTTTTGGTCCATAACTCATCTGACTTGGGCTTTTGTCTTGGTCTGGCTGATTCATCGTTTTATTAATAAGTAAAAAAGTGAGACTTGATTTAAAAAAAAAACATGTAACAAGTGTAAAAGGGAAAGAGACCTCCCTTTACTCTTGTCCCCATTTCCTAGAAGCAAATAACCTTTAGGAATTTCTTGTGTAACCTCCCAGAAATGTACTATTTATTTACAAACTTATTACTATATATGAATATAAAAACATACATTGAAAATAAAACACAAATAGACTTATTCTACAGAGAGTGTTCTGCAACATGTTTTTTTCCCATTAAAATGTGCATATCTGGTTCATCAACAAAAGACATGCAGTTATATGTGCAAAATGTCCTTTGTAATTTCTTGATCGTAAGAGCAAAAGACTAGAAACAACCTAAATATCCACCTGCAGATTTGTCTGAATAATTATGATATTACATAAACTGGATTACCAAGGAGCATTAAAATAATGATATATGCACTAAGGTGGAAAGTTTCCTTTTGTAGCTTCTTATCCTCTATTTAATTTTCTAACTCAGGTATGGTAAATATGCACATGCCCCCTCCTATTATCTTGCCCAAACTAACATCTATAGTTTTGAGGTCATGTACAAGAGTAATGCTAGAAATTTCCTTCTTCAATAAGTCAGAAAAAAATCCCTTGCCAACTGCAAAACAAATAATCTCTCCAGGTGCCCATAATGTGCAAAGTACTTGTTTTTCTAGGTTGTTCCACAGAGAGAAAGAAAAAGAGGCAATGGAAAGAAGGTGTTTTCTTGTTCCAGCACTACTTCTTTGTCACAGTGCCTTTCCTACTAGCCCATAATATAAACCAAAAATAAAATGAAGCCAAATATGACAATAAGAACATTCAAACAAAACCTGCCTTGAAAAGCTTAGTAAATTATTCAGCAAGTGGGTATCTTTTCTAGGTTTTGAAGGGATTGTCAAATTTCATTTCTGTAAAGGGAGCACGTTAGGGAGGTTTTAAGAATCTGACACCATTGTTGTAGTGTCCTTAGTGGAGCAGGCTGACTCACATGTGTGGCTCCTTTACCACCTTCCTGGGACTGTGGCTGCCTCCTCTTCCTGTTCCCCATGCCTGTGCTTCTTAAGCACTTGTCTTCAAATACCACCTCTGGCCACAGAATATCATCTACTGATTTGAGTGTAAAGAATGAAAAGGAGAAGTTTTGATAACATATTTTTTTCTTTTTAAAATTTTATTAATTTCTTTATATACGACAGTGGAATGCAATACAATTCATATTACACATATACAGCACAAAGGTTTTGATAACACTTGTGATCAATTGTTTACACTTATCTCCCTTAAACTCTTATTCTTGATCGTATGTTAATTCAACAACATTGGAGTTAAGAATGCATTTGAAATATTTCAAAGCTGATCCAAGGCAGGGCTCCATGCATTCACCAATCTGCAGGTTCTGAAAGCCCCTTGCTATAGCTGATGTTAACCCTTCAGATACTGAATGGTAGAAAGTTCTGAAGGTGAGAAACCAAGGTGACAAGCTTAACTGGGGGAGAGGAACTCTGGGTTTTGGAAATTGTCTTGATATTTTTGTAGCCATCATAACTGTATTGGAATGTATTCTTAATTATGCAATGATTTAAATAATCCGGAGAAGAGCAGTGCCAATAATTGGTAAATTGAAAATATTTAATCCAGCAAACCTTTACTGAGTACCAACTGTATGCTTGATGGGCGTATAGCAATGACTAAACATCCCTATCCCAACAACCCCACCAAGATCTCTCAAAACTTGTGGTCTAGAGAGGAAAATAAAGCCAGTGAAGACAAGAGTTTTTATCTCATAGGGATTATTTTATCTACAACAGGGAAAATTTGAAGAAGTTTTGCTTTCCAGGTGCAATGTCAAAGGGTCAGCTAATTAACTCATAGCAATTAAAGAAATAAATCCCCTTGAGATAAATTTCTATTGTCATGAGGAAAAAAGTTTTATGCCTGTGAGCATAATGAGGGACCAGTATGGGCTGAGTTAACCTTAGTGGATGTCTTTAAAAAACCAGACTGACACCCTTATGCCCAGGTGGTACTGGCAAGGTCACCTCAAGGCCATGGGGAGGGGAGTCACCAGTTTGTCCATCTGCATGTTGCCAACAGCCCAATGCAGTTCTGTTCCCAAATGGCTGCTTTTGTATAATGTAAACAGTCTTTGAAGAAGTTTTATCAAAACCATGAGCAGAACTGAATCCTTCTTTCCTAAAAATAGCTTCTATGACACATGATGAATTGTCTCAAAGGGGTTTTGAAGGACCCTGTTCTGAATTCTTGGCTCTTAAGCTCCCGTTGACAAAGGCTCAGACAGATTTTTCTGGCCTTGCTGAGGAACTTTCATGATCTTGTGTGGTATGTTTATTGAACATAGATGGCATGTATCTTTTGAGTAAACAGGCCATGTTGCAGAGAAAATATCAGACAATCTTCCTCCTGGTGGCTGCTCCCCACGCGTCACTCTGTGAAAGCTGCTTGTTTTGTGGAAACAGACACATTTGGGCTCCTTTTGGCTCTGTGCAGCCGGAAGAAGAGCCAAGTAGAATCCCACTCTACCTTATGAATCATCCTCAATCTGCCAGCCGAGTGCTGGCTGAGACCACTCTGTTGGAGGGAAGGGGGTACAGAGCGGAATGGAAACATGTTGATTCTCAGATCTCAGGCCATTTGTAGTATAATTAGAAACATAATGTTTTGACTCAAAAGCAGATCACATCTGATAGGAGTGTCATTAAGACAGGGTAAATATTGAACTTCTTGGTGTAATTCAACAGAATCAGAACGTTGGTAATAATGAGACCATCTCCAGTGCTCTTGAGATGAAATTGCTTTGTTCTTCCTGATCCTTTAAGAAAGTTAGATATGAAATCTGTCCAGAGATGTCCACAGCTTAAGAATAAAGATACATGAAATATACTACCTAATCTTTGGGTGATTTTAAGCTAAAGATAAAGTACTTTTGGTTATTTGGGCATCTCATGGATGGGAAGAAGGAATATGTACAACGGGCAGCTTAAACACAATGCCATGAGTTACAAACACACATTTTGGGAAATTATTATTATGAAAATGTAATAGGCGTGAGCACTTAACAGTTCACTGTGGTTATTTCCAGCCTCACATTTTTAGATTTTATTAAATAATAGTAAATACAGCTGGCTCCTAACTCATGATGTTTCAACTTATGATTTTTTGACTTTATGGTGGTATGAAAGCAATGCACATTCAATAGAAACTATGCCTTTAATTTGGAATTCTCATCCTTCCCTGAGCTAATGATAAGCTGTAAGGAGCCTCTCTCTTGATGCTGGGCAGGGGCCCTGAGCCACAGCTTCCAATCAGCCACTTGATCACAAGGGAACAGCCAATACTCTACAGTGCACTGTGTTGCTCTAAGCATTCAATAAATTACATGCGCTTCCACACTTTGTTATAAAATCAGGTTTGTGTTAGATGATCTTACCCTACATAGGCAAATGTAAGTGTTCCGAGCACATTTAAGGTAGGCCGAGTTGGCTATGGTATTTATTTGATTAAGTGGAATAAATGCACTTTCCACTTAGGATATTTTCAGCTTATGATAGGCTTATAAGGATGTAGCCCCATTGTAAGTCAAGGAGCATCTGTTTTAGAATTTACTTCTCTTATGGATGGACATGCACATGTTGGCCTTCTTGAATCTATGATCTGGCCCATGCGATGGAATGTGGTGACATGGGACCATGTTGTCATGCTTGATTATGTAGGTCCAGTACATAATAGAAGCCCGACACATCATAGCTCTCAAGAAATATTTGCTGAGGGAATGAATGCAGGAGCAAACAAAGAAAAATTTTGTCTGGGTGCTCAAAAAAGGATCTAAGTTTTTCAGGTGTGTTTGCTTTGTTTTATGTTGTTTCCCCATGATATAGAGGTTTAATTGTGTTTCAAGCGAGAAAAACTTAAGAGGTGTGTTAAGGTCTCTGCTCTGCACCCTGGCCTCTGCTCTGAACAGATGTAGAAGCTTAAAGGAACATGAGGTGTGAGCTCATTTTTCCATGTTAGACATTCAGTACAGCTCAATTGGCTTTTCCATTGTAGGTCTCAAGGCTGAAATCAAGATGGCGGTCAGGCAGAACTCTGGAGACTCAGGGTCCTCTTCCAGGTTCATATGGCTGTGATAGGATTTAGTTTCTTATGATTGTAAGACTGAGTTCCCTGTTTATTTCCTGGAGATCAGGCTGGGATTTCTCTGTGCTCCTATTGGCCACCCATATTCCATCTTGAATAGCCCTTTCATTTCTTCTCATTTTCCTTCTCCTTTTTTGCCCCCCTGCTCCTCCTTCTCTCCCTCTCTTCTCCTCTCTCTCTCTCTCTGGCCACAATTGGGATTCAAACAAATACACCCCTAGCCCCAGCCCTTACATCTTCTAACTAGCAATGCTATTTGGAGTCCTTTCCACCATCAAAAGCTCACATGGTTAAATCAGGCCCATCTAATAATCTTAAAGTCAACTTGACACTTTAATTTCATCTGCCATTTCTAGACTTGCCTTTGATTAAATAATTAGGGGAAAGGTAGTCTCACTTTTAGAATTCTGCCTATCACTGGTACCATTAATAAGGAACACAGGGTGGGAGTACAACAGTCACAGCGTCTGCAGTGCACAGTTAGGAAACCTGCTGAAGTACCTTCAAATTAAAAAGAAAATTGAACTCGCTACCAACTGTGGAGTTCATGGTGACTATCTATAGGCCAGGTCAGCTGCCTGCTTTTGGTGGGGTACCTCTGCAGTAGGTCAGTCCTTCCAGTTATAGTGCAGTTAATCTATTGTTCCAGCATGATTTATCCAAGGCTGCAATTCTCCAAGTAATTCTAGTTAATAACCTAAGATATATTATTGACTTTTTTTTAATCAATCAATTGCTATGCTAGCTTTTTAGGACTGCCATACCAAAGTACCATACAACTGGTGGTTTAAACAACAGAATGTGTCATCTCACAGTTCCAGAGACCAGAGCCTAAGATGAAGGTATTGGTAAGATTGGTTCATTCTGACTCGGCTCTGGATCTCTCCCCTGGCTGCTGGTGGCTTGATGGCACTGTTTGGTGTTCCTTGGCTTATAGAAGCATCACCCCAATTTCTACTTTTGTCTTCATGTGGTGTTCACCCTGCGTGTATGTCTGTAATTTTCCCTTTTGTAAGGATACCAGTCACCTTGGCTCAACTAATTCTCTCTGCTACAACCTTGTGTCTAAGTGAGATTGCATTCTGAGGTACTGGGGGTGGTCAGGACTTCAAAACATGAGTCTGGGGGAGAGGTAAGCACAGTTCAACGCATAATACTCAGTGCTGATGTCTCTCTTCCCAATTCCTTTTAGTTCCAATATCAGAAACAGAATTCATAATATCAGATATCTAGGTTATTTCGACACTGTCTCCTTACCACTATTGACATTCACTTGAGAAGGACTTTCTGTACCTCCAGCCCTGCTACAGGCTTCAGAAGGCAAGCGTGGGAGGAACTCTCTCAAGGAGCTCTCGCGGTAACTCTTCTTTACACAGGATTCAGATGAATTATCCTGAAACTTTGGTCTTATCTTGTCAATTTCTGCAGAAAAACTTAAACTATCTCCTTTATGTTTAAGGACAAGGTCCAAATTCCTTTAATAAGCATCAAAATTTCTCCTTAATCTATTTTTTCTCGTTTAGACTCCTACTTCTATATAATATGAGAACTCCACTTCACCTATACTGGTTTCCCCTGAGTTCCTCAGTGCTCTCTGTCACGTGTGCTGAGGGTGAACCATGAGTGACATGTCCTCTACTTCATGCAAGCCCCCTCCAGCCTTGCCTCCTCTACTAGGTCTCCTTGGACTCCTGGGCCTTTGTGACTCTTCCTGTTTTGTGGGTGCTGCTTAGGATACAGCTTTTTTTCAGACAACTCATTTAGATAATTTATTATGAAATTCTTTACTTTTGAGAACCAAGTTAAAATTTCATAAGAAAGGTTCTAACTAGGTCATTAGTGTCTTCTCACTAGTAACCTGGAATCACCCTTAGAGATCATATTGTCAAATCCTGTCATTTTAAGATGCAGAGACCCGGAGGGGTTATTACATAGCTTATCTAAATCCATGTGGAGCTAGCTATCTTCTGAGTCTTCTAGAGCTTTCTGAGGGGATCTAATAAATTACTTAACAAAGGAACAAATAGAAAAGTGGGAGCAAAGAAAAACTTTAACTTTGCTTTTTTTTTTCTAGAAAGTTTTCTATTGTGTCTTTTATGTAAAGAATTTTTAAAAGTGCCAATTCTTCAGTCCTCCACTGTGCTCCTGGAGTAGTGCTTCTCAAATGATGTCCCCAAATTATCTCCAGATCCATAGTCCAGCAAAAACATCCATAAGAGTCTGAGAGCATTGTACAATTAGGTCCAAAATATGCAAGTTATTTCTCTTATGTGTTAGATTTTATCTCCTAAATTAATGCAAAATTTGTATTCTCCTCAATATCTCCACTTTTGAATTTAAAAATATTTTTTTAAAAAGTTAGTATTTTCCCATAACATCAAGTAAAAATGGTTCCCCAGGGTGAGGCCAATTTTTCCTCCATGGTTGACTTACTTGCAGACATAACCAGTGGGGCAAAGGGACCCACTCGGGGGGCAGGGGGAGGCTCTGACTCAGGCTCTTTCATTCAGACCATCTTTGTTCTCAGTGCTTTATATTTGGAACTTTCAGATCAGACTTTATTTGAAGTAGTTTTAATATCTAAAAGAGATTGAAGACCACTGTCTAGGAAACTGTTTTCATGTTTTAAAAAACCTGGCAGCATTTAAGGGATTCAGAACCAAGTAACATAATGGCAGGAAGTGTTTTGGGAAGTTTCATGTAAAACAGAAATATATTCTGGTCAACACAGCAGAAGCGACAAGTTTATCTCTTTTTCCTCCCCAGACAACACTGTCATGATATAAAAGGGTACACACACTCACATACACAAACACAGAGAGACAAATTAAACGGGAGGGAAATAGCAACACAGTCTTGAAAAGCAGTCTAGGATGAGTAACTGACTAAACAACATAAAAAATAAAAGTTTACACTTAGGCAAGGAGTGGATAAAGCTTATGAAAAAGTTGACAGGCACCACAGGAAAACTTGGGAACTGGAAGCACCAGGTGTGTCTGGAAATGATGGGGCCGAAACCAAAAGATTTTGTTGAAACTGAATAAGAAGAAGTTAGACCCTGCAGATCCTTGGTTCTATTATGTTTAGTTGAGTGACTGTGCTCCCCTCACTCTGATAATATTAGCAATTTATTACTGGAAGACGTTTACCTAGAGGGCTTTGCACTTGGGGATACCAGGGATGCTATACTATACCAAGAGGTTTAATTGAAATTCTAAGTACTGAATATTGACCTCACCATCCCCAAACCTTCTTCCCTCATTAACAACTCATCAAAGTCTTCAAATTTATGAAAATATTTCTTGCATTGGATTCTACATCCAGCAAAGCTATCAAGTGTGAAGATAATATATTTTTTCAAGTTTTAGATATGCATGACTTCAAAGAACTATTGTTTTTATAGCCTTTCTCAGGAAGCTACTGGAGGATGTGTTCCACTCAAACAAGAAAATAGGAAGATATGGGTCCTAGGAACCAGATAATCCTACATCTGAGAGAGGGTGAGATATCCTCAACATGTCTAGGGAATGATCCATCCAGAGTGAGGCAGGTGGATGGAGAACTCAGGCAGGAGTGTCACTGAGATTAAAAAAAATAAACAGATAAAGACTATCTGATATATTTGAATGTAGACAGAGGGAATTTTCACTTTTGACATATATTCACATAGTGAACTATATATATATTGAAAAAATATATATAGTTTTACAACAGAATAGTGACAATTACAAAGTAAAATAGTAAAATAAAGATTTTGTTAACTTTCGAAAAATTAAAAATTTATTAGAGGAATGGGTTGCCTGTATAATAAACAATGCGTTCATAATATTTATTTATCTACCCTGCATCATGACATTACACTATATTGGGATAATTATGGTGCGGGGTGGGGGGAACTTGTGTGTTGTGTATACACACACAGTTAAAGGAAATAGGGGTGTTATCATCTATAGCAAAAGATGATCATCTAAATCTGAAAATTTTCAGTATTTACAAATATGTATGGAAATACTAAAAGAAATTGGTAAGTGGGTAAAAGGGTTAGCCTTTGCCAACAGGAATTAGGGGGAAAAATAGGATAGACAGATTTTATTTTATCAGGAAATTTATAGATCTATTTGTTAATATACATGCAAAACTTTGACAACAGTAAAAATTAAGTCTAAAAATAAAAATATAAGGCCTGAGACTGGTTTTATTATTATTTATTGGACATGACAAACCATCCACAACAGTGGTAGGTGCAGAGTTGGTGCATAACTGATCACCACCTAAAGATTTGCCTTTCTGGCTCCTCCTTATCTCTGGGAGAAGGCAGGGAAAGATAGGTCCCACTCAGTGCTTGCCTCATAGTGAGATATAAAGGAAGGAGAGTCACTTGTGACATTATTGTTGATAGAACACTCTAGAGTGAAGTGTTCTTAATGGACACTGGATTAGCTGGTCCTCTTTGGGAATTATCAGGCTGTAACTAGACATGAGTTCCTTTCAGGCCGTTTCTGCTTTTGAAATAAACTGGATCCTAACTTTTTTTTCCCCTAAGTCATCTAACGCCACGTTTGCTCTCTGCTGTATTTTCTAAGCCTTCCAAGTTTGCAGTTTCCTTGTGACATCTCCATTCTCTCACGTACAGTATCTTCTGTTGACAAATCCCAGTGCTTCTGATTTTAGTTTATATCTCTCTCGTGCATTGATTTTTCTTTAATTTTCCTTCCCCCTACTCATCTCTTCTTTCCCTTTCTCTACTTTTGACTCTTTTATTCTTTTACCAACCATCCTCCAACAGGATTTAGTGTATAAAATTAATTTTAAGGTCCACTGAGATGATTAATACCTGATATTCACACAAATAATTTATGCAAAAAGAAACTGTTCCTGTTCAACATGCTCCAAAGTGTCAACTTTATGACATTCAAGGTGAAGAAACAATCCATTCCTTAGTGATACCAGCAACATATATTTACTTTTCTTTGTTCCATGTTTGATAGTGTCTTATTTCTGTGTATTTCCTACAATTGAACCTGATGGTCATTTAACAGAATATAGTCCGCCTAAACTGGAGAACATATGCATATTTCCTTTAGATGCCAGAAAAGGCACCAGGTTGCCTGTAATTCCTTTTTTTGTTGCTGTTGTTCCGCTTCTTTATTTTTCTTTTTTCTTGGTTATTCTTAGTTATACATGACAGTAGAATCCATTCTAATAAAATTATACAAGCATGGAATATATCTTATTCTAATTAGGAATTTACTTTTAATTAAGTACCCAAGCAAGTCTGATGCTGATTTTCTAGAGAAGGCGTTTTAATAATGTTTTGTCTGCCTGGAAGACAGATTTAAGCTACAACAATGCACACAGAACCGAAATGTACAGGTCTTTTGGGCAATCTTAAATTGAAACCAGGCCCCTGCAAATTAATAACACTGCAGGTGAAAGGGATATGGGCAGAAAATGGACTGGAAAAGACCACGGAAATCAGCTTGCCATGAATGGTCTCTCCCCTCTCTTTCTACCATCTTGGACTTGGTGAGCCAGCAACATAAGTGTGGCGCGTTAATTGGGAAATCAGCTCTAAGCTCAGCGGGGTGAGACATGAACATGCCTTGGATAGGATCATTGGACTGAGCATTCCATTTCACTGAGTGACCCTTCCCAGGACAGCATGTGTCACTGTCTGGCACTGAAGCCTGGACACAGTTGTCCATTCTAGAGAAGTTAGAGTGGAGCAGAAAGTCAAGACCTGGCTTGGCTCTGCAGATTAGCAGAGTGGTCTTGGGCCGAACACTGGGCCAGGGAATTCAGGCAGCTGTGGATATAAGAAGGATGTCATTAATTGGGAAATCATTTTTAGGCAGCTGTCCCCCAGGCAGGTCTTGAATCCTGGGCATGATGACTGGCATGTATTCAGTAGGACAGAGGGCCACTTTCCTTCTTCACTTAGGAAGCTCGTTCTCAAGGCACTGAGGGGCAGATTGGAGATTTGAGGAACCTGGCAGTCAATATCAGGTCAAGTCCTGGCCAGGCAGGGAAGGCATTCCAACCTCAGGCAATGGTAGGACAGCGCTCCCTGCTTGATGAGTTTGCCTGGGAATCTGGAGCAGGACCAGAGCTGCACTAGGGACAAGGGACTCTGTGGGAGTGAGAAGGGAGGTGGAATCATCCTCTCCCTCAACCTCAGGGCTGCAAAGAACACACAGAGAAGCACAGTCGAAGCCAAGGGTGAGGATTTGAAGAAGTAATTGCCTATTTGCATCACTGTCATTGAAAGGTTCCCTAGAGGTTTTAAAATTATTCCTTTGGACTGAGGTCCAACTTGGCCATTCTATGACTGTTGCTGGCAGTTATGACTGTCAGGATGGGCTTTGGCACAGAGCAAAGGACTTCAGAGCTTCTAGGATTATTTAGAAGACACACAACTTCATCTCTGTTTTGGTCAACAATTCAAGAGCAATATGTCCACCATCTCTGCATAGCTGATACCAAGACCACAGCATCACAGTGACGTTCCTCCTCTGGGTGTCACGCCTCCTGAGCCCCGGAGAGAGCAGAGGCAGCTGTTGACTCTAAATAACATCTGGCACAATCTCCCTGGACAGAAGCTTTTGGTATTCTGTTCAAGGTTCAGTAAACAGCATCAGGAAAATCCCAGAATGCTTGGCCTACTTGGCCAAGTGGAAGAGAGGCAGATCTTCTATTTCCCTTCTATTTTCCCACCATTCGTGGCAATTGTCCAGTTCTCCTTTGCAAGTCTCCTGATTTCATCAGAGGTGAAAAGAGAGAAAAGATGTCCATGATCTCATAGACACATTTCAATGGCACTAAGATTTTTTCCATCAAAACACACACACACACACACACACACAAAGTGACTCTATATCTAGAAGTAATATTTCCCCAAATTTCAACTTTCAGTAAAATGGTTTCAAAGCTGAATTCAGGAAATAAAAACCATACACTAACATCATTATACATTGCCCCAGTTACTCACTCAGGCTGCCAACTCTGAATTCACAAGAAATTCTTAGCAAAGTAGATCTTCTATGCAGGTGGGGTTACTAGCAGCACCTAGAATGGAATAGAACATCCTGTTTATGGCCACCACAAACTGCAGGTGCAAAGACATATGTGTAATTAATCTGTAATGGCATATTATGTAATGCATATACATATATGCAATTAAGAAAAAAATTTTCCAGAACATGTATTTATTCTTTCAAAATTTCTATACAATTTCTTATGTTTATTATATATTCTATGTAATTTTTTGAAGTTTGTGAATGCAAATGGATGAACTTTCCTTACATGGGAATTTTCATTTTGTAAAACACTTAATTTCCCCCAGAACCCAAATGAAGTGTCACCAGGTATATTCTGATTATTTATTTTTCCTGTAACAAGATTCTTCCAAGTCTCTACATTGCACACGGTTGTTCCCCATCCCATCCTTTTTCTTAGTTAAAAGCAAAATCATCAACAACCTTGGAAGAAAACGGTTTGCAGTTGCTTGCTGAGATAGTCTGGTTGGAAGGCTCTGATTGATTTGTGACCGACAAGAAATGCAAACCGCATCAATCGCCTTTCAGCTTTCTCCAGAGCAAGTGTCCAGCGCCTCATTAGAGTCTCTGGCTTTTCCTCTGGCACCTGTTGTTTCGCATGATTTTATAAGCTGTCTGCTTCTAATAAATGAAATTATATTTCTGCAGGGCTCCTGCCAGTAATCAAAGAAAACTATGCTGCAGTCCCCAGGCCTGGGCATTATCAGAATCTTTGTCCTAGTACCAAGATGTAATACAGAATGGCTATTTGTTTTTTGCTAGTCTGACAGTTCCAGAGAATTCTGTAAAAGACAAGTGCAGATGCCAAACATTAGAACTAGAAATAGCTTCTTGGAATTTTAAAGATTTATTGCAGATAATGTGATCTTATTAAGTGTTGGCTTTCTCATGAGGCTACAACTTCCAGAACCTCAGGGTCCAGGATACAAGATGATTTGGTTGGATTCTCCAAGTCAAGTTCTCCCCACTGGCCACTCTTTTGTTAATAATCTGCCTACGACCCTGGAAACATATGCATCCCTACAAGCCTTCATTAAAATAATTTTTAAAAAGACTATGTTCCCAAACAATGTGCTATGGCATTGTGAAAATGCAGAGAACTCAATATGCAAACTCTGACTTTAACATTGACTCTGTAAGAACTTGTGCAAGTAGGTGTGTGTGTGTAGTGTGTGTGTGCACTCGTGTGGAAATGTTCGCACGCACACATGTGTGTGTAAGGGCGCCAAATGAGAATGTGGGCAAAGGAGTTGAAATTCTGAATGCATCTAACTTACTCACAAGAGCTTAATTTTAAACTTTAAAATGTAAAGAGAATTCCCCAAAGTTTAGAGAGAAACAGTTCACCTGGATTGGTTCTGAGGTCATCTCAGTGTTGGAAGATTCATGTAAAAATGAGCGTATTATTAGGAGCAGCTCTGGCTTTCTGGGCAAAGCCAGTAATTACTTGTGGAGTCTCAGTGTGCCCATCTGCTGCCTTCCTGCCCACAGCACCATATGCCTTCTTCAGGTGTGAATATTTTCTGCAGTTCTGCTGAATCCCTGTCAAAACCTCCCATCAATAAGCAAGGAGAAAGGGTTTGATTACAAAATATTCAATTATCAATGACGGTTCAAAGCACCATGAGCTGAGGCTCAGGGTAAGCAGGGGAGATGGGTTTGGGGGTGGGAGTGATTTTTCCAAGGTTGCTAAAATGTCTTGGGCAAGCTTGATCTAGAAATGCGTTTCCAAAGATTCTTCCCTACTGAATAACTTAGCCAGCATCACCCACTACAGAATGCTCCTAAGCTGAAGTCATCCCTGCTTTTGTTGAAATCTCAAAAAAAAAAAAAAAAAGGAAAATGTCATTCACTGGAGTATTAATTAATATTCATAGGCAAAACTCTATTTCCCCAGAGAATCTGGTTTCGCACAATTGCACATTTATGTAACAAATAGTAATAAATAGAGGGGCCATTAGGTTTTCTTAGAGTTTTAAAGGAAATGTTTTGGGAATTAGTGATGGTTTTAATGTACAAATTTAAAAAAAAGGAGGAAGGAGAGAGGACTGAAGAGCAAGGGAGGGGAGAGGGAAAGGCGGGGAGAGGGAGAAGAGGGAGAGAGCTCCAGAGCACAACAAGAGGGGGGCAAGCAGAGGCTCTCTTATGCTGCAGGGTGAAATCAACCAGGAGACCAGGTCTGAATTTCTCAGCAGGCAGCTCAGCCTCTCGGATCGTACATCTTCCTCTGGCCTGCCAAGATCGGATGGCTTCATCTGATGTCTGCACCTCGGGGTCATTCTTTCCATAGGTTCTGGGAACTGGAGGTTTGCCCATCCCTTTGGAAAGAGTTTATCTTTCTGTTAGCTTTGCTGGTCTTGATTTGCTGATCATGGCCACTCCTCAAGACAAAGTGTTGACCCCATGTCAAAACCTGAGACTTGCTTGGAATCCAATTTCTCTGAGGCTCTCAAATATCAGTACATTAAAAGCAGATCAAATGTATGGGTCTCTGCAATTTACCCTTCAGGTAAACCCATGCTTTCTCTGTACTCAACAATTCTGGCTCTGTCAACAGGAACGGGCTGTTTTCTTCTGAGGGGTTGCTTGGTGGGAAGCAGCAAGACCTGTCTACTGCCTCATGACACTCGGTGCCACATGATGTTCGGTGTGCCCCCACCAAGACCCTGGCTTCCCTGCAGGAGCAACACAGATGCTGAGCGGGCTCTCTCTGTTAATGGTCACATGGGTCACCCGGTTCCTGTGACAGGGCAGTGCACAGGCAGTACATTGACTTGAAGAAGGGATCTTTTTCTTTCTCGGAGGGCTTTTATTTAATTTCATTTTTAAAGTGGGTGAAAAACTTTCAGCCCTCTATGAATCTTAGGAATGTGCTTCTCCCCCTTTGTTCCCCTCCCTTCTCCCTAGGAAGTGGGGCAGAGAGGAGGTGATGGAGGGCAGGATTTTCATAAAGAAGAGCATCATCTTTGCTCTTTGGACCCTTAAATCTCAGTCTAAGAACTAAGATATCAGCTATGTTCTTTGAAGATGCCCAAGGCATCCCCATCATCGTGTGTGTGTGTGTGTGTGTGTGTGTGTGTGTGTGTGTTTGTGTTTGTGTGTGTCTGTGCACACGTGTGTGTGTGAACAAAGTCAGTGATGTTTACAAGTATAGTCATGTGTCACTTAAGGATAGGTTATGTTCTGAGAAAAGCATCACTGGGCAATTTCATCATTGTGCAAACTTCATCAAGTAGACAGGACTACAAAGACATCACTAGACAATATAAGCTTAAGGGACCACCATCATATACATGGTCTGTCATTCACCAGAATGCCATCATTCAGCACATGACCAGCATCTTCCAGATGTGGTAATTGGGAGGGTAGTCGTGTTTCATTGTCAGTTTTTATCCCTATGGCTGATAGCAAGGGTTTTACTCAATGGAGTAGGAAAGAACAAAAAAAAATGTTTCAAAACAAATTTAACAAATAATTATCAAGTGCCTGATACAAATGAGGCATTGTTGGGGGGAGCGATAAACAATACAAACTTGGAACTGACCTTCATAGAGCTTATGCTATCAAGGAAACAAACACTGGAAAATTATTTCAGAGGACATTAGAGGCAATTTAGGAGAAGAGGAAGATTCTGGAAGTGAGCAACCCCCCTCCATGAACCAGAGATGGTAATCAGATATTCTTTTTAAAATATAATGTGCAGAAAGTATCGAAAGCTTTATACAACAATACAGATGATGAAGAATCCAGGTGGGAGCCAGGACTGATCATTGGTTATAATCTTCCTAAATTAAACGCGATGTAAGAACACATGTTGGGATCAGAAAAAAATCACCGTGGCAATGCATGATACAAAGGGATGTGCCTGGAAGGAACCATGCTGCTCTCTTGAAAGGGAAATGCTTAATACCACAGGTGCTTTGAGAGTTCCCCTTGAACGGCATGCTACTTGGAAGTTGGAAATGCTCTAGGAATTCCAGTTCTTCAAATGGGCCATGCTGTTATTCTGTTCTCACCCAGCCATTGGTGAGGCAAAATGATCGCATTATTTTAAAAAAAATAAATCATGCATTCCAGAACTTTACAATTAGAAGAGATCTTGAAGGTCTCTTCTCAGAGTATCCAATTCTTGCTATTTCCCTCCCCTCATTTGCTTAACTCTAATATGTCTAATTAAAATAACAATTATGGTTAACATGCAAATGGTTCCATGTGCTAGGCTAAGCAATTTACATGCCTTTTCTGAGTTAATGTGCACAATAAGTCTCTTACCTTTGTTTTATTGATAAACTATCAGACTCAAAGGGTTTTGTAATTTGCAGGGAAGTGATGAGTTGGGCATATGTCTGATTTCAGAGCATACACTCCTTCTCTTATCAGATATGACCTCTCATACTTAATTCATTTAATTTTAGTGTTTCCATTAAACAATTTCAACAAACTTGATGGCTATTTAATAGAGAGGGGAACAACATAGGAATCAAGTCCAATGGACTTCAAAGCACAAATTGGTGCCAAACACAAGCAATAAAGAAAATTGGTGAAACATGGTAGCCTTGCCCAGGACTCCTTGGATTCTCCCCCCAAATCAAGTCTTCAACTCTAGCTTTAATTATGAATGTGCCATCTCATTTGTAGCCAAGGAAAGACTGGGAAAGGGAAAGGAGGTTTTCAGAAAAGGTTCTTGGAAGAAGAAATAAAAGGCTGGGATGACAGAGGCATGGAGGAAGTTTGGTAATTTATATGAAAGAGACCTTCAAACGGATCTTTTATTGCAGGAACATTTAGAGAGGAGAAATCTGGAAACAGCTTATCAAAATAGTAATAACAGTACTATCTTGACTTCATCAGGTGTTCCAGTGACAGGAAATTGTTCTTATCTTTCCATCTCCTTTTAACCTGCTCATCTCCTTTGTAACTGGAGAGCAGTCATAATGGAAGTCAGGGAACCTGATGTTATGGCTGAACTGTGTTCCCTAAGTTCATGTACTGAAGTCCTATCCAATACCTCAGAATGTGAACATATTTGGACATAGGGTCTTTATGAAGGAAGTTAAAGTGCAGATATATTAGAAGGGACCTATTTCAATATAAGGTCTCCTTATAAGAACAGGATATATGGACACAGATATGCACAGAGGGAAGATGACAGGCCATCTACAAGCCGACAAGAAAGTCCTTATCAGGAATCCACTCCTGCTGCCTCCTTGATTTTGGACTGCCAGACTCCAGAACTGAGAGAAAATAAATAAGTACATTTCTGTAGTTTAAGCCACTGCTGTACTTTGTTGCAGTAGCTCTAGAAAACTAATCTGGGTGCCAGCTCTCTGATTTTGACCTTTGCATCTTTGTTTAATATTTATTTACCTATAGTAGGGCTACCCAAAATGGTAGCCATGAGCTATACATATCTAAGTATAATGGCATAATTTGTGTGTGAACATGTTTGGACATAGGGTCTTTATGAAGGAGTTACAAAAAATTGTGCTGTGAATGGATAATTATGAATGTAATACACTCCACTATTGTCATGTTTGTAAGAAATAAATTTAAAAAAGAAAGAAAGAAAAAAATATTAAGTGGAAGTAGAAATTCTGCTACACTAGTAATATCTCATGTACTAACTAGCCCCCTGTGACTAGTGGTCATTCTGTTGGACAACAGACTTAGAACATTTCACCATCATAGAATGTTCTATGAGATAGGCCTGCTTGAGACTAGATTTAATTGTACAGTAAATCTCATAGAGGTAGAAGATATGAGGTCTAGGATAAATTGAATATTGAGCAAATTTTTAAGATATAGACTAGGAAGTTTATGTGCTTTAGTTTAGGTTTCCCCAATTCCCATGAGGAATCGCAAGTGGTGAGGGGGTCTGTGTGTGTGTGTGTGTGTGTGTGTGTGTGTTTTATCCTGAATTGAATTTCTAAGCCTCCTTATCTTCCAGCTCTTGTTCCAGTTCCTCAGTGCCCTAATTAAATTATTATTTCTTTTTGCAGTGCTGGGGATCAAACCAGGGCCTCTGCACATTGGGCAAGCATGTTACCACTGACCTATAACCCCAGCCCAACCCTAATTAAATTCTTAATATGGCTCATTCCTTTAATTAATTCCTTCAAATGTATTGCAAAAATTTCAATAGTATCCCTCAACAATGTGACTAAATCTTTATTTCTACTGGCAGGGAAATCATTTAGGCACTGTTTTAAATGAACAGTGAAAAAATGGATTTGAGAAGGGTCAGAGATTTCTCAAACAGTAGTTCCTGGGATAATGTGTGTATGTTCATGTTCACAAGTGAATTATGGGTCAGGAAGGCAGAAATATTAAGCAAATTAGAACAAAATTAAAAGAGTAGGTAGTAGGAAAGGGGTAAATTCCAGGTGGAAATTGTGCTGGTGGATTAATTATCTCAGAAAACTCATAATGCTTCAGTGAGACTCCTGAAGACTGAGGATGAGAATTTCTGTGAGTTCCCAGAAAGGGATTTGAGTCCAGCTGAGGCTAAGGTATGAAGAGGACCCTACCCATCATTCAAAATCTGTAATAAACAAATCACGACACACCAGAAGTTAACACAAGAAGTCAGCATGAAAAGTAAATATAGGCCAGTAAATGAGTCTCCGAGTTATTATCTAGACAAGCTTTCAGTTTAAAAAAAAATCACCACAGTGTAATTATACAGGTACATGGAGATGTAATAAAAACTATAACCCTAAAAAGAAAAATGACAAGTAAGTTTGACTTCCCCTCACAAAGTAGCAGGATTGTCTTTTCAAGACAGACTTTGTCTAGTTATAGAGGTAAGGATAGGTTAGTGTAACATACAGGTCAAGTCCAACTCATGTGTGAGCAGGGATGTGGGAGGGACTTCAGAAGGGAGGCAGGCTGGCTGCTCACTCTGAGATGGGCTGTGAAATAGGAGGGGGTCTCAGAGTACTTAGGCTTGGCCCCTGCTAAGCTCTAAAAAATGAATACATAAATTATTTAATTAAAAATTTAATTATGTCTCAAAAGATGAGGTTTTGTAGGATTGTAATTAAGAGCACATAAGCATTGTAAGCTGAAGTTTGAAAGATGAGCAGAAGCTGGAGTTGATTATGTAGTCTCTCAAAAATTACCAAACTCGATTCTCCAGCTGACAGGTGAACTGTGCTTGCTTGAGAGCACAGAATTCAGGCATTTCCACTATAGAAAACGCAAGGGACATATTTTCTTATTTTTGTCATCTTGCTAATTCAGGAGGGGAGAATTAGGTGGAATAATATTTATGCACTCAACAGACATGTGCTGAGACTTGCTCTGTTACCCGAATAAAATGGTTGATAGTTTTACCTGAAGGTGGTATTAAAGTAGAAGTGTTACTGGTCTTATTAATTTGGAAATGTTCATTAATTTTAATTGATAATTCAGAGGCTCTTTCTTTGTTGATACAAAGTTGGAATATAGCGTGATTCTATTTTTAGGGTTTGGAAAAAAACGATAGTTTTTAAGAAAAAGCAGTGTTCGACATGACAAAGAACTAGACAGTTTTCCCTTGGTAACCTTAAGCAGGGGCTCGGTATCCTTAAGGGTACTAAGTGGCCTTAGAAGTCCCGTGATTCAAAGAATTTCACATGATAAAGCATTATTTCACCTGTTATTTACCCTATAGACATTGGAGTAGAGATGAGCACTAGAAAGACTTGGCTTCAAAAGCAAGAGGAAGGGGCTGGGGTTGTGACTCAGTGGTAGAGCACTTGCCCAGCAAGTATGAGGCACCGGGTTCCACCCTCAGCGCTGCATAAAAATAAATAAACAAAATAAAGGCATCGTGTCCATCTACAACAACAACAACAAAAGCAAGAGGAAGGCACTTTACACTGAAATGCTCGAGAACAATGCTGATGCACAATGGTCAGTGTGTGGCTCTGGCTATTACAGGCCTATTTTAATGTCCATGCATTTCACATTAAATAATAAAGAAAGAAGAAGGAAAAATTGTTCAAGTCGCCAAAGGCTTAGTCTGTGTGAGCTCAGACAGCCACAGATCAGCTATTTAATCTAAGTAAGTTAACATTTGGCAAAAGAGATTTAATTCTGACAGTTTCCACCTTGGGTAACATTACTGCTGCACGGGAGTGGAGAGGCACAAAGGAAGAATGGAAGAACAACTTCATGAATGGAAAGGAATGAGGTCGGTCTGTGGAAAGGGTCCTGGAGTAATGGAGCTGTCTTCTGGGAAAATGCTGAACAATAGGAAAGCCTTTGAGTAGCTGACAGAGGAACAAGGAGAGAATATGGCAGTTGAGTGAGGGCAAAGAGGCAAGGACTGACCCCTGAGTGTGCACAGCTATGGGAGAGCAACAGTAAATGCCATGGCCTTATTCTCAGGAACTCCTGAGAAAAATGTGCCCACTTTCTCGTTTTGCCTCCAGGCAAAATTATATCTAGTTGTAAAGTGTTTCAGACTAAGGGATATTTACCCTATCCTTGCATCTCATTCACAATTCACTTGGCAGTTCAGCAAGTTGTTAAGAATTCTTTTAGCCTAGATGCAAAAACAATGGAAGAGAGAGATAACAATAGTTAACAATAGCTAACATTTCAATGGCACTTGCCATGTGCCAGTCATCTTCGAATGCCTTCTCTTAATTTATTTACCACTTCTAACATAAGAGGAAAGGATTCCTACTTCTACTTTACAGTTGCCAAAACTGATACTTATAAGGAAGGCTTTTGTTTTATTGCTTGTTTTTTTTCAAGGTCACAGAGCCTACTGGCAGAGGTGAGATATGAACAAGGGCAATCAGGCTTTGGAGTCCAGCTTTTACCCACTATGCTATGCTGCTTCTTTTCAATGGAACAGAACCTGTTCTAATACATGGGTAATATTTTTGGTCTACACAATTACTCAAGTGAGAAAACTGGAGTTTCTTCCACACTTTATCAATAGCATTACCATAAGAGCAAGACTAGATATAGAATCCTGTATGTTTATGCGCTTTGTATGTCTGTTCAACATTGAGTTAATAATTTGGAACTGCTCTAAATTCTGAACATTCTAAGACTTTCTAATTCAGCTGCATTATATGTTTTCCACTGGACAAGAAAAAGAGAATCTAGAGTTTGAGCGTGATAAATTCTCTTATTAACCTGACTCTCCATTTCTACCTGGCTCATTTCCATCAACAGCTGTCCTCTTGTACTCTACGGCTATACCGTCCTAGTATGAAATGATCGTGCTCTTACAATTCTCAATGCTTTTCAACATGATCTGCTTTCCCTTTTCTCATTTGCAAAATTCTTTTTCTCTTCCAAAACTCGAACAAAAGCTGCCTTTTCCAGGATCCTCCCCAGCCATGCCCCACTGTCTTTCCTGGGTGCTTGGGAGCACTCTCAAATACTGGCTTTCAGAGCAATTCTTATAAGTGGGTGTCTCTGTCACACCATGAGAGTGGTGCCTCTTAATGGCAATCACGGGAAGAGTGTCTGGTACATAGAAGGTGCTCAATAAATATTTGTTAAGCAAATGAATCGGTTTTCCTGGAAAATACAAATTAATGTGGTGCATACTCAAAAGCCAACCAGTAGTGCTTGTCTGGAGCTGCTAGATCACCAGCAGTGCTCTGTTCCTCCAGCCTTTTCTTCCCCCCACCCTCCTTCCTTCCACTGGGGAGGAAAGATTTTTTTTCCTTTGTTCTTGAATGTTCTGTGGATGGTCTGAGAATGACACTGGCAAAAGTCAGATTAATAAGGGAGACCACACAGATCTTATTCGATGCTAATATATTTTATGTGTACCTCGAGGTCTTCATATATATGAAGAAATGAAGATGCAAAGAAGAGAATAGACCTGAAAACTTATATATCACTTTAACAAAGAAACATGGGATCACGGAAAGATAAAGGAAAAGACACTAATTTAAAAAACTGTAAGTAAATTGCAGAAAGATCAGTGGAAAAAGGGAGGAAAGCAAGGGGAAGGATGGGAGGGGTTGTTGGGAACTGAATTAGAACAAATTATATTCATGCTTTTGTGATTACATCAGAATATATCCTAATGTTTTACAAAACTAAAAAGAATCAATTTAAAGAGTGAAAAAGGTGGCATGGTGGTCCATGCCTGTAATCCCAGTGGTTTAGGAGTCTGAGATAGGAGTATTGCAAGTTCAAGACCAGCCTCAGTATCTTAGTGAGACTCTAAGCAACTTAGCAAGACCCTGTCTCAAAATAAAAAATAAAAAAGGGCTAGGGATGTGGTTCAGTGGCTAATAGCCCCTGGATTCAATGCCTGATATAAGAAAAAATAATAATAAAAAGGTAAAAACAACAACCCATAAATACAAGAGACGTAATAATCTGCTTAAAGTTATAAAGTAGCGAGAAGCTGGATTTTAAACACAGTAACCAAACTTCTCAGAACTGTGGTGGCCTGATTGTGGAGGCAATGAGGTAACCCAACCCTAAACATGTGGGAGTTGATCCTCACACTGGCTCAGTGAAGAAGCAGGTGTGGGACATTGGGACACACCCGCTTAACACTGATTATTTGAAGTGAAGAGTTAAAAAAGAAAACAATGCAACAGAAAAAATATCCAACTCCTCTGGTTGTCATGGAGATAAACTGTTTAGCCTTTCATGGAGGAATAAGGAAGGAGAGATTTATAACTTCCAAGGATTGTATTCAAGGTGGGTTTCAACCTGTTCAAGATCAGTTTCTGAAAAACTATGGCAAGGGGTAGGTAGATACCTACACTCATTTTCGTGGGTAGAAGATCTGAGAAAGATCAAGACAGAAATCTCAAAGCTTTCTTTCAGGACCACAGTGAAAATGAATTTTCACATCCTGTGACTGGGTACAGAGTGAGTGTGTGTGTGTGTGTGTGTGTGTGTGTGTGTGAGAGAGAGAGAGAGAGAGAGAGAGAGAGAGAGAGAGAGATCGATCTAGAAACCATGTGAAGTGCCAGGCTAAAAAGTCTGTATAACACACAGGCAAAGGGCAGGAGGGAAAAATTAGTTTATTCCTACAAGGAAACAGTCTTTAAGTAGGAATTAACTTGAACCAAAGGAGAAGCAAAATTCTCCTTACTGATTACTGGCAACACCACCTGCACCTCTTGTGAAGCCTTGCCTAAGTGTCAAGACGCTGCTGGTGCCAAGTGCCAGCTTCAGAGACTCAGAGGGTTAGAAGAAAGGGGTGGGCAGGCAGTGGGGAGGACGGCCATGGGACAAGAGGGCTCAGCCGTGCTTCTGCTCTGGAAGTTGGAGCTCACTGAGAGTGTGGTCTTAAGGTAACTACAGTATGAAGAGTCCAGAAAATGCAGAACATAGGACCAGGACTGAAGCTATGGCACGGATAGAGACAGGAAAGGAAAGCTGGCACAGGACTAGGTCCCACTAATACAGAGTCCAGAAAAGACATTAAAAAGGGCTTGGGATGGAGTTGATTAGGTTAGCTGATGGCTGGGATGGACACCTGAGTGTCTCCTCCGTACCTAAGCATTAGCCCTGGGTGGGGATCAAGTCAAGCATGCCAGCAGAGTTAGAGAACACCCATCCCTCCTGTTACAGCCACAGAGGTGGAGAGGCAAAGATGGTTCCTGCTAGTGCACAGGAAATGAGAGCTGAAACCCAGCTCTAGTTGCTCCTTGTAGTCTTGTTTTGATAAAAATAGCTCCACACTTGGGGCACTGTTTGCAACCTAGCTTTAAGCCTCCCTGTTATTATGTTTATTTCATTATTTGGTATAAATCAGTTGATGACAGAAAGAAGCAGATGATTTCAGAGGATCAAAAACTTCCTGGGAATTAAGGAACCACTCTTTCTACACTTAGCATTTCTGCATGAATGTTGGTTAAAAGCTCATCAGTGAGCTGATCATCATTGTTACAACCAATGCCTAAGTCCGTGCTTCCCCCTATTCTGAAAAATCAAGCAAAAACAACTAAGAGAATTTTTCACTCCTGAAAATTTAATTGTCCATAAAATTTAGAAATCAGATGATCTGCAGGCTTCAAAATACCTATAGCAACTTTTAAACACGCACAAGATTAGGCCGAAGCATATGGGAGAAAATGACGCATAAGAACATTTCGGAAGAGTCATCAAAATAGTGTTATCGATGCCAGGTTTCTTGTTTGTAATGATAAATGCTTTGTACCAGGACAAGGAAGGCTGGCGACAGAAGACATGATAGACCCAAACTGAATCAGAGCAGTCTCAGGAGTATAGAGAATTGGGACCACAGCCTCATGGAGGACGGTGTTCCTGAGGAACAAGAGTTTCTGTGGCAATGGAGAAGGAGCAGATGACATGTCCTAAAGCCTGGAAAACACCTTGTTTCATCTCCACTTAGGGGACTGCTCTATCATAAAAAGCCTACTTTCCAAAGATGACCAAAAGGACATTGTGAATGAAATTGTGGAGAAGTTCTGCAGAGCTTCCCACCTGATATCACAAAAATGGTACCACTGGGCAAGGATAAACTGTGACCCAACATTCTGCCATAATTTTAAAAAGTTTTTAAGAAGCAATTGACTCTAAAAAGAATACCAAAAAGGAGAAATGTAAGAACTTGAGGCAAATACAGTGAGATAGCTGTAGGTTATAGAACATGAGTGAGCAGAACTCACACACAAAAAAAGGGAACAAAACCATCAAGGAAATCCAACGATCACAAGAGAAAAATCATTAATAGCATAAAAAAGAGAAAAGTGGAATAAAATAGTAACAAATACTTTTAAAACACTGGAGAGAAAATGACACAAAATAAAAGCAAAAGAGATCTAACATAAATATAATGGGAATCCTCAAACAAATATTAAATAGAAAAATATGCAAAGGTATATTTGCAATATAATGAAAGACACAGTGTGCATGTTACCCTGTGAGCCAGAAAATATTGGCTCAAAAGAGCAAGAATCAGATTAGAACCTAGTAAAATCTCCGAACTTTAAAAATTAAAGAAAAAAAAAAAAGCTTTGAGAAGCAGGCACAAAAGGTTGTGATTAACAATCAGGGTGGCTGTAGATAGGGCAGTCAGTACCAGCAGATTGAGGGACAACTGTCCTGAGCTATAGTAGGAGTGAGCTATGTAGGAAGAGAGGTTGGGAGGGGAGCATTTCCCTCAGGGCGACTCTCCTAGGAGACACAGAGAAACAGTTCTGAACGAGCAAAATGTCACATAATATTGTGACTGTCAGCTTGAGTTGAGGTAACTACTACAAAATGAAGAGATGGCTGAGAAAAGTACAATAAAAGGACTAATAGGATCCACAGAGATATTTAACTGAACATGTGATGTGACCGTGAGGGCAGGAGTTGGGGTCAGGATGAGATACCAGAGGGCATGCCCAAGCTAAGTACCAGGCTGACTCACAAAAATGAGAGAAAGAAGGACAGAATTTGAGGAGTCCAAATGCTGATTACCTCATGTGTATCAGCTGGGAATGAAACACACACAGAGAAAGAGAAGCATTGGCATATTTAATAGTACACAGGGAAGTGCCAAGAAAGGCTATAGTCATACCCCCAAGTGGGCCATGGAGAGTAGGGAGGAAGAGATAACCGTTACAGAGTAAATAACTACAAGAACACCTTCTACTGTGATTCACCTTGTTGTGCTTGGTGGATACTGTATTTTTACAAATTTAAGATTTGGGGCAATCCTACCTTAAGCAAATCTACGGGCACTGTTTTGCCAATAGCTGGTGCTCACTTCAAGTCTCTGGGTTATATTTTTGCAGTTGTGAAAAAAATTTTAAATGATACTCAAGAACATAACATTGTACATATTTGTGCGGTAGCATAATAATGTTCAATGTATGTGTATGTTGCATAACGTTCACCTTGGGTTAAACATACTCATCTCCTGGAACATATATTTCTTTATGGTTCAGACTTCCTTATAGCTTCCAGAAATGTGCAGTGCATTATTGCTATCCATAGCCACCTGCTAGGCAATAGCACCAGAGCTTTTTGCTCCTAACTGTGACTCAGTCCCCACTGACCAGCCTTTTCCCATCCCTCCCATCCCCCTGCCATTCCCAGCATTGTCTCTCAACTTCTACAAGATCAATTCTCTCAATGAACTTTGCTATTATTCTTATATTTCCTATGGTGATCTGTGATTAGTGATCTTTGTGGTTACTATTGAAATTATTTGGGGACATCATGAGTCTGGCCCATGTGGAACTCCCTATTCCTCAAACAACAGTATTGAAATTGGGTCAATTAATAACCCTACAATGGCTTCTAAGCATTCAAGTGAAAGGAAGAGTCGAACATCCCTCTTTTTAAATCAAAAGCTAGAAATGATCAAGTCCAGCAAGGAAGGCAGGTGGAGAGCTGAGCTGGCAGAAAGCCAGGCCCACGGTACCAACAGTTGGCCACATTGTGAAGGCAAAGGAGAAGTTCTCAAAGGAAATTGAAAGTGCAGCTCCAAAGGCACACACATGATAAGAAAGCAAAACAGCCTTAGACTGAGAGGGAGTGAGTTGTAGGGGTGTATGAAGAAGATCAAGCCAGCTACCACGTCTCTTAAGTCAAAGCCCATATCAAGAAAGGGCCCTCACTCCCTTCAACTCCAGGAAGGCTGGGAGAGATGAGGAAACCGCAGAAGGAAACTGTGAATTCAGGGAGCAGAGGATGGTTCATAGGTTTAAGGAAAGAGGCCGACTCCATGACATCAAAGTGCAGATGAGACAGGACTGCTGGTGCAGAGGCTGCAACAGGTTACACAGCCAGTGACCCAAGAGGTCTAGCCAGTGACCTTAAAGGTCCAGCCAGCTACCCAGGAGGTGCAGCCATCTACCCAGGAGACCCAACCCATGACCCAGTAGATCCAACCAGTTACCCAGCCAGCTCCCATGAGGGTCAGCCAGCTACCCAGGAGGTCCAGTCAGTGACCTAGGAGGTCCAACTGTTTACCAAGGATGTCCAGCCAGTTACCTAGGACATCCAACCAGTTACCCAGGAGGACCAGCGAGCTACCCTGTAGGTCCAGCCAGGTACCCAGGAGGTCCAGCCAGCTACCCAGGAGGTCCAGTCAGTTACCCAGGAGGTCCAACCAGCTACCCAGGAGGTCCAGTCAGTTTCCCAGGAGATCCAACCAGTTACCCAGGAGGTCCAACTGTTTACCAAGGATGTTCAGCCAGTTACCCAGGACATCCAGCCGGTTACCCAGGAGGTCCAGCCAGTTACCAAGGAGATTCAGCCAAGACAATTAATGGAGTAAAAAAAAAAGATTTTCAATGTAGAAAAACAGTCTTCTATTGGAAGAAGATGCCATCTAGGACTTTCATAGCTAGAGAGGAGATGTCAATGCCTGGCTTCAAAGCTTCAAAGGATAGGCTGGGTCTCCTTAGGGACTCATGCAGCTGGTGATTTGAAGTAGAAACCAATGAGCACTTACTGTTCTGAAAATCCTAGGGCGCTTAAAAATTACACTAAGTCCACTCTGCCTGTGTGCTGTGAATGGAAGGAAAAGGCCTGGATGACAGATGACAGCCTATCTGTTGATGACAGCTGAATACTGTCAGCACCCGCCAAGACCTATTGCTCAGAATAAAAGATGTCTCTCGGGATATTACTTCTCATTGACAATGTACCTGGTCATCCAGGAGCTGGGACGGAGATGTAAATGAGAAGAACATTGTTCTCATGCCTGCTAACATAACATTCATTCTGTAGCCCATGGATCAAGGAGTAATTTCAACTTCTAAAACTTTTATTTAACAATTACATCTCATAAGACTATAATTGCCATTGATAGCAATTCCTATGATGGATCTAGGCAAAGTAATTGAAACTTTCCAGAAGGGATTAACCAATTTTTTGCTTCTTTGATTGTACATGTAGTAGAGTTAATTCTTTGAAGGAAGTCAAAATATCAACATGACCAAGAATTGGGAAGAAGTATCTGAATTGTGCGATGATGATAAAACTCTAATGGATGAAGATTGCTTCTTATGAATGAGCTTCTTATGAATCAGGTGGTATCTTGAGATGGAATCTACTCCTGGTGAAGATACCAGGAACATTGTTGAAATAGTTAAACACGATTTAGACTGTGACACAAATTCATTTGTCAAAGGATCAGCAGGACTTGAGAGGATTGATTTTGATTTTGGAAGTTTTACTGGGGGTTAAATGTCATCCAACAGCCTCACAGGCTGTGGAGAAATCTTTTGTGAAAGAATCAGTGGACATGGCAAACGTCATTGTTGTAGTATTTTAAGAAATCCCACTGCCACTTTAGCCTTCAGCAGCCACCATCCTGATCAGCAGCAGCCGTCAATACGGAAACAAGAGCTTCCATGAGCAAAAGGCTTACTACTCCATGAAGACTCCCCTGATTGTTAGCATTTTTTAGCAATGAAGCATTTTTTTATTAATTCTAATCAATTATACATGACAGCAGAAAGCTCTTCAATTCATTGAACACAAATCGAGCAGAAATTTTTGCTTCTTTGATTGTACATGTAGTAGAGTCACACCACTGGAGCAACTATACATCACCTAGGGTAAATGATGTCCATCTCATTCCACTATCTTTCCTACCCACATGCTCCATTCTCCCACACTGTCCACTTTGCCCTATCCAAAGTTCCTCCACTCATCCCATGACCTCCCCCCCCATTATGGATCAGCACCCACTTATCAGAGATAAGTTTTTGAGATCGGCTTATTTCACTTACCACGATATTCTCTAGTTCTATCTATTTACCTACAAATTCCATAATTTTATTCTCTTCTAATGCTGAATAATATTCCATTGTGTGTATGTACCAAAGTTTCTTTATCCATTCATCTATTGAAGAGCATTTAGGTTGTTTCAAGTTTAGCAATTGTGAATTGTTCTGTTATAAATATTGAAGTGACTGTGTCACTATAGTATGTTATTTTTAAGTCCTTTGAGTATAGACTGAGGAGTGGGATAGTTGGGTCAAATGGTGGTTCCATTCCAAGTTTTCTAAGGAATCTCCATATTGCTTTCCATATTGGTTGCACTAACTTGCAGTCCAACCAATGTATGAGTGTGCCTTTTCTCCCACATCCTCACAAACACTTTTTTTTTGTATTCTTGATCACTGCCATTCTGACTGGCATGAAATGAAATCTTAGAGTAGTTTTGATTTGCACTTCTCTAATTGCTAGATATGTTGAACACTTTTTCATATATTTGTTGATCAATTGTATATCATCTTCTGAGAAGTGTGTGTTCAGCTCCTTAGTCCATTTATTGATTGGGTTGTTTATCTTTTTGATCTTAAGTTTTTGAGTTCTTTGTCTATCGTGGAGATTAGTGCTCTATCTGATGTGTATGTGGCAAAAAGTTGCTCCCAAAATGTAGACTCTCTCTTCACCTCATTATTTCTTTTGCTGAGAAGAAGCTTTTTAGTTTGAATCCATCCCATTTATTGATTCTTGATTTTATTTCTTGCACTTGAGGATTTTTCTTAAAGAAGTCAAAACCTAATCCTACATAGTGAAGATTTGGGCCTACTTTTTCTTCTATTAGGTATAGGGTCTCTGGTTTAATTCCTAGATCATTGATCCACTTTGAGTTGAGTTTTGTGCATGGTGAGAGATAGGGGTTTAGTCTCATTTTGCTGTATATAGATTTCCAGTTTTCCTAGCACCATTTGTTGAAGAGGCTATCTTTTCTCCAATGAATGTTTTTGGCACCTTCATCAAGTATAAAGTAACTGTATTTATGTTGGTTTGTGTCTTCTATTCTGTACCACTGGTCTACATGTCCATTTTGGTGCCAATACCATGCTGTTACTATAGCTTTGTAGTATAGTTTAAGGTCTGGTAGTGTGATGCTTCCTGATTCACTCTTTTTTTTCTAAGGATTGCTTTGGATATTCTGGGTCTCTTATTTTTCCAAATGAATTTCATGATTCCTTTTTCTATTTCTATAAGGAATGACATTGGGATTTTAATTGGAATCATATTGAATCTTTTTAGCACATTGGGTAGTATAGCCATTTTGACAATATTAATTCTGCCTGTCCAAGAGCATAGGAGATCTTTCCATCATCTGAGGTCTTCTTCAAAAAATTTTTCTTTAGTGTTCTGTAGTTTTCATTATAGAGGTCTTTTACCTCTTTTGTTAAGCTGATTCCCAAGTATTTTATTTTTTGAGGCTGTTGTGAAAGGAATAGTTTTCCTATTTTCTCTTTCAGAGGATTCATCACTAATATATGAAATGCATTTGATTTATGAGTATTGATTTTGTATCCTGCTACTTTGCTGAACTCATTTATTAATTCTACAAGTTTTCTGGTTGAATTTTTTGAATCCTCTAAGTATAGAATCATGTTATCAGAAAATAATGATAATTTGAATTCTTCTTTTTCTACTCATATCCCTTTAATTTCCTTCATCTGTCTAATTGCTCTGGCTAGAGTTTCAAGGACTATGTTAAACAGAAGTGGTGAAAGAGGGCATCCCTGTTTTGTTCCAGTTTTTAGAGGGAATGCTTCTATTTTTCTCCATTTAGAATGATGTTAGCATTGGGTTTAGCATAGATAGCTTTTACAACGTTAAAGTATATTCTTACTATTCCTAGTTTCTCTAGTGTTTTGAACATGAAAGGGTGCTGTATTTTGTCAAATGCTGTCTCTGCATCAATTGATATAATCATATGATTCTTATCTTTAAGTCTATTGATGTGATGAATTATGTTTATTGATTTCCGTGTGTTGAACCAACATTGCATCCCTGGAATGAACCCCACTTGATCATGGTGCACTTTTTAAAAATATGATTTTGTATGTGATTTGCCAAAATTCTGTTGAAAATTTTTGCATCTATGTTCATCAGGGATATTGGTCTGAAATTTTCTTTCTTTGATGTGTCTCTGTCTGGTTTTGGTATCAGGATGACACTAGCCTTGTAGAATGAATTTGGAAGGGTTCCTTTCTTTTCTATTTCATGGAGTAATTTGAGGAGTATTTGAATTAATTCTTCATTGTATGTTAGAGTCTGTAAACAAGTCTGGATGGCGCCTCTGGCAAAATGCCAGAGGGAGTAGTTTGTGAAGTAATGCCATCGAGCCATTAAGTGTGGAGATTCCTTATTGGTTGACTGATGTATCTAGTTTATGCTAATTAAGATAAGCTGTGTGGAATGTATAAATACCACTCCTGTCCTACAATAAATGGCTTCCATTCCTGCTGTATCAATCTACACAAGTTGCTCCTCACCCCCTGGTTATTTTGCCCAGCCAGCCGGGCTGTGGCAATTGTAGGTCTCGTAGAATTCAGCTGAAAATCTGTCTGGTCCTGGTATTTTCTTGGTTGGTAGGCTTTTGATGGTGTCTTCTATTTCATTGCTCAAGATTAATCTGTTTAAATTATGGTTCAGTTTGTGTAGATCATATGCCTCTAGAAATTTGTCAATGTCTTCAAGCATAGAAGAATAGGTAAAACTCAGACCAAATAGATCTATCCCACCAATGAATATAAATGGGTTCAACTTATTTGCTAATATAAGGAGATGTCTGTTTTATTGGAATATAAACTTTCAAAATAGTTTCTAATTGTCTTCTGTATTTCAATAGTATCTGTTGTGATATTTCCTTTTCATTTTGAGTTTTAGTAATTTGAGTTTTCTCTCTCCTTCTTTCCGTTAGGGTGGCAAAGGGATTGTCAATTTTATTTATTTTTTCAAAGAATCAGCTCTTTGTTGATTTTTTTAAATTGTTTCATTTGTTTCAATTTCATTGATTTCAGCCCTGATTTTAATTATTTCCTGTCTTCTACTGCTTTGGGTGTTGGTTTGTTCTCTAGGGATTTGAGATGTAATGTCAGCTTAATTATTTGTTGATTTTTTTCTTCTTTTAATGAATGAGCTTAATGCAATGAACTTAGCACTGCCTTCATAGTGTCCCAAGATTTTGATATGTTGTATCAGAATTCTCATTTACCTCTAAGAAATATTTTCTCTTCCCTGATGTCTTCTGTTATCTATACATCATTCAATAGCATATTGTTTAGTCTCCAGGTGTTGGAGCAGTGTCTATTTTTTATTTTCTCTTTGATTTCTAATTTCATTCCATTATGATCAGATAGAATTCAAGGTGGTATCTCTATTTTTTATATTTGCTAAGACTTGCTTTGTGGCATGGGGTGGGCTATGGCAGTGGCTGCAGTGTCCCAATATGGAGGCGGTGTGGGTGGAGTTACAAATTGGTGGATAAGGAACTGCAACGCAAGTGTTCTGGTCTTGGCAGGCGTAGCACAGGTGTTCTGCAAAGGATTTTTAATTAAGATACTATACATTGTTTTTTAGATGCCATTGCATCTAAATAATAAATCTTAATAAACTACAGCAAAGTGCAAAAATTACTTTTATATAAACTGGGAAACCAAAATAGTCATGTTACTCCCTTTCTCATGATAGTTACTTTATTGTAGTGGTTTAAAATGGAACCAGCAACACCTCCAACGTACTCCTGTACTTGTGATAATATGTACATTTCCAATTATAAAGGTAACTAATCATGGGAAAACCCTTTTAAAAATTCTAAAAATGATGGAAATACAGATATCTCTCTATATTTGGATGGCATTGGTTCCAAGACCTCTCTTGGATGAACAAATCTCTGGATAAGAAGCCCCTTATATAAATCATATGATATTTGCATATAATCTATGCACATTCTCCCTATAAGTCATTTCTGGATTACTTATAATAACAAATATAATGTAAATGCTATGTCAATAGTTGTAATACTGTGTAGTTTAGGAAATGCTGACAAGGGAAAAGTATACACATTCAGTAGAGATGTAATTTTTTCTAAGTATTTTAAATCTATGGTCAGTTGAATCTGCAGATGGAAACCATGGATACGGAGGGTCAGCTGTATTACTTACAGAATACAGAGTTAAAGACCAAGAAAAATCACAAACACATAGAAAATAAATGAAACACATACTTTAAAAAGGACAAAAATCCTAAACACATAAGCATACAAGAATAGGTAAAACTCAGATCAAATAGAGCTATCCCACCAATGAATATAAATGGGTTCAACTTCTTTGCTAATATAAGGAGATTTCAGTTTGGATCAAAACCAATACAACTCTATGTTCAATAAAAGTGACATCCCCTAAGAAAGAACATCAGAAAGCATGAAAATAAAGTATGAGTAGAGGCACACTAACATGCAATTGAGAAGGAGATAAGCAGCACACACTTTAATATCAGACAAGGTGGAATCCAGGCCAGAACAAGATTAAAAAAGAGCAGTTCGTAATGCTAATTTGTCCAAGTCATAATGAAAACATATTATCTCTGCCCTAAATAGCTGGCACATTGGTGAAACAGAGATTAAAGGAGTCATAAGGAGAAGCAGAAAGAGTAAACTCACAGAAGAAAATCCTAATTTATCTTTTCCATCATGACAGAGTAATTTAAAAAAATACAGTAGGACATAGTGGTTGTAAATAATATGACATGATGGATTGATATGTATATGACATTTTATCATGAAAATGGAGAATGCAACCTTTTTAAATAGCCGTGGTCCTCTCGTGAATATAGACCCTATATTCAGTCAAAAAGAAAGCATAAATATATTCCCCAAACTACTACCATTTTGATCACAAAATGGTAAAACTACCAATTAAGGAAACTGGATAACTAAAAAGATCTTTCAACCTGAAAATAATTTATACAAGAATTATGGAATGTATCTTATTCTAATTGGGACCCTATTCTTGTGGACATACATGATGGTGAGAGTCACTGTGTTATTCACATATGTACACAGGAAAATTATGTCAGATTTATTCCACTGTCTTTCCTATTCCTGTCCCTCCTCCCTTCCCTTCATTCCACTTGGTTAATTCTACTGAACTTCTATTCTTTTTTCCTCCCCCTTATTCTGAGCTAGCTTCCACATATCAGCAAAAACATGTGAACTTTGGGTTTTTTGGATTGGCTTATTTCGCTTAGCATTATAGTCTCCAGATCCATCCATTTGCTGGCAAATGTCGTAAAGTCATTCTTAATGGCTGAGTAATACTCCATTGTGTGTGTGTGTTTCACATTTTCTTTATCCATTTATCAGTTGAAGGGCACTTAGTTTGACTCCATAGCTTAGCTATTATGAATTGTGCTGCTATAAACATTGATGTGGCTGCGTCACTATAGTATACAGATTTTAAATGATTTGGATATATATAGAGGAGTGGGTTAGCTGGGTCAAATGGTGGTTCCATTCCTAGTTTTTTGAGGAATCTCCAAACTGCTTTCCAGATTGGTTGCACCAATTTGCAGTCCCATCAACAATGTATGAACGAGATTAAAAAGAGCATTCTCACCAGTATGAGCCATTTCTATTAGATATCAGGACTCAATCAGGGATGTCTATTAATACAATTATTATTTAATATTTCACTTAAAGTTGAACATAAAATTTGATGAAAATTTAGATTTTAAGATGGAACATAAAGTGTGAAAGCATCACAAATTGCAGAAGACAATAAAACTGAATGTTTAAAAAACTAAAGTGATCCCCTTAATTAGTTTTTAAAGTTGTAAGAGAATATACTAAAACCATAAGGTATAAAAATATTAAATAGAAATCAATGATTTCATACATTTATTTAGAAGACATAACGGAAGCAAAGACCCATGTATAATAACAATTCAGAGATAAAATATATAATAATAGACTCAATACCAAATGTATGAGACTCAGATGAGAAACTAAAAAGCACAAACTAAAGAGACACAGCTAAAAAACACACAAAAAAGGCATATACTACAAGATTCAAAAGTATACTCATGAGCACTTATTACATAGATGCCTGAGTACATACTGAAAATATGTAATTTCAGATTCTTAATTACAATACTTGCAGATAGGAATAACCCAAATAGCTCTTTATGAAGAACTGGTCAACAAAATATGGTAGTTGCTTTGATTTGTCAAATAATGCGCTATCGTACAGCTATAAAACCAAATTAGTGCACTTTCCATAATATTGGTATGGAAAGCTCTCTCAGCTATAGTGCTATTTGAAACAGCAAGAGATCCTCTGTGTTAAAAATGGAGAAAATAAGAATATATACTTTAATTTGTATGCATTCCTCCTCCGGAAGGTTATATCAAAAATTCATGACACTGGCAACCTGTAGATGGGCAGCAGACATTTGAAAGAATCTTTTCATTGTGTGGCTTTTAATACATTTTTAATTTTAAAAACTATGTGTGTGAATTCCCTATTCAAAAATGAATATAAAATATTTAGAAGAACTACCCGTACAAGGAGTTTAGAGAGCAATGCTACCAGCCTGAGCTAGTTTTTCTATCACTATGCCTTAACTCAGGATGTGGGACAGGTCCATGAATGTCATAGGTGAAGGTACTTAGAAGACTGCTGAACTTCCACCTGAGATGCTAAGTAAAGCCTTTTTCTCCAATTTTCTGGTTTGTTCAAGTCGGTAGAACACTTAAACTAATGTCCTGGACTTTTGCTGGGTATCCCCACAGAATAGACTGAGTTTTTCAAGATAGTCCATTAGCCCTTGCAGCCTGCAGAGCTATTTAGAGAGACAGCAACATTAAATGTGAAAACACAAACTCTGTAGCACTGATATTATGTGTTTTTCTTGTAAAAGACCCTATTCTGAGGTGATGTTATTGAACCTTCCTGTTTAATGACCTGTGCGACACATTTCTATCAGGTGAAGCCATCTGCATCTGGACAAATGTGGCCACCGTTGTGTTTACTCCTCATAAATTATCTTTATTTAAAGTTTAGGAGGAGCTACATCTATTTGGACATCTGTACTTAACTGATTGCAGACACAGTGAGCTGCCTCTTTCTGTCCTCCAGCTTGCAGCTGCTGGGAAATGATAAGAGCTCAACATATGTTAGAAGCAAAATCACAAAGAGTACAACTTGCTTTCCAATGCATGTGAACCAGCTTATGAGGACAGGAGATGCTGCTGTCCTTCCCTCCGCCCTGAGCATTAGTTTCATTTAAAATAAAATAATAAATATTTTGATGCGTGCCAGGGCAATGCCACTTTCTTGCTTTGGAAAGGAAAATGCACAACTCTTGAGAACACTCACCCACCCTCGGCTCCACCGCCCGCCTCCTGGCTCTGCAGGAAGTGTAATGAAAGGTAGAAATCCTTGTTACCGCGGCCACTGCTTCAGAAGGTTGCTGCCACCTATCGGTAGCGGTGAGCATCTGCACATGGGAGACGTCTAAGCAGAGGAAGAGAAATCCAGAGTAAAGAGGAGTGAATGGCGTGCATCTGCAAATTAAGTGCCAAACCGAGAGCGTGGGGAGCCGTCTCTCCCTGTAGGGCAAAGGAGATAACCCTCTTCATCAGATCAGTGGTGGAAAAAGGAGAAAACCCAAAGAAAAAAGAGTAACCCCACCCATCAATCAGAACCCCAGGGCTCAGACATCTCTGGTGTTGCCAATAGGAATGTTTAGGTGCCTCTCTGTGCTCGCCAGCTTAGCCTCAAGGCTAAACAGTCCATCCATGAGAGAACCGAGCACCAAGACTCAGAAATTTTGTCTTTCATTGCTTTCTCTGAATCCATCCATCCTTCCATCCATCCATTCATTCAGCAAGCATTTGCTGAACATAGCTAACAGTGTTCTCAGGTACTTTAATCATATGCTTAAATAATATTTTGCAAAGGTCTCCATGTCTACCAGTCTACTCACCATTAACAGTTCAGCAGCATACAGTATAGCTACTCCTGCCTTCTCAATCCCACATTCTCCTGGTTCTCTTCCTGCCTCATTTATTGTCCCCTCAGTTAAATTTGCTGGGTCCTTCTTGTGTATGTGACAAAGTTAGGGGCAACAAGACTCTGTTCTGGCTTTTACTCACACTTTCACCTTAAGATGCTCAGCTCATCCCTTGGCTTTCAATGCCTTACATTGACTTCTTGACTTAATTGTTTCTGATTCTAAATTCACCTTGGTGTTCTGAATTTGTATATTCAACTGTCTACTGCCTAGATATTGACCCAGAAACTTAGATTCAGCACATTCAAGACAGAGTTCTTGATTTTCTCCCTCTATCCCAATCTATTGCTTCCTCACCATTTGCCATCTCACCATGGTCCTACCAGTCTCTCAGGAGCTTAAACTAAACAAGTATACATTGCCTCCATTCCTGCCTTTCCTTTGTTTTCAAAATAAATGCAGACTTTTCTCCATATTCCTGGTACCAGCTCAACTGCACTGAGCATCTCTCTGCTTCTTTATGAACAACTGCTGGAGGGTCCTCTTTGCTCATTAGATTTGCACTCTTGCTGCTTAATAACACAGTCTCAATGCATTCACCAAGGATTGCTTTAGATGTAAATCAGATCTCTTGCTTTTTCTTCATTTAACCAATCCTGCCCTGGTCTGGCCATTTCCCATTGTCTTTAAAATAAAATCTATACCTGGAGATCACGTGACATCACCCTTGCCAATCTCTCCAAACTCTCTGTACCCTCTGTTCCCCTCCCCCAACCATCAACACTGGTCTTTGGCCATTCAAACCTGATCAGATTGTTCCTGCCTTAGGGTCTTAGGCCTTTTAATCCCTCTACTAGAACACTCTTGTCCCAGCTCCTTCTTTGGCTGCTTCTCATCTTTTAGGACTCAGTTCTTTTGCTTTGCCCAGACAAGCCCTCTCTGACCACCTGCCTGTCACAATCTATAACATCATCCCACTTATTTCCTTTATAACCCTTTTCACTTTCCAAAGTGGTTTCTGTTTCTAGGTATTTACTTGAATCTTGCCCCATACACACACACACACACACACACACACACAAGTAGAAGCTCATATTGTTCTCAATTATTTCGCACAAAGCAATAGATGCTCAATATATATATTTGTTGAATGGGTAACAAATGTACCCAACTCAAAAAATCTTGAAAGACAGTGAAACACTACTTTTCAATGTTCCCCAGAGACAGGTATGGAAAAAAGTGGCACCTGGGCCTGTGTCCTGTGAACTCTGCTTCTCACTGGGCTTTTCTGATGCCTTTCAATTCTCTAGGAGTCTCCTACTCTGTGCCCCAGCACTGCCACTTCATTTAGCTTAATGTATGTCCCATGATTAAAGAAAGAAATTTGCCTTTAAATAGTACAAATTAGCCCTTCCAGTTAAATTAGGGTGAAATCACATAACACAGTCTATGCAGTAACATTTCACTCCAAGGGACAATAAATACCAAATCTAATCACATGGCTAACATGGTTTGTTGGCGACCCGAGCATTTATTTTTCAAATGAACTTTTAAAAAAACATCAGCCCCTCTAACTAAAATCAGCACCCACTTGTGGCATCGATTCCCTTCAGGTTTGTTCCTCTAAAAACTGTGAAAGTCTGAATTGCTTTTTCTAATCCAGACCTCTTGCTTAATCGCTTTGTTTTGATGTCTGGTCTGTAGAGTGTGCTGTCCTCTCCTGCTCCCTCTGTGGAAACTGTGGATATTTTTGATATCATACAAGCTCTGGGGGAAGAGGAGACTTAAAAGGCAACAAGTCATTTCCTGAATCTGTTTCCTTATGCAGCTGAACTAACTCAACTTTCCTCACTGGTGCCAAAGTGTGGCTCATCTCTCTCCACCTTCTAAAACTCAAGTGAAGTAGCATGGGGAAATGCACTTTAGAATCTGAAATACCAATGTCAAGTGTGTGTGGCTATTGTTTTACCTGGAGTGGGACACTTTAAAAATGACATTGTGGCATGGTTAGAGGTCATTGGACTCAGAAACAGGAAACTCGTGCATGGTGTTTGGCTTGGAACGCCACTAAGACATAGTGTCTTGGCCTTGAAAATGAGGAGCTGGATGATATCATCCTGCAGGAATTTCAATCTCTGATATATGAAGCTGGGTTGTTGCAAATAAGCCTTCTAAAATGAGGGAACAGTGACTTCCTTCTCTCCAATTACTGTATGCTTCATGTATAGGAAAGGAACAATATATTCTAAACCCTACAGACGTGAAATACTGCTACATTTACTATTGAATAGTTTTAGCACCACTAATATTCCAGGAGCTGTAATAATACTTCAAACTTTCATAATTCTGTATGACTTCAACTATGCCTTGTTTTCACATTATCTCAAGTGATCATCTCAAATGCCTTTGGTGGAAGGCAGGATGAAGATTACTAGGGCCATTTTACAGAAAGAGAAGAAGAAGGTGATAGAAATTGAGAATCCTGTCCAGTTTCACTGATCTACTAAATGGAAGTCCAGGTTTGATCACAGAACTCTTGGGCTTGTGGAACTGCATTGTTTCACCATTGGTGGACTGATTTGGGATTTGGTCCCTGTCTTCTAGATGGCCACCTTCCGAGATCTTGTGTTACGATGGCAAAACACCTGAGGCAATTAGCTTGAAAAGAGGAAAAGTTTATTTGGGTTCATGGTTCTGGGAGTTCCAGCACACGATCTGGTAGCTCTATTGCTCTGAGCCATAAAGAGGGTGGACTTCCCAGTAGAACCTGCCTCTCAAAGTTTCCACTATCTCCCAGTACTGTTGGGGGTAAAGAAAATCAATATTAATTAAACACAATTTGGTAAAGCTCAATGAGTCAAACAATGTCTACATTAACTTAGATACTGGGGATTTTCTCATTCTCAGCTTGACCCCTCTACTTGGCCCTGAGATACTGCATGTGCTTTGGCATGTTCTGGGTTTTGTCTTTTGCTGCAGTCTGGCTGGGCACAAATCACGAGCCACTGAAGCAGGAACAAACTTTATTTCTGAACTCCACCAGCACACTCCACACACGCTCCCCAGGAACTCTCCTGAATGCCACTCGGCTCCTCCAGGAACCACCAACCGGAAATCCCTCCTCCGGCACTTCCCCAACCAATGCGAACTCTTCAGGAATCCCCGCGAGAGAGCTCAACTGGAACTCCCCGAGAACTCGCTGGCGTCACCTCTCAACCACTACTTCTGGCAAAAATGCCATGCGTCATCCCCACTTGGCTGTGGCCCTCAACAGTCTTTGGAGTCATCCAAGTCCTGTTCCAGAGTCTTCAGATGATCCCTGCTTCCAGTGTCTGCAGGTGAGAACTGGTGAGCTACCTTGTTCCATTCAGTGAGGGCTGGGGGTGGGCCTTCTCTGAGAACTGCACCTCCCTCAGCTCTAACTGGGCCAGTAGACTGCTCTCAGTCTCAGCAAGGTCCTCTCTACCTTGCAGGCAAGACCTTGTGGAAGACCAAGTCATGCCCTACTGTATCCAATTCCATCTAAGGAAAATCACCCGAGTAATCTTGCTGAGATGTTCATACCAGAGCATTTCTCCTTTGTGACCAAGCCTGCCAGAAGGCACTTGCATAGCCCATGACCAATTGGATTTGCACTCTCTCTCTCTTAATGAATTGAGCAAAGGACACAGAGACTATCAACACAGGACAAGGGGTTGTAGTATCAGTGCTGGTACCAAAACAAGCAAAGCTTAGGTTATACTGAAGCACAGAAATCATAAATAGTGATAATAGTGATGGCTATTATTTATTGAGCACTTATTCATAGCAAGTACTATGAGAAGTGGTCTACATGAGTTATTTAATTTAATTTTTACAACTCTCAGGAAGACTGATCTGTCATTCCTAACTATTTAATCATCAATGTATCTATAGACTTCCTATCATCTATTGTCTGTCAATTGCTTATCTATTATCTTCCTATCTATGTATTTATTTATCTCAAATTACTATTCCCATCCAACAGGTGAAAAGAAACTATAGGTAAAAGAAGATTTAATGCTTGTTCAAGGTCATGCAGCTAAGATACGAGGACACATGCCCAGGAGATCTCACAGCTGCTTATTCTGTGGCTATTCTGTAGAGAGGATGATAGAGTAAAGTCCATGGAGAGATGAAGACAGACAGATGGAAGTTTGAGTAAACAGACAGGCAGATGTTGTCTTAGACATTAGTTGTGTGGCCCCTAACAGGTTCCTAGGACTCAGTGCTTGTGTTTGTATGATCTGTTTTCACACATGTGAATTCACCCAGTACTCCCTACATCAGCCTCCCTTTCCCATCTCCACATTTGCTCCAAGTAGTTCGAGAGGGTTTCTCTTCCTTGCAACCAGAAGCACTTTGGAAAGAAGAACCTTCAACTGGAAGGACTCTCTCTGGTTTTCTGGCTCTTCTCCTACATTTCTTTCATATTAAGTTCACTTTCAGTCAAAATAGACTACTTCTTGTTCCCTAATTATCTGCCACAATTTCCCAGCCTGAGGTTTGGACTGCACCTGTCCATCACTCCCAGCCCTCGGGAGCTCTCTGTTGTTCCTATTCCACTTTCTCCGAGAGGCCTTTCCCAGTCTTCCCAGCGAATGTGCCCTGCACAGCTTCACCGTCAGTCCCACCTCTCCTATTTCACAATCTACTTGTGCTTTGTCTTGTTCTCACCAGGCTGCACAGTTCCTACCTGAATCAGCATGGTTCTATGCCCACTGCCTATGCCCGTCACTCCTTGTGGATTCTCAGAGAAGCAGAGATGCTTTGAAACTTAAAGCGGGAGGAACCTACATCTTCTTCAGTTAAGCAAAGCTTGATCAAGCGCCAGCTACGAGCCCGCAGGGACTGTTCCCACTGCCATTTATGGAAAACAGGGGAGACAAATACAGATTCATGAACTATAATGAAAAGTGTTATCAGAGTCACAGGTGTGAAGGATCAGGGGACCACAGGTAATGAGTGATCAAGTCTGCCCAGAGAATGTCACTGAGGGAGATTTCCTGGGAGAAATCACACTTGGGTTGGCCCTGAAAACAGTTTTTGAGGCTGAGATGTTGTCAAAGAGGGACACAGTACAAAAACAAAGATGGAAAATTGTAGGGAATGTTTGTGAAGCTGTTGGAAGGTGTGTGTGTGTGTGTGTGTGTGTGCGCATGGGTCAAGGTTGAGTGAAGAACAACATGATGGCAAGTGATGAGAAGCAGATCTGAGACAGAAAGACGCAAAGTTGTGAAGGACACAGACTTAATTACTGAACAGTTTGAATTTTATCTGGTAGGCAAGAGGAGTTATGTAACTTATAAAACAGGCAAGGAACTTCATCACGTCTGTTTTAGAAAGATAATCATAGATAAACTGTGGAATATTTGAGGAAGTAAGTTCTCTATTGATAAGCACCTGTCAATTATAATAGCCATATGCACATCGACATCTATTCATGTATCTATTCATCTATCCATCTAATCATGTACCTCGGGAATTTACAAAGGGGGACAATTTTACCCCCCTGAGACATTTGGCAATATCTATCTGGAGACATTTTGGATTGGTCCAACTTTTTGGCAGGAGGAATGTACTACTGGCATCTGGTGGGTAGAAGCCAGGGACACTGTTAACACACAGGATAACACCCAGCCTCTAAGAATGACCTAGCTCCAAATGTCAGTAGTACCACAACTGAGAAACCCTGCTCCTCAACAAGCTACTTCAAGCTTGAGCTAAATAAATCAAGTGACCCCCTTCAAAGTGAAACCAGTTCCTTCCTTTTCTCTCTCTCTTTCAAAATACTCAAAATTAAAATAACCCCAAAGCAGAATGAATTTAGTTCAGCTTTGTTTTTCTTCTAATTAATTCGAGCCAAGGGTGGTTTGATGCAAATACTCTTCCTAGGACATTGAGTGGGTAGAGCTGGTCTTATGAATGGGTGAGTTTCTATATATACTAAAAATAACTCACTTCTGGAGAATGCTCATTATTTCCTTGCACTCCCTTATTATTCTGCTCATTTTGCAGTGGAGGAAACCGAGGCAGAGAGTAATTTGCTTGGAGAATAATTGTTCACCTGACACACGTAGTAAGGGAGAGTTGGACCTGAAACGTGGGTCAACTCAACAGCTGGGTCTTGATTCCTAACCATGTGCTCTATTGGTCTTTAATGTACTGGGCTAGTTTCATTATAATTTTTCCCATGGTTTTGTCTGATGAGCCTAATCTTTTTTGACTTAAGAAAGCATGGGTGGCTGAAGGCAAGCACAGCTGTGCTGCGCCAAGCAGAACCTCTTGCAAGTAAAATGAAAATGGTTTTGCAACAACCAGAGGAAAAAGAGATTATAAACAGATGAAAGTGTCTGGCTCACTCCCGTACGCTGATTTATGGCCAGGACTATGTTGCTTTGAGAAAGAATACTATAGGATGATTCATATTTGGCATTAAAATATGTTGCCTCTAGCAGAGGAAACTGGCAGGTTCTTACTTTCTAATATAAATATTTAAGAGCTCCACATCATCATTTACTGGATATTCTGGAAATTACAGGTGTGAGTGTCCTTTTCAGAATGCTAACTTTCCAAGTAGGCTTCATCTGATTGGCTATAACTTGAAAACTTTGGGGGAAAAAAATGGTTTTAGGTCACTTAAGGATTGAGGCTCACTCGGGACACCAGTTCTCTTGGCCTGATTGGGACCCCTTGCTTCTGGTTCTTGTTTTTTCCATGTATGACTGTCCTGGTGCCAATAAACCTGACGTAGTATATGCCCATCTTCCTCTCATTACAAATGTAATGAAATCAAGGCCCAGGACAATGTTTTCCTCTGGACACAAAACTCAAGTTGAACTCTGCTAGTTCAACTAGTTCCCCCGTTCATAACCCTGACCTGAGCATCTTACAAGGGAAGAGATAAAATCTAGACATTGGTGTTGGTGTCCGGAAGGGGAGATTCCTCACTAACCACTGTTGTCAGAGCCTAGGCTGGAGTAGAGGTAGGCGCTGACTTTCGGGAGTCCCCACTAACCGGATCCAGCCACTCACCCCAAACACCTAGCAAAAAAAAAAAAATGGTAAAGTCATAAAGGAATTTGTTGAATACAGATATATCAGAAAGACAAGGGGGACCAAATATCCTCAGCCCTGTCTTCAGGAGGATGGGGCTACTGTGAGCTTCAGGTTTAACTAAGAGAAGAACCGGGGCAGAGAAAAAGAGGGCTGCATAATTAAGCAGTCTTGATGAAACTGTAGTCCAGGAATGGTTCTGGAGATTCTGTAGAAGTCCTTGTTGATTTAGGAGACAATAGACCTGACATGGTATATGCCATCTTCCTCTCATTACAAATGTAATGAAATCAAGGCCCAGGACAACGTTTTGCTATGGACACAAAACATAAAACTCAAGTTGAACTCTGCTAATTCCACTAGTCCTTGTTGATTTAGGAGACAATTTGGTTCCCATCTTGAGATGCTGATTCTTGTTGGGGGGTGGGCACCCTCAGTTCCCACCATGGGATGATTATTATTGTACAGGGGGGCAGTCTCAGCTGGGGTGATCTGTTGGACTCACTGTTCCTGGCATGTTTAGGGCATTGACTGGAGACTTGTAGGCACCACTAGAAGTTGACAATCTGTTGATTATGATGTCCCCAAATATCCTGAAAGTGACTTAGTTACTCTTATCTTGGTGCCTTCAGCCTTGAAGGGGAATATAGGGGTTAGTTTATCATCCTTGTATTGTCGGTTTTCGGATGAATATTTTAAACGATTAACATATCTATATTCAGAGTTGAGCAGGAATTTGAACCACAGTTTAAGGTAGCCAGGGGAGACCAATACAAAATAAAAGTAGAGATGCCAAGCTCTCTCCTGTTCTCGGTTATCCATCAGACATCTGCAGGTCCAAGTGAAGTCAGTGCTACTAGCAGAAGCAGCCTGTAAGTCCCTGTTACGTCATGAGGTTCACAGCTGAGGCCCCCTATAGCAGAACACAGATCAACAATGCAAACGTATTTAATAAAAGTTTTATGTGTCTTAGAAGCCTTCAGAAACAAAGGGCCAAAGAAACAAGGAAAACTGTATATCTTTTATGCTATGTTTGACAAAGAAGTAGATAGCTAGGGAGAAGCATGATTGGACAAAAAGGGGTATGATCTCATGGTAATAAACTAGGGGGGACTTGGCAAGGCCTGTCGGTTCAGACTCTTCTTCATGAACTGTGTCTTCAGAGACCAGGGTGTGCATTTCCCCTGTGTCAGGCCAGACCCTCTGGAGTGAGGGTCTTCTGACTTATTTTCAGCTAGGTTTTGTCCTGCTTCAGGGAAGAAAGAGAAAGGGGAATCCTTTCTAATTTTTGTGTTCTACTTTTGCAACTCTCTGGATATCCACACTGGCATATTTTGTAGTAGTGTCTCCTGAACCCCATCATCAGTCAGAAGGGACAGACTCTTAGATGAAAAGTATGAATTGGCCTAAGTTTTCCTTTCTGGGCCTGTTGCAAATGTTCATATTTTGCCTTTGAAGGAGAGAGAACGACCCCAGGCATGGATCCCCCAGGAACGCAGGCCATCCTATAAGTGGTATTGACTGGCCTGACCATCAGACATAAACGGAACTGGGATAAAGGTCGAAGCCAAGCTGTGAGTGTGGGGGAGGGGGAAGAGCTGGAGAGCTCCTGGAAACTGAAGAAGAGATGGAAATAAGGAGCCATATTATCATATTTATAATCCATATTTAGGATTCCATTCATATCATCACCCATTAAACATTTTGAAGACTACAGAAGTGAGATTCGTCAAATTCCCCTCTCCTTCAAAACTTTCCTCCTGATGTCAGAGAGAAGGAAAAGCCAACCAGCCATCCAAGGAAAACCAGTTCCACTTATTGTCATTTCATGGAAGCAGCTTGATCCACAGGGAGAAACCAAAGAGAGGCTTTTGTTTAAAATTAATGGCTGAGGTCGCCTCTTAAAAGCCTGTCATTTACATGAACAAAGGAGCAATTGCTTCCTGACAGCAGAGATAGGAAAATGGAAACACGGGCAGGATGTTTCGCCCACAAATCTCCACTCATCTACTTACTCTGTTTTACCCCTTGACCTGTCTTTTTAATCATTTCACCTCCTTTCTGCAAAGAATTACCGCTGTCGCTAACACAGGCGGCAACCTTAATGCCTGGCGATTTCAAGCACCCCTTTGACAAGAGCGGGTCACTTGTGATTGTTCATCCATCTTTTGAGGAGAAAGTCATGTGGGTTCTTTCCATTGGGTATAGGCTCCTGAGTTGGTTGTGGTCCAGGTGGGGGAGCCCAGTGGTTTCCAACGCACAGCCTGGAAGCGCACTGGAAGATCCCAATTACCAGGTCTCAGGGTGCTGGGGATCTGGGCCTCTTCCTCATGCTACACTGTAGAGTAAAGGCTGTTCCAACCATACCGCCTGTCTTGCTATAGAATACACCATCGTTGCCGAGCTACAGAGCATTCCTTCTTTTTGTATTGTTTGCAATAAGAAATGGACTTTTTATTTTTTCCTGTCCCATTTGTTCCACAGTAAGTCCCTAACTTCTATCTGACTGCCCTGGAGTTTCCTTAACCCAGGGCACATCTGCATCTCCCCAACATACCTGGGAAGTCACAAGACAAATTGAGGTCTTCCTGGTCTGGAATCTCCAGAAAGAGATTTCCCCCCACTCCCTCTGGTCCTTCCCCTGGATGTTGCTTTACTTTTATTTTGCCCTAAGATGGATATGATAATGCCTTGGAAGCAGTGTAGTACAGTGCATGAGAGTGTTAGTACTGCTGCCTGACAAAAGGGACTGGTGTGGTTTTTCTGACAAGTGCTAGTGTAAGTGAGAAAAGACTCTTCTCATCCATCAGGAGATTTGTGGCTGAGGCCTCACTGCAAAAGACAGATTAACAAAGGAAAGAATATGAATTTATTTAACAAAAGTTTTGCATGATACATGAGTCTTCAGAAATGAACAACTAATAAAAAGAGAAAATTGTGTATTTTTTGCTAAGTCTAATGATGAAGGTGCACAGTGGTGGAGAAATATGATTGGACACCAGGGGGCATTATCCAATGATAAAAACTGGGGGGATCTTAGCAAAGTCATTTTGTTATGTAGGAGTTCAGGGACACCAAGATGATGGAGACAGGGTATTAGAAGCCACTGGAGGACAAGAAAAAGAGATGAATCCCGTCCCAGTTTATTATAAATCCCATCACCATGACAACTCCCCGAAGACATCACCATGACAACTCTTGCCACAGGTTCAAGTTTTAAAATGACCAATGAGGGTAAAGTGAACAGTATTCTAATTAGGTTTTCTAGAGTAACCAACAGTGGGGGGGGGAGTGGGGGTGGAGATTGGACCATATTCTAATTAGGTATCATAAGGTAACCAATGGGAGCAAGTGGGTAAGCATCTCTGGGTGACTCTTTCCTTCTGGAGATAGGGACAGGACACCTGCTAAATCAGTCTTTTATGTTTTAGCAATTCCAGTGGGTGTTAGCTAGTATCTCCATGTGGGTTCCATTACTGTAACAAATAGCTGAGATGATGAGTTTATAAGGAGTAAAGTGTTATTTTGACTCATGGTTTCAGATGTTTCTGTCCACAGTCTTCTTGGTCCTGTTGCCTTTGGCCTGTATTGAGGCAGAAAAGCAGGTGGTGAGCATGTGGTGGAGCAAGCTACTCACCTCATGGTGGCCAGAAAGCAAAGAGAAAGGAAGAGGAGGCTCAGGATCCCAATCTCTCCTTCCATGACACACTCAATGACCTAACTTCTTCCCACCTCTTAAAGGTTCCACAACCTCCCACTAGTGCCATGGCTGGGGATAAGCTTTTAACACTCAGGCCATTGTGGGATACTTGTCCAAATCACAGAAGGTAGCTTGAGTGACAGATTTTCTTCTTAGGTTTCTGCTGTATTATTTTTACTCAGAGTATATAATTTTAGATCTATTGGTAATACTAGTTAAGCACCTACTTTGCATTTATATGCTTTATGTAATTTAATCCTCCTGATAATCCTGCAAATACAGCTCATTAACCCATTTTATAAGTGAGGTTTCCAGAACGTATGTTCTACCCTCAGAACTGGAAACTGAATTTAGGCCTATTTTGATTGCAATCAGTCCTCTAATACCCTCTCCTGTTCATGGCCAAGGTGTATATTCCTGCTCAGTTAATTGTGTGTCAACATTTTAAACACATAGTTAAGAACACAAAGGGAGTTTGTTGTTTTAACGATTTCCAGTGGAGAGCTTTGTAAAAACATTGTTTGTTTGTTTGTTTAAATTTATCTTTCTGGTGTGTGTAGATTTTTACATTTTGATTTTACAAATGTATAGCCCATCGATATGTTGTTTTCTCTGTTCTAATTTCCTTGTAGAGGAGTCCTTATTTCCTTGAGACTTCTTTCTTTCTTCACCACTAAAACAAAAATATGAAGAGTGTCTGCCCAATATGATCCTTAATCAGCTGAGATCAGCACATGGAAAGTGCTTAAGTCTCACCTCTACCCACAACCAAATGGGGAAAAACAGAAAGGTATTATCCAAGCTCCTGTTCAAAGAGACTCATTTATCATGCAGGAATATATTACTAAGATTCTTCTTGAGCAGTTTTGCAAATGACAATTAATAATATTGCCTAAACAATAAAATATTGGTGATGGTGGTTGATATGTACAGATGTCTTTACAAATCATAGGGAGAGGTTATCTGAGTCCTTATTATGAGAACAGGTCAGAGTGATGGTTTCCTTACTGCCTAATCTTTTCACTCATCCTGTATTTCAGCCACTGTAACTTAGGGTGTAGAATATTAAAATCTACTATGAATACATTATTAATACATATAGAAAACTCCTTAACAGCTGTGTTCCATTTTATTGTTATGATATTCTTTCCAGTGTGACATTAATAAAATTGATGCCCTAATACAGTTCCTAAATTGGTTGTTACTGGTAATGAGGGAATAATTTGAAAGTAAACAGTCTCTGGCAAAACTGAAGATGGCTATTTATTTGAGAGTTGATTAATTAATAATTATTCATTAACTAATGCTAAATACCTCACGTGTTGTCTTTGCCTCTCAGCCAAAAGATATTGGTGCTTTATTTTGGTGCCAGTGCTAATTGTTAATTATCACTATGGGACCCTGGAATTTGATTGGGATACAAAAGTTTGCTAGCAGCTTGCTTTCCTAAAGCCTTTGGAGGAGGAAAAGCCAAGAAACTACAAACCTGCAGACCCTCGAGTCTCGCTTATAAACTCTTGTGCTTTCTGCAGAATATTTGGGACCCCAAGGGTAAGGTTTGAAAAGCGACAGAAAGCTGTACAAGGAAAGCATTCATAGTCAAAGCTTTGGAGAATGTTTTCATGAGCTGAGTCTTAAATAAACTGAGCTTGTTTTAATTGAATGCACTACCAGCCTATATTTCACCAGGGTGTGGTTAATACCCCATTCACTGGCTTTAATGTTGTTTAACATTTTGGTTTCTGGGGCCTAATTGTACCTTAGGTCTCCAGAGCCGGTCTAAACAAAGAGTGACATTTTCAAATGGTTTGGGAAAAAAAAAAGGTCAATGAATTTCCTTAGCTTTTTTTTCTGTTGGTGGTCAGGGCTGCAAAAGACCCAATGTCTATGGAAGGGCACACAAATCCTCTGATTAAATGCCTGACAGTTGACAAAAGTTTAGGTATTTGCAGGATTGGTTTGAAGCTTTGCTTGAGGCTACAAAGTTTATATATTAGTTTTAAATTTCCTTATAATAGAAAGGGTCTCTGTTGGTTGCCATTTTTTTGAAGCTGAAATGTGTATGACTTTTGCAATTCATAAACATCTCCAAATTTAAAGAATATCATGCTTACACATAATGTTTAGAAAAATTAACACTAAGCACTCTGTGGCCATTTCAGTGAGTTTCTCTTTTGATAGTTAAGACTTGGTAGTTAAGCTGGAATTATACATCCTGAAGGCTGGAAGGAAACACAAGAGGTATTTGTTTAATTCTTTGATCCAGGACGAGATCCAGGTAATTGAACAGTGGGTTGTCTATGCTATTCTGAAAGGTTTCCAGAAACAAATATCCCACTCCTTTGTAGACTGTTTCTGTGATGAATATTAAAGTTCTCTGCCACGTCTTATTCAACTCCTTCTTGCTACATCAAAATGTTTGCTCTTTGTGGATGTTGAGAACAGCTGAGAAGCAGTCTATTTTTAATAATCTTCCAGATTCGTAAAGATAACGATTGAATTTCTCTGGACTTTCTTCTTGCCAAGCTAATTAACCCAGTTCTTTTAACCTTGCCTTCTAAGACCTCACTGTAGCTGTTAGCTGCAACATTTACATAACAATTCTCAGTCCTAGTGTTCAAATTATTTCAAGGATCTTACTGGGTATTTATTTGGCCATGACACATTTGAAAGGGTCACTCAGAGATCCAACGAGGAACATTCTGTCGCAATGACTTTTAAATCCACATCACCCCCAGGTGCTGAGATGTACCAGGTGTGAGCTTGGAGTGGTTGTCACGCTCTTAACTTTTTCTGGTAGACAGTTCTTCCCTTCATGGAGTTTAAAGAATCGTGGAAGAGTTTACATTCTCAGGAAGTGAAACCATTTCATTCCCAATTTACTCTACTGTCATCATTAATGTCCACTGATGCCCCTAACACAGCCTTCTTTCAAAGTTGATTTGTCAAGAAGAGTCCAGGGAATTGACAAAATAATCCACATTGGGAGGACCTGAAGTAGGGGGTGTCAGATGGCAGTGAGAGAGTCTAGGAAGGGGTCCCCACCTGGGTTTGGTGTCATTCCACAGACAAAGAGGGAAAAGGTAAGGCCTCTGTCCCCTGGGAGCTCATCTTAATGTCCCACATACGACCTGGCCTTTCCACACAGCTCTATTTTACTTTTTGAGTGCAATTGCAGTCAAAATTCAAACATCTATTTTTGTCATTGTACAAATGTTACATGTGCATTTAAAATAAATGGAGCATGTGGATAAACCAAAGAGAAGAAAACACCACCACCCTATTCCCTGGGGAAAACTGCAGACCATAAATATCTTGTTGTGTTCCCCATCATTTTATCCTGAGCATTTGTACAAAAGTAGGATCATATGGGACAGTTTTATATATTCATTTTTTATTTAGAAAGATGTCATAAATGAATTTTGTTATTGACCAATATAATTTCCCATCTTTTTGTGTGACCAAGCTGCACTTTATTGGACACATATAATTTACTTCACCAAACTTCTTTTTGTAAATAGTTCATTTTCAATATTTTCTGTGATAAGCAACATTTAGATGAGCACCTTCCTCAAAGCTAAACCTTGGTACATTTCAATTGTTGACTTAGAATATAGACCTTAGCTAGGGATTGCAGTGTTCCCTTACAGGTTTTGTGTGTTCTTTTTTGTTTTGTTTTACCAGTTTTATGTGAAAGTGTCCTTCCATAGTCTCATCAACATAGGAATGTCTTAAATTTGTTTTCTGCAGTTTGTTAGTTTGAAAATGATGCCCTATTTCAGTTTTTAGAAAAGCAAAAAGATACAATTTATGTACAACACAACAAATGTAGTTTAGTTTCAGAAATTTTGACAAACATACATGCACGTCATGCAGCCACAATCCCAAGAAGACAAAAGATACTTCCATCATCCCCAAAGTTCCCCATGTCTTCTAGTAGTCCCCATCCTAGGTGGCTGGCTACTGATTTAATTGCTGTCACATAAATGCCTTTTGCTTATTGTGTAATTTGCTTAACATGTAATTTCATATATACAGACACAATTGTTTTTGTTGGGTTTCATGTACTCTGCATAATATTTCTGAAATTAATTTCTGTTGTGTGCATCAGTAGTTGGATCCTATTGGATCTTACTGCATTGTATAGATACACGCCGTTCATTTGCGTTTACCTGCTGATAAACATTTGGATCGCCTCAAGTCTTAGCTATCACAAGTTAAGTTACAGTGATCATTGGTGTACAAAGCTTTTTTGTGAACACATGTTTTCATTTCTCTTGAATAAATACCGAGGAGTACAAGTACTAGGTTATGTAGCACATGTTTAAATTTATAAGAAAGTGCCAGACGATTCTCCAAAGTTGTACCATTTTATGCAGCTGCAGCCATGTGTGAGAGTTCTCTTTGTCCCCCATCTTTGTCAACACTTGCACAACTGGCCTTTTACATTTTAGCCACTTTGGTAGGTGTGTGGTAGTATCACAGTGTGATTTAAATTTGTATTTGGTACAAATTTAATCAGTGGCTGGAGATGCTGGGCATCTTTCATGGCTATTCATGTGTCCTTCTTTTATAAAACATCCTTTCAAATCTTGCCCATTCTTAAATTGGGTTATTATTGAATTGGTAGAGCTTTTTATTCACAGTGCATACAAATCTTTTTCAGATAGATGTGTTGGTATTATGTTCTCTTAGTCCATGGCTTGTCTTTTGACTTTCTTTGTGGTGCTAGTGGTTGTAATTTAGATGGAATTCGAAGTATTGATTTTCTCTTATGTTCCAGGCTTTTTGTGTTTTAAGACATCTTTGCCTACTACAAGCTTTTAAAGATTATCACTTATGTTTTCTTCTCAAAGTTTTCTCGTATTAGCAAAAATACATTCAGGTCTGTGATCCATTTTGAAATACATCTGTGAATCGTGTGAGGTACAAATTGAAGTTCATTTTATCTTATTTTAGTACCATTTATTAAAGATTTTTATTTAGTCTTTGTGTTAATGTGGCTCCTTATTATATATTTGGTGTGTTTCCAGACTCTATATGTATTTGTGAAGGGTTTCATTTCTCTGTATTTCTATCTTTAAGCTAACATCACATTTTATTGATTATTGTGGATTTTTTTGGGGGGGTGATTTTTGAAATCAGGTAATGTGTTTCTTCTAGCTATGTTCTTTAATGTTTGGGGGTATTGTACATTCTTTTTATTTTCACATAAATTTTAGAAATAGTCTTCTATTTTTATAGGAAATTTTGTAAATTTTCATTAAGATGGTTTTGAATGCATGGAATTTATACAGATAATTGATATTTTAATAACATTGAACCTACCAACACATGCAAACGATTTGTTTCTTCTTTAATTTTTTTCAGCAGTATTTCATCATTGTAGACTTTCAGGTTTTACATGTATTTTATTAAATTATTTTACTTTTTCATGCTATTGTTAATGAAATGTTTTTGAAAAATTGTTCTTCCAATTGTTTATTATTGATCTATGAGAACATAACTGACTCTGTATATTGACTTTGCATTTTTTTCTGCTTTCTCTTAAATATTTAAACATTTCATAATTTAAGTATTTTTAATTGCATGTAGTTTAAATCAGTTGAATATTTAAATATCTGGAATTTTTGTCTTCAGAACATAGTGTGAGATAATAATTTAACTTTACTTTTTCTGATCATTAAATTTCTGCAACATCATTGGAAATTTATTCCTTCCCAGTTTTCTTTGAAAGTTTGGATGTCATGACTCTTTCTCCTGTCTACCTTCTTTTGAACGCTTACCAATCAGTTATTATGCATCAGAAACCAGGCATTAAAAATGAAGAACCGAAAAACCCAACTGTGCCATTCCTGATCTCATACCCTTAGGAAATGATGAACCCACACTCCTCTCAACAACGTGCCTGGCACAGAGATGGTCCTGCTGGAGGAAGGGGACTAGCTCGGTTTGCACAGAAGCTCTGAGTGTGCCATCAACAGCTCCATAGCATCCTGCCTACGTTCAAGAATGTGTAAATGATGGGAGGAAGACAGGTCTGTGAAGCTCAAGTTCACAAGGACAGCTGTGCCTGGAGGGGTGGCCTCTCTCAGGACACAGTGAAGGTTTGGGAGTTTATCCTACAGGAACAACTTCTTATGCTAGAAAATTATGTCTAAACCAACATAGTCAGTGTTTTAGAAGCTAGGACCCTAGTAGCAGCATGGAAAATGGGAAGAGAAGAGTCAAAAAGAGAGCAGGAGACAAGGCGGAGATTAGAGGAGGTGGATTCACTAAGAGATTGTGGAGTGGTGAAGGGAGGCTGGGCTGGGCAGCTAGATGGTAGAGTGGTGCTCGGCAGGCATGAGACCCTGAGTTGCCCTAGTACTAGCAGGAGGTTGCGGGTGAGGGGTTGTAAGGGGGAAGAAGAACAAACAAACTTCACAAATGAAGACAAACTAAACTGTAAGCTGAGGTGTAGCTCAGATGTACAGCTTTTGCCTAGGATGCTCAAGGCCCTGGGCTCCATCCCCAGAACCAAAAAGAAAAGAAGCTAAATTTTCAAATCTATAAAGACAGTGAGAAAGGCTACACTTTCAGAGAGATTTCTGAGGCTGAGTAAACACTACTTAAACACCCATAATGGTAAGGGCTCTGGAGAAATCAAACAGCTTCCCTTATCCTCCACCCCATCGCTGGCTTTACCCACGACCTCATTTTCATTTGAGGTCACAGCTCCCATAAGCTCCGATCTCTGGAGACCAAAGCACCTGACCCTCTGTATTTTTCATCACCTCCCATGACATATCTAATGAGTTCCAAGTTCCTGCACCTGATAAACATAACTAGACCCACATCTGTCCTTTTAGGACCTCACTCTCTAGTGAAAGAGTAAGAAAAAAAAAAACTTACTTTTTTAGAATAATATTTTTTGGCCAAGAAAATCTTTTTCTGCAATGAAGATTTCTCTTAGGTGCGCTTTGATCTCTCATGAGCCTGATTTCTGTATCATCTCAAAACATTTTTCTCGTGCAGCCTTGGCCCTCCTTCTCAGCCTACCTCGCTTCCTGGCCTCATAATTGAAGGCCTTAATTTATTCACCACACAATGTCTTTGCCCTCCTGCCATCTGTAATTTATGCCTTATACACTCTGCTGCTTTAAAAAAAATGACAAGAGTTTTGTGAACCAGTTGGTAGGAATCACCCCATTAAAAATATTGGTATGCATAACTGTGTTTAGAAAAAAAATTCCCAGCAGTGAGTTTCAGTTTTGTAAGATAATGCTCTTTTGAGCACTACCCGCTGGTGGTTACCGTTATCATTAATATTATAAAATAAAGATAACAGGAACCCCAGGGAAAGAATGACCTCCCAAGGGAAAGCCGGAGTTTCTAATCCAGATTCAAATAAGCCATCTAGGCAAACAAAAGGGAACAGCAACTAAAATGTGACACAGTAGGAACCAAAGCAGAATCTCTGAAGTGCTGAAATATGTGAACTGCATTGAGCAACAATTAACCTCACTTTCCTTCGACATCATTTTTCTTAGCAGAGCACAAATTGGTAATTAAAGCATTCAGAGAGTCCTCAACTGAGGAGAGATGGTATTCTTAATTTTTCCCCCTTGAAGATCTTTCCACCATCCCTCTAATTTCAATGTCCTCCCTATAGTGCTTTTCTTGGATAATATGAAATAGAACAGGCTGCAGAAGACACTACCCAGCTGATTACCCAAACCAATTCCTCTCCTTCTGGGTCACTCATTGATTTTTACAATTCCCATCTCCCACCATGCAACTGCATTCTGGTCAGTGCTAGGATGATTCCTTAAAACCACTATATAAGAGAGTTGTCCAGACCCAGGAAACTAGCCAATATTTGATATTCTCTGCTTTTTTTCCCCCACTTCCACCAGCTTGGTATAACCTCAAAAACCTTGGAAATGTTTGCTAAAGATGTTGGAGATGAAAGATGGAAGGAGCCTGGGTCTCTGAATCAGTACGTGTGGGACAGCCATTGCTATGGATTAATTATGTCTCCCTCAAATTAATATGTTAAAATCTTAGCCCCCAGTACCTCAGAGTGTGACCTTATTTGGAAAATGTGTCTTTACAGAGGCAAGCAACTTAAAGGGAGGTCCTTACGATAATCCCTAATCCAATTTTTTTAATAAAAAAAAATGAGGTTGGATGTACAAGTGTAACTATAGAGAGAAACCATGTGAAAACACACAGGGAGAAGATGTCCACCTGATAGCTAAAGAGAGGGGCCTGCAGAAGATCCTTCTCTCATAACCTCAGAAGGAACTAACCCTGCTGACACCTTGATCTTAGACTCAGAGCCACTGTGAGACAATGAATCTCTGAAGTCATCCAGTTTATGAAACCTGATTATGGCAGCTCTAGCAAATGAATTCAGCTGCCTGCTTAGTGTGGACACCCATTTTGGAATCCATGGAAATGAGAAGTACATATTCCATTTTATTTGATCTGTTGTACATCCTGGGTGGGTTTGCCACAGAAACCTGTTTTATCTTAAATACTATGTAGGAAGAGTCTTCTGAACATCACTGTCAACGTCTTACATGGTTCATATCCTAATCTTCCCCAAGAAGCCAACATAAGTCCTGTCAGGATTATGTGGAAGGGCAACATGAAGCAAAAGAGTCTGGTAGAGGTGGTAGTGAGGCATGAGAGGAGACGGGAGAGAGGATGAGTAGGAAAGTGGAGGTGAGCCTGTTGGGCCCAGAGGTGGTGAGCGGAGGAGTGGACTCTGAGTCGTCACGGTAGGCCTGAGGCTAACCACAAAGAATGTGGCTGATGCCCCCCACACCCTTTCAAGATGGCAAGCTGATGCTCACCAATGTCAAGTAATTCTTTGGCTAGAATATAAAACTCTTCAGAGTCTACAAAGTGTTCATTTATACCCTTTGTTCCTTCAAACATGTATTGCCACCCTGGGAAGGAGGGAAGACCAAAGAATTGTCAGAAAAATTCAGTCCAGATGCCTTCAGATGGGCAGACCCAGGAGTCTGTGTAGGGTTAGAGAGACTCAGCACATAACCCAGGGCAGACCGTTGAAGCCCAAATGGGCAAAGTGAATTCCACATAGCAGAGTCCTTCTAGGGTGGGTATTAGCCTCTGAGCAGAATGAGGAGGGAGTTTCAAGTATCAAAGCTGGAGTGAAGCTGGGTTTGGACTGCACTTCTGTAATCCCAGCGACTCAGGATGGGAGGCTGAGGCAGGAGAATTGTGAGTTCAAAGTCAAGCTCAGCCACTTAGGAAGGCCCTAACCAACTTAGTGAGATTCTGTCTCAAAATAAAACACAGAAGGGCTGGAGATGTGACTCAGTGGTTAAGCGCCCCTGGGTTCAATCCCTGGTACCCCTTCCCCCCCACAAAAAGCAGGAGTGAAGAGGGAATCTACCTACACAATAGGGGTGTTCATGGCAAAGTGTGGGAGTGCAAGAGGTGAGGAGGGCATCTCTGCAGGGGAGGAGGCCAGCAGCATGAGAGATCTGCTAATGGGGACACTGATCAATTCAGTAAACAAATTAAGGACCATGGAAGCAGATTTCTCCTTATTAGAGAAATGAGTTATAGATATGGAAAAAGAGAAAGGAAAAAAAAACAAGTAAACAAACTAGAATTTGCACTGCACTATATATTGGACCTAGAGGTATTGGTAGAAATACATGGCTTTTAATATATTATATAGAGAGAGGAACAGAAATAAATACGAGTGCAAAGGTGGGTTTGTGTGTCCAGTAAGCCCACCCGGTACCCAGATACTGTTCCTAAACACCATCATCTACTAATAAGTTTTAGGGTTCCTGGAAGGAACGGCCAGTTCCCAATTTGGATCTGGGAAAGCAAAAGATGAGTCTGGAATATGTTTTTGTGCTGAAAAGTGATGAAGAATTCATAGTATGATGGAGACATTCAAAAGGACACAGAAGAAGTGGTTCCCACATGGCCACATCTGGGACAAGTAGCAAAATAAATGGTGACTGCAAAGAATTACATCCCACTGAGCAAAATAAAAAAAAATCATGAGCTTATATCTATATAAATAAAGGAATAAATCAGCAGTTTGTTAAGGAACAGAATATGGACATTGTCTCCTAATATCTCCCCAAAGTTATGCTGGGAAAAGGTCATCAGGGTGAAGAATCTAGGGAGAAGTCACTTTAATCATGTGACTAAAAATTACCAGCATCAGCAACGGAAGAGTCCAAAGTGCCGGGCACCTGTGTGTGATAAAGTGCTTCTGTCATGCTCCTTTCAAAGGCCTGAATCTAATCATGAGGAAACATCAAGAAAACCCACACTGAGGACTATTCTATACAATAACTGGCCGATGATCTTCAAAGGAGTCATGGTCATGGAAGTCCAAACCTATTAACTGATATGATCATTAAACTGATATAACAACTGAAAACACCATGTGATTTGGAATGAGCTCCTTTTGCTACAAAGGACATCAAGAAAGAACCTGTGAAACATGAATATATCAGTGTTAATATCCTGACTCTGGTGGTTGTGTTGTGGATCTTGTCCTTGTTCATAGGAAATGCACACTAAAATATCCATTGTGATGGAGCACCATCACATGATGGAAACTTTCACTCAAATGGTTCAAGAAAAGTTTTCTGTACAAGAGTAACAGCTTTTATATAAGTTTGAGATTGTTTCAAAATAAAACAAAAGTTTAAGTTATTAGATCCATTTTGTACTTGGTTCTATCCTGAGACACTCGAATTACCAAACCAGTCTATGACAGCTCCTGGCCAAGATCCTTGCTTTGTTGACTTTGATTATACAACATCATCACCGTGGTGGAGGGCGGTGAGGGATGAAAGGAAATAATTACATCAGGAGACCTGCAAGCCTAGATCTGCAAGTCCTCCGTGTTTAGCAGCTCCATTTTTCTCATTTGCTGTTATCTTAAGAAACACTCCGTGGTAATGTTCTATGATTACATTGGAAAAAGCAAGGGATACTAACCAATAATTTTGGCATGGAAGGCTTGGGAACATTTTTTGCTTTTATTACATTTTCTGCCAGGTCCATAAAATAGAGGAGCTGTTATGTTACACAGCAGTAGATCTCCTTTTATTGAAAGCTCTGAGTGGTCTGAAGGGGGGAGTTGGGAGTTGGATTAAATTATTCATCATGACAGAAATAATTATCTTCCTACATGAGATAGAAGCCCAAATGCCTTTTAGGAAGTCAACTTGAGAAATGTTCCCCAGTGATAAAGAAAGTAATAAGATGTGTCCCAGGCCTTATTCATGAGCTTTGATTTTTCAACACTTGCAAAAGGTGCCCTGTGCTGACAAATGTCTGATTAACAAAATTAAGAAGAGATTTGGCTGCAGACTTAATCCCTCTCCTGGGCCTTTCAGTTTCTGGATTTCTAGGTTGATTATCTTTTCAGGTCAGACTTTCCTTTCCCCTTCTCATTCTTTATCATTTTGTGGCTGAGCCAATGTGATTTTTATTTTATTTTTGCCATGACAAGGTTAGGGCAGAATAACTGTTTCCTTCATAAGGGAATCCACTACACTAATAATCACAATCCCATTATGTCTCAACAAAATCACATGATATTCCTGTCACCTTTTCCCTTTGAAGGTTCACATTTTGCTATGGTATTAAAAAAAATTGTGGCAAGAATATTTTCATTGAAACCCGAATATGGTTTGCCTAGACATAAGGGCCTTTTGGTTGTTGCTTTGGAGTTCATTGTTGGAAATTTGGGGGACTGGGGCCCTGGAGGCCAAGGAGGGTTCCATGGGGAACAGATCAGTCTGTGTGATTGTCAAGGTCATGGAGTGATATTGAAAACCTGAGGGAAAGGTTAGAAGATTGACTTGTTGCCATTGTTGTTATTTTTTTTAAAAAAAAAAAGAGAGAGAGAGAGAATTTTTTAATATTTATTTTTCAGTTTTCGGTGGACACAACATCTTTATTTTATTTTTACATGGTGCTAAGGATCGAACCCAGCGCCCCAAGCATGCCAGGCAGCACGATACCCCTTGAGCTACATCCCCAGCCCCAATTCTTGTTATTTTATAGTTGAGGAAACTAAGACTCTAAATTCCTAAATGACTTTCCCTGAGTTAAAGAGTCAATAAGTGGTCAAGTTAAAACTTAAACTGGATGTTTAGACTCCAAAATGCCAACCACTGATTTGAATTTTAATTAAAAATTGGATTCATTCATTAAGTGTAAATATTGGATTTTCATTGGCTTGGCTACTAAATATGACTCAGCTGATGGTTTATATAAACTATTAGTATCACTGTAGTCATATATTATCATACTTGGCCAAAGGCTTAATAATATTTTAAAGTTAAATAAGAAAAATAATATGTATTATAAAATAATTTACATATAAATCATTATAAGTATTATATACACTTTTACGTGTGTGTGTGTGTGTGTGTGTGTTTTAATTCACTTTTTTCCAGTTAATCCAGGTCAAGAAAAACACGTTTATCTTTCTAACCTGGTGGGAAAACATCTGACAGAGCCCTAGATGATATTTCGGCTTTAACAGTTTATAAAGGAAAGAAGAGGGGGAAAAAAAGTAGTGTAAAACTATATACATTACAAGTATTTTAATTAAAAAAAATCATATCATAAAGAAAAAACATTAAAGGATATTATTAGAGATTTGGAGACATTAGGTACCAAAAGAAGAACAAATAAAATTTGGTCCTGTTTTTATCTTTAGCTTAACATTAACTTGGATATTTACATTAGTACTGATGCCAGAAAGATATGAAAGATTGGAAAGGACCTGGATGCACATTCAACGTGCACGAAAGGCTTTCTCTGAAGAGAATGTGCACGAAGTCGTCCTCATTGTGCAGTTCTGGCTCATCCTTGTGAGCTGGGCAAATCTCCTCACCATCTTGGACTTTGACATTTCTACTTCGAAGTGAGAAGATGAGCTAAGGCCTCACTCAGTGTTCTAGAGCTATATGGCTTTGGAATTGTATAAAATAAATTTTATTTTAAAAAGTAGAAAGTGGTGATTAACATCAAACAAAAAGACATTTGTATTCAAATCTTCAATAGCTCAATAGAATGAAAAGACAGATCACAAATGATTACGTCCCAGACCCACTTCTGAGTAGTTCATATCCTTTAATGCATTTCTTCTGTGGGTTGTCTTTATGGAATTGTCAGTAGTGTGTCATTTCTATCTTCCAGGTGGCAAAATAGACTCCACCTCAAAGCAAGGCAGATTCCTGCAGCTGATAGGAGGCCAAGTAGGAGGTTGTAGAAGACAGGTAAAGAACTGGATTCTGAAATTATTTTAGGAAAATATTGCGTGTTTGAGCATGAAGACACCTATTTTAATTATGACAAATTAATTAATTTTCCTTGGATTAAAATTAATAAATAAAATTTCTCACCTAAGTGCCTTGATTTAGTACTACTCATCATAACAACAAACTACCGCAGTAATTGCAGTTAACATTTATTGAATACTAGATGTATGCAAATATATGCAAAGAAGTATGTTGAACATTTATCCCATTGAAAACTTAACACCAGTAGTTTTTTTTTTTTTCTGTTTTGCAGTCAATAAATTGTAATTTATGGAGTTTGAATCATTTGCCACAAGTGACACAAACATGTGGGTAGAGCCAAGATTTGAGCAAAGTTCCACTGGATTCCATAGATGCCTGCTCTTCTAGTCACCCCTACCCTTGTCAGGCTGTAGTTGTCATGGTGTATTAGCTTCCACATATCAGAGAAAACACTCGACTTTTGGGTTTGGGGAGATTGGCTTATTTTACTCAGCATGATAGTCTCCAGATCCATCCAATGCCATAAAGTCAACCTTCTTTATGGCTGAATAATATTCCATTGCATTTCAGTGGAGTAGACCAACGAAGAGGAATGAAGGGAAGGGAGGGGGGACGAGAAAAGGAAAGACAGTGAAATGAATCTGACATAACTTTCCTATGTACACATATGAATAATCACAGTGAATCTCACCATCATGTAAATCCATAATCCATTCACTAAAAAAAATAAATAACTATGGGTAAATGGCAGAAAGATCAATGGAGGAAGGGAGCTAGGGTTGGAGAGAGGGAGCAGGAAAGAGAGGTTCCGAGGTCTGAGGTCTGAATTAGAACAAGATGTATTCTATGCTTGTATAATTATATCAAAATGGATTCTACTGTCACATATAAGTAAAAAGAACCAACAACAAAAAAATGCTTGCTCTTTTCTTTCTTCCCACTGTTTCATAGACCATTTTGAAACTTCCATAACTGTATTGTAAGCTTTGGGCTCCATCTTTCTTCCCAGGTTTTCTCATTTCCTTTCTTTGGGAGGCAGAGGCTTCTCTTAACAATTTCCATGTTCTTATGAAAATTTCAGATACATCCTCCGCCTGCTACTTGAAAATGAAACAGGAATATTTAGATAGTATACAGAGGTGCCAGAGAGTGAAAGTACAGATTGTCAGGCTCTAGTCGTCATGGTGTATCCATCTTGTAGAAATAAGGAAGACACCCAAATTTCTGATGGTAGATGGTATTAAACAGAAAGAGACATTAAGGCAATATTTTTTTGGTGGGTTGAGTGTGGCCAACCTTGTCTTTCTGAATATCTAGAAAAAAACAGGCATGCAGAGCAAACACAGAAGTATTTAACTGTGAGAGGAAGGGAGAATGCAGAGGGATTGGACCTACTCGTCCAGCACATTGTGAGAGATCTGAATTCCCCCTCTGCATTCTGGGGCAGCGTCCGAATACCTCTTTCAAACACATGAACTCTCCAAAGAGGCCAGCATGAGGCAGGAGTGGGCACTTCATCTCTGTCCCATCCAGGGAGCAACACATCATGGACTCTGTAAGATCTGCAACTTTCTTGAAGCTTCTGTGGCATGGACTCAGATACTCCTGTTCATAAAAATACTAAATCCTTTAATGAAACACACAGAATTAAGTTAATATGATTTATGTCACCCATCACCCAGTGGGCTGATGCTTTGTAGTGATCTTGATTAAAGGGAGATTATGAAATAGCTGCAACCCTCCCTCATTTGCATTTAGTTCAAAGGAAATGGCCCAAACGAAACTAAATAGGCATTTAAGCACAAGAAAAAGATTTTTTTTTCTTTTCATTAAGCATGAACATGAAACAACTTGCCAATAATTTGCACAACATTATTTTAGGACCAGAAAATGAATTTGGCATGAAAAAAAAATTCCTAACTGATCATGTTAATTATGTTTTCTCTGAACAAGGAAATTTAATAATCTCCATCCCCAATACATCAATCTTGAATTTGATACTTTAAGTTATTCTTGAGAGTGTTGAGTGGTACATATTTTAAACACATGTGGGTTTTTTTCCCCTTGAAAGAAGGAAAAAAATATAGAAACTAACATTCGTGTAGTGTCCTGTGATATTTATTTGACCTCTGTCATCATTTTACAGGTAAAGCATGGAGCACACACAATTGAGATATGGATTATTTGATACAGTGTCCCTTGAGCCAAGTATAGGATCTGGCACAAAGAAAGAGCTCAGTGATTGTTTGCTGAGTGAGTGAAAGAATCAGAAGAAAGGAGAAGTGACAAAGCATAATATCATAGTCTATACTTCTGGAAGAAAAGAGAGCAAGAGATTCACACTCTGGATTCAATACCAATATTTATTTATATTGCATGAGCTTTGGATGATGAAGTTTCCAATAACTTAAAGAGAGGGCTAAGTGCTGAGAAAGTCAAAGAAGGTCCATGGGGGGGAGACTGCTGGGCACAGGCCACCCTGCATGAGAAGATCATTTTTGGTAACTAGAGGAACTCACGCTGTATACAAAGGGTTGCAGCATGGTGGTTTGCTTATAATTCCTTCTGTCTGCTGAAACCGCACATGGTTCTGTTTGAAATCATGCTTTGGTAGTAATCACTAGAAAAATGATCATGACACATAAATCAATAATATTTATGACTTACCAGTGTAACCAAATTAAGGATCTTTTATATTCAATGAAGTCTAGGTCTAACAATGAAAGAGGAGACATTCCAAATAAAAGCCTTTTTTGAAGAGAAGCGTTGCTTTAAATGATTTCATATCAATCTCAAAAGGCTCCTAAAATTTCCATATGAAATTAACGTTAACCTGTCTTTTTACTCTACCCTGACAGGCACAGCACGTGCTAATGGATAAATAACGTGCTCAAAAACGTGATGGTGAAACACAAGGGCAAATCCCCAAATGTTTCAACAAATAGGAACCCTGTGCTCCAGGTTTTGGCAATGACCCTGCAGCATTAGGAACGAAATTCTTTGCTCTCCGTTTGGCCTCCTCAGAGAGACAACCAGCTTCCTCACAGCTTAGAAATGATGCCTGGTGTTTGAATTTTTCCCCTGATGAGAATTCTGAGGCAAGTGAATTTCGTGTGTTTTCTTGTGGTTCCCAGAAGCAGGAGGAGAACATCTTATCCCTCGACTCCTGCTGGGAGCCATTAGCCAAGTAGGTATGACAATTTCCTTGCCAGCGTACCCCATGTTGCAGTGACATTGAATGTAGGTGACCTTGCTCAAGGACCAAGGCGGATTAGGGTGTTCCTGGTTTAAGATAATCGTGTTTAGGGCGTTCCCAGTTTAGGTTCCAGGTTTAAGGTTTAAAATTATTCCTGCTGGGAATAGGGCGTATCCTGCTGCCTGAGTTCCCCTTGAGTTCTCACGGGATTCAGAGTATATTTTGGAGATAGAAGCCCAGTGGAGGTGGATTTGGGCAGAGAACGTGGATTTCCCCAGAACGTGTTTGTATACGGCTGGTGTGAGTTCGGGAATAAAGAGTTGCTGTTTGAATCTGCAAGCTGTGTGGTGGCTCGTGATTTTGTGTGCCCAGCCAGACTGCGGCAGACTCCCAGCCTCTATGGTCATCCGGGAACCATCCTGTGCTTCAATCTTCAATAAGAAGCAAAGGGCAATGGGGCTTCGGTGAGAGCCTGGTACAGGGACGATGGCCAGGAGGCAGGAGGGAGCTGGGGAAAGAACACAGGTAATTTCAATTTCACGTTTCTTCTTTGCTTCTCCCTGGTGGTTGTAGCACAGTCCAGCACAGGTTTTCTCCCCTGGATGGACTTATGAACAATATTTCCCACCCAAAGATAAGCAGGAACGGTTTCTTTATAGGAAGACCCAGAAGGACAGTGGTGGAGGAAGTGCCCTGTGCTCTGTCTGACTCATGCACGAGGATAAAATTGTCAAAGATTGCTCATTGCATGACGAAAGAGCCAAGCATCTTGTCGGGAGAGCAACGTGTGAAGAGGAAGAAGAGTATGGACGTGTCTTGGATGAGATACCCCTGGGATCACAGGTGGGGGGATGGCCAGACAGTTGCTAGGTGTGGTGAAGGAAACATCCGTCACCCGATAAATCCTTATGGATCCATCTGAGCTGGGTGGGTCTCCATCTTGTTCTTCCTAATCAGCCATATATTCAGCTGAATGGGAACTCAACACCACTTTTTTTTTTTTACTTTGTTGGTGACTATTTTAAAAAGAGAGTCACACCTTCCACTGTAAGGAAAGAAGGATTCCCCCAAGGTGTCTTTAAAACATACTACTCCCCTTATCACAGGGCATGAGGAAAAAAAGCAAAATTCTACTCTTCATCCCTAAAATGATTCCGGGTTGTTTCAACTCATGAGTCTAGTCTCTACTGCAGGACACTGGGCATGCGAATCCTTCAGTTGACAGAAAGGAAGCTGTACGTGCTGAAGACTAATCAAAATGACACTGTCCTGCAGGGGACACTGGCTTCTAACAAAGCACTTCTGCAATTAGCTGCACAATGCTGGGGGGCAGGGGATTGCTTTTCAACTAAAACTAGTAAGCCCCACAAAGCATACAATGTCTGAAGATCCCCACGAGGCACCACCATGTGCACACAAGACATATGGGTCCTTTGGGGACTTAAGGGCAAGGAGCACTGGTGTGGTCCAGGAATTGGGTCCTGTTCCTGACTTTGGATGGGTGCATTTCCTCCTCATTGTGACCTTGCTGAGCTATTACACCTCCCTGAGCCTCATTTAAAAAAAAAAAAAAAAAAAACTCCAAGTTCTCCTATTCCTGAAGACTTGCGGGTATGGAATCAATTGCACATCCAATCCAGACCACTGAGTTTGGTGCGTCAGGGAGGACTGACCATTTTCCAGACGAGTTGTATGGTGCTGACAGAAATGGATGGTGAGGCAAACTTCCCCAGGTGAATTGAATACTCCTGTTTTTGGTGAAATCTTCTGTTACCCCGGTTATTTTGCTGCAGCCGGACTGCGGTGTTAGAGTCTGTAAACAAGTCTGGATGGCGCCTGGCATTTTGCCAGAGGGAGTGGTTTGTGAAGTAATGCCAGCAAGCCATTAAGTGTGGAGATTCCTTATTGGTTGACTGCTGTATCTAGTTTATGTTAATTAGATAAGCTGTGTGGAATGTATAAATACCTCTGTTGTCCTACAATAAACGGCTCCCTCTCCTGCTGTATCAATGTACACAAGTTGCTCGTCACCCCCGGTTATTTTGCCCAGCCAGCTGGGCTGCGGCACTTCGGCAATCTTCAGAGGAATCCTTCAAAGCCCGCTCTGATCAGCCGGTTAGTAGTACCCAAAGAAAGCAGCCCATGAGAGTGGAGGGTCCAGGACTCATCAGAGGACACAGAGAAGCCTAGAAGCTTGCAATGCCTGTCACATGTCACACCTCCCGGTACACCTAGGGAGGAGGAGCAGACGCCAGCACAGCTGGTACTTCCACCTGGGTTCATTTTGGCAGGAGATCCAGAAGGGATTGATCCAGACCCTGAGGAAATTGACAAATGGTTCCGTGGGGAGGGCGGAGTCTGAAGAAACAGCTTTTCTTCGCTTCCCTTGTACCTTGGGAGCGAGGATTGAATTACTTTTCTGACTTGATTCACTGCCCCCGAGAAGCTGGTTAAAGGACTCTGTGTAAATGTTTGTTTGATGTCCTTATAGCCGGGGAAGGACTGTGAGGCAGGAGCCCCAGCCACAGATTCATTTTCTTCTCATTGAAGCACACATACTTCATTAAAGAGGACATGACACAGGGTCCATTTGTGGGTGGCGGTACCTGTCTCAGCTGTCACAGCCTACAATGTTCTCTGTGGCCAGTCCATCCGTATTTTATGTGTTGATGTATGGACCTTCCTTTCCAATTATGTGCTTTAAGAAAAAACTCACACATCCAACCCGTAACATGGAGGGGATGTTTTTCTGCTCCGAAAAGCAGACAGCTCATGGTCCTGTTTTCTAGCGTGTCATGGCACAGGCCAATGTCACCTGCCACTGGGTGGGAGACAAACTGCTGGTGTTTTGTAAATGGCCTGTGGCTACTGTTCACTGCAGTCATCAGAGGAGAAACCCAAGGCCCCCAGAGACTAGAGCTGGCATGAGCAGAAGTTGAGGTTCAGAGTCAGAAGATCTGGTTTCAAACTCTACTTCAGGGAAACAATGTCACTCTCTTTCAGCCTAGATTTTCATAATAAGATATTATTATAGATGTAACAGATTTTCCTAGAAAGCTGGGAGGAGAAATTATATATTTTTTAAAAAAATATGTATAAACTGGAGTTTAGCTAAGCACTTTTTATAATTTTATTTTCATGATCTTCATTTAGCAAGCTGATGGTTGATACTGTACTAATTTTCATGATCTTCATTTAGCAAACTAATGGTTTTTTTTAAAAAATTCTGCATTTTATTATGCTTTGACAACTTGGGATCTTGTGGACCTAGCAACAGACCCTGCTTCCCAGAGTTAGCTGATTCTGAGATTTGCCTGGGAGTGCACCTTTGGTATACAAACTGGCCAACTCTGAATTAGAGTCATCTGCACTTGGGGGGACCCCCTCAGAATCGCATGTATGCTCTTACTGGTATAGTGTCTCTTTAAACTTCCCCAATCAAGAGTTTAATGCTCAGCCAAGTTTGAGATCCATTGGTGTGGGTCACCTGCAAGGTTTTCCCCAACTCTAAAATATCATACTAAATAAATAAACTACAGGGGACCATCTTGTGTGTTGGGGGGTATTTGAGAAAGACAAATTAAATGTAGGAAGCTCCAAAATGCTTAGATCCTATGCACTACTTCAGGTTGGTGTGGAAGGAATATGTTTGCCACACTTTCAAAGAGAAGTGGATTGAGCTGCTGTGAACATTGATGTGGCTGTGTTACTATAGTAGGCTGATTTTTAGTTCTTTGAGTATAGACCAGGGAGTGGGAAGCTGTGTCAAATGGTGGTTCCATTCCAAGTTTTCTAAGGAATCTCCATACTGCATGGAGGCAGGAAAGATGGCGGGATGAGATGGACATCATTACCCTAGGTACATGCATGACTGCGTTTATGGTGTGATGCTGCATCGTGTATAACCATAGAAATGTAAAGTTGGGCTGCAATTGTGTACAATGAATCAAAACACCTTCTGCTGTCATGTATACCTAATTAAAATACATAAAATCCATTTAAAAAATTAAATAAATAAATAAAGTGAAGTGGGAGGGGCCAGCCCTTCCCCATGTCCAAGCTGATCAGAAAACTGCTGCAGCCATTAAGTACGGGTGGTGACAGGCAGTAATGTGGCCTCTTTGGTTTCCGTTTGGGCCCTGAGCCTTTTGACAAAAGGATCAGCTTCCATGATATATAAGTCAGTGTCTTGCATCTGGCCCCGGAGGCTGCTGGAGTAGTTTATATAATGATTTTACTCATGAGGGAAAAATTAATTGCATCTTCCTCAAGTTGCCAAGTGCTACAGCTTCATTGGAAGAAGCCAGAATTCCCCTTAGGAGACCCAATTTCAAGTTAATATACAGTAATGCTTTACAGGGTTTTATTAATCTGGAGGCAGGGTGGGTCTGGAGGAAGGATTCAGCAGACGGCAGGCGGAAAAATTGGCTCTCATCTGACGAGTCCATGACCAGCTGTGTGATCTGGGCGAGACCCTTCACCTCTCTGTTCTCTACCTTCCTTCCCCACATGTGGAACTGGAAGAAGCACACATATCTCTTGGGTACTTATAATAAAATCAAATGAGATTGTTTTTTGGAGAGAACTGAGTTCCTTGAATAACTCTCTCTCTCTCTCTCTCTCTCTCTCTCTCTCACACACACACACACACACACACACACACACACACACACACACACAC
>NW_026000048.1:6808358-6818106 GCF_001458135.2 Marmota marmota marmota | reverse complement strand
TCTCTCTCTCTCTCTCTCTCTCTCTCTCTCACACACACACACACACACACACACACACACACACACACACACACACACACTTTGTCTATATATGTTATCAATCTAACATAACAGAGGGGAAAATCGCAATCCCCAAAATGTGCAATTCTGCTCCACCCATGATTCCTATGACCAAGGCCATTTCTCTTCCCCAGAGCTGCTGTGAAAGTTGCCATGAATGTTTTCAGCTTGCAAATGGGAAGGAACATTTTGTTTCCTGTAGATGGACTAGAACTCCCTGTGTTCTGTGGCAGTGACCCCATGCGGGGCTCAGGGAAGATCTCAGACATGCTTTCAAATGGACTCCGTCCCCTGTTGTGTATTCTTTTGCCTACTAACTGCCGGGGTGTTTAATTGTTCAAGCCCTGTGTTTTCAAGGGAAATTGAATCCATATGCTTCTGAATCATTTGCACTGAGCTCATCAGATTGTTGTTTTATTAGAGCTGTTTGCTGTCCAGGAAGAATCCCCCAGTGACCATTCATACATCGGTCCCCATGTTTCAAACTCTTTAAAGCAGGAAGCCGTGCTCTACCTGGCAAAGCCCACTGTCCATACGACCAGGATCACCTTCTCCTCTACCGTAACTTTTCCAGTTATAAAAGTTAGATTTGTTATATGGGATTCAGTCAAGAAGATACCTGACTGAAGGGCTTCCCAAAGTTTCTCCCACTGAAACTGCAGAGGAAAGGCTGAATTAAAGTGAAGTAAGTCTCCTTCATTGATTTTTTAAGGTCCCAAATAAGAAAATATGTGGAGGTGCAAAGTTTTCCCAGGTTCATTCATTCAACAAGTTTTTAGCAGGTACCTACATGTACTAAGCCATACTTTTAGGTGTTAGGAATAAGGTCATGACCAAAAGCCTATTCTCATGGAGGATATATTGTATGGGACATTTCCCAGATGTATTTTAATCCTGAAAGGGAGTATTATGTAAGTCACTCCCTGGTGAGTGCCAGTTTATTCTGGTAGAAAATGTAAGCTCAACTGATCTGAGTACCTCTGAGCATGTGTTCAGATTGGAAACTGCGGTGTCTGTCTGTGTTTGTCTTAAGTTTTCTCTTGGACTTAAACTGGAAAAGCCCTAACAAAGCATTATTGAACTTGACTGTTAAATGCATTTACTTCATTTCATAGGTTGGGTAAATGCTGTCTTCTGTTTCCTCTGTGTAGTTCCAGATAAGGCACCTATAACTGAATGGAGGCAGGAGCTCAGACTGGAGAGAGTTGGTAAAGTAGCAAACCAAACAAAATTTTGCCTAAATACACCCTGATCCCCTGTTAGGGTGCCATGTTGCATATCCCAGTATGGGTGAAATAGTGAACAGATCAATTAATGATTTAACTGTTAGAGTACAAAGTCCTAAGTATGCTGAAATATAGCACTTCTCCATCGAAACTGGGATGCCTTTAAATAAGAAGGGACTGTGCACGAGCTTCTAATGTTGCTAACCTGCCAACAGTAGATCCCGGAGGAGGGAAGTCCATACACTGGAAAGTTCTATTAAGGAACAGAACATCTCTAAAAGCTTCCCACCGGTTACGACTTCTGCTCTTGGTGGATCATGGCCTCTTTTTATTACCTTGGGTCATTTAAACACATCTTCTCGTTTCTCTCCTACATTATCCCATTTCTACACAGACTTGTTTCTGTCTAAACTCAAAATGACGATATTGCCTAAAGATCCCTCAGGGTATTACATGGAATGGCCAATAAAATGATTAAAATGCATTTTTAAATTATAAAAACATTCTGAAATTCCTTGGCAGGCACTCTGCAGAGCTCTTTCTTGTTAATGGGCCGCTCAAGGTGGACCAGTGTCATCCAGAACGGAAGAGCCCATGCCAGCTCTCCCGGCCCCACGCCAGTGTCACCACTTGATCTTAGAAGGTATGATCTATCTGAGCTTGGATTTTCAGGAAATTCGAAATCCCAGCTATTTATCTTTGTGACAAGCAATTCGAATAAAAAATAAATTTGCAATTGGCATCTTGAGAAAGACATGATATTGATCCAAATGTTTAACTGCAAGGGGAAGAACTGTTTGGATTCATCATTTTATACCAAGGGTGATACACAGTAACTACTTGGTAAATATTTGTTAGCTAATGATGGATGGATGGATTGAATAAATGAGGAGATGGCCAATTACCTCCGATTTTCAGTACCCATTGAGTACATTGCCAAGTCTTAGCAGAGAAACTGTTCAACCTGGTTGTTTCCAAAAAAAGTTCAGTTTTTCCCCTCTTTTCACCTGAGGATAGCAGTCAACTCTCCCACATCTCTCCCCCTAGCAAAGACAGCTGTCTCCTCAGTATTGAGCACCTCAGCAGACCTGATGGAATACTAGTGTCTGTCAGGTTAGTAAAGAAACAACAGATGTGACCTATATAGGTTGAGAGTCTTACAAGCTAAAATCATCAGAGCTCACCATGTAAAACAGCTCATGCTCATGTGGGATATAGATCATAGAAGAAAGTCACAGAGAATGTTCATTCAATCACAGTCTCTTGACAAACAGTGACAGGCAGTGTGCTGAGTGACTGGGACACAAAGCCACAATGACAAAGGCTCTCTCAGGAAGCTCACAATCTCAAGAAGAATGGACAGGTCAGCCCCACAGCACACAATGTAACAAGGTAATTTGGCTAACTATTCTCCAGGTGTGTGGTAGCCAGGTGTGTGGTAGCCAGGTGTGTGGTAGCCTCTGTCCCATGGGGATGTCTTCTGTCAACATGGCTACCGAAGGTAACTTACTCCTTTTCCAGGGAGAGCCTGAGATAGACTAGGGGCTGACACTCTTGCTGTGGTAAATATATTTAAGATTTGACCTCTTAACAATGTTTAAGGATATAATTCAGTGGCAGTTAGTACATTCATGTGATTGTGTACCATTGATCTCCTTAACTGTTTTCGCCTTATAAAATTAAAACTCTGAATCCATTAAATAGTCATCCCACCCCTCAGCCCCTGGTAACCACCATTCTACTTTCTGACTATCAATGTGACTGTCTGAGTATCTCATATAAAGGGTGCTATGCTGCTTTAAATGTCACCACCAAAACTTAAGCTAAAATTCAGTCCCTTTTGTGGAGTATATTCTGAGGTGGACCAGATGAGGACCTATGGGTGATCAGGTCATAAGGATTGACATTAATGGCTTAGAAGATTAACGAGTAATTGAGGGAGTGGCTTTGCTATAAAAGGGAGCTCTTCCTGGCTAGCTTATTCTGTCTCACCATGTGACACCCTGTGTCACCCTGAGACTCTAGAGAGAGCCCCCCACTAGCAAGGAGGCTTTTACCACATGCAGCAGCTCCACCTTGGACCTCCCAACCTTCGCAACCATGAACTAAATAAACCTTTATTTTTATAACATGACCCCGTCTGTGGTGCTCAGTTGTGGCAGCAAGAAATAGACTAAGACATGGGGCCTCATATAATATTTGTCCTTTTGTGTCTGGCTTACTTCATGTAGCAATCACTCACGCAGTAACACATGTCAGAATTTCCTTCCTCTCTAAGGCTGAATAATATTTTATTTTGTGCATATACCACATTTTGTTTATCCCCTCCTCTGTCAATGGACACTTTGGTTGTTTCCACTTTCTTTTCATATATTTTTTTAATTAAAAAATTTATCTGGAGTTATGGTTGTACACAATAGCTTTACTTTATTTATTTTTATGTGGTGCTGGGGATTGAACTCAGTGGCCTTGCACATGCTAAGCAAGCGCTCTAACGCTGAGCCACAACCCTAGCCCCCTTTTTCATATTTTTTATTGGTGCAATGGTTGGACATAACAGTGGGATTTGTTGTTACATACTGGTACATGCACACAATGTAACAATGTAATTTGGCCAATACCATTCTCCAGTGAGCTGCTTCACTTTTCTGCTACTGTGAATAATGCTACTATGAGCATGGATATACATATTTAGTCAAGAGGGTTTGATGTTTGAATTGAATCTCAAAGGGCAAGGAGAATTCTGGAAGTAATTCTGATATAAGAGGGCATTCCAAGGAAGTGTGTTAAGTCATAGCATATTTTAGGAATTTCAGGTGGTCCACTCTCCTGGGAGAGTTATGAGCTTGTGGGGAAATGATAGGAGATAAGGTCAAAGATAAAAGCAGGTGCTAGATCATAAACAGACTTTGAACTTTATTCAACAGCACATGGAATGAAGAATGGACATATTTAATAGGCTAGAATTTATATATTACTCTATAGTCTCAAAACCAAGCCACTGAAAGAGGGTGATAAAAAAAAATGAATGAAGCATTTGTTAACATGGTGTGGTAGACAGAGTCTAACATAGTTCTCAGGGATCCCTATTCCTAAACACTCTTCCCACATCTGACCTGTGCAATCAATAGGCTATCATGGAGATGTTGATGTGTGACTTTAAAGTTTAGGTCATTTTTCTCTCTAGAGAAATCCAGCTGCTGTATCTCAAGGACACTCAATCTGTCCTATGTAGAAGTCTAAATGGTGAGGAAATGCAGACTGCTGCCAAGAACCAGCACTATCACAAAGCATGTGAGTAAACCATGTTAGAAATGAATCCACCAGTTTCAGTCAAGTCCTCAGAAGAGTATATCTTCATGGCAAGAGATACTGAATCTGAACCACCCAACTAAACTATCCCAGAATTTCTGGCTCAAAAAAAATTTGTGTGATCATAAATGTTTATTGTCATAAGCTACCAAGTGTTGGGAAAAATTTGCTGCAAAACAGTAAGTATCAAATACACAGTCATGGCAGGCTTTGCCTCAGCCAAACATATCTACTTTTTGCCTTCTGGGCATGGCCTGAACTTTGTCTCCTCTTTCTTAGATCTTCTCATACTTTTCTCTCCTCCTGCAATTTTTATCTCTTTTCTCTACCTATGAATATCCTACTTCTATTTCCAAGAATTGGACAAAACCATTTCTTATTTTCATAAAAATAAGAAAAATACCATTTCTTATTTTCATAAAATAAGAAAAACCATTTCTTATTTTCCTCAGTTAAATTTCATCTACATTTGAAGTAGGCCTTTCACATTTTTAAAGTTACACTAATGATAAAACCAGATTAACTGGAAACAAGTACCTCCATCAAGGGATGCAAAATTAAATTGCGATCTTGGAGGAGGCATAGGCTAACTCTTGACAGGTAATGCATCACTGATCAGAGACTTGGTATATTGGGCAGCTTGCCACCCTTTCCTGTATCTATTCCCCACCCAGTGAATTTGATCTGTCCACTAGCATCATAGAGACGCCTGGATTCTGCTATGAATAGTACATCAGTGAGGCTTTGGCACCTCAGAGCACTCCTGAAAGAGCTATTTTGCTTCTTCTTCCTAATTCCAACATGAGGACAGTGTAAATCAATCAAGCCAGTACCAAGACCTTAGAGCAGGAGAGGATGTCTTGATGGCAAGAAATTCTGAGTCAGATACTGTTGATTTGAATCTGTGTCCAGAGAAGAGAACAGAAAACCCCGTCCCCTTTTCTCCAACACTAGTTCCTTGGTGAGATGTCCTTTAAGCAAGATCCACAATGGAGTAGCTGCTGGTGGATGAGGCAATGTGACTCACCCAACTTCAGGCTGACTGTGCCAAGGGTGCTGTGGGAAGGGGAGAGGCAGGATGATTAGAAAGGAACCGAGGGCCCTGTCCAGGTAGAGTAATGGAGAAGGTCCAATGAGCAGCTGGAGGGTATGGCTTTGGCTCAGCCACTTTATTGACACCTTTGTGCCTTCTCTACTAGCAAATGTAGAGGTTCTGCTGGGACCCCATCTATCTTCCCAATCTTACTTCATTAGAAAAGTGGGATCATTTCTAATTGTTTAGAAATACTCATGGAGTCCCATTCCTGATGGCTTTACTAGTTTAGGCTAAGAAAACACAAATCTGAAAAAGCCTTGTAACACACATACTGAGAAGAAGAGATCTCTAATGCAATGACTCATGACTACTCTTTTTATACAATCTAAGCTGAATCCTCAGTGTCAAGGTAGGAAAATCATGACCTCATTCTTTAGGTAGTATCTCTCATCACAGAATTTTCTCCTTCTTGCTGACTGAGCATATTCTACTTTGTATTAATTTACTATTTTTATTATTTGTACTAATTTTGAGTTTCTTAATAAATGAGAATTCACAATCCTATGGGATCCTTTTGCTACCCTCACCAGTGCTTGTAATGACATATGTTAACATTTAAAGAAACTTTTTCATGTGCTATGCATTGGTCTAGTTACTCTACATGTATTAACATACTTCACCTTTACTGAAACCGTTAAAGAGAGATACAGTTATCATTCCCAGGTTACAGATGAGAAAGCTGAAGAACATAGAGGTTTATGTACCTCACCTACACATGTAGGAAATAGCAGAGTCCAAGTTTGGACACAATGTTTTTCCCCTCAACTCGTTAAGATATCCTACAATAGTACCTTGTCGGTAGGTTATCCTTTCAAAAATTTTTTTGTTGAGTGATTGTTATTGAATGGACTAACTTGAATTAAGGGAAAAGAGTTTGATAAATAGATAGCCATAATTTATGCAGGGAGGAGGCTTATCTGCTATATACTAGCACACTGTAGCATGCCCTGCCTACGCTGCCACTTGTGCTGGTTGGCCAGTGATTTCTCTCCCAAGGCCTGTATGTGTATGCTATTTAAGATGAATGGCTAAGCATTTTCTCTGGGTCAGATATCAGCCTTCCCTCTTATTTTGTTATTTTTGCTTATTTTGTTCTACTTTATTTCCTTGACAAATACATTTATGTGGGAGGCCAACCTTACGGGTGACTGAGTTACACTCCCCAGCTGGGTGCTGAGGCGCTCAGTCACAGAAATGGGTGTGTCTTGCTACAGCCCCATGGGTGAAGCTATGCTCACCTGTTCCTTTGTAATATAACCCCTTGCCCTGTTTAGGATAGAATCTTCCATGGAAGTGCCTTGTGTGTGTCCCCTCCTCTTACTGTGCCCTTGGGTGTGGCCTACCCAGGTGTCAGTCAACCTGCTGACAGTGGACATCATGAAGATAGACTCAGCCTCCTGAAACCTGACCCCTTGCCTCATTTGAATAGCTTCTCCTCAATAAAAGGGGTCAGCGGGTGCTCGCTCTTGCTCTCTCTCTTTCTGCAGACCCTTAAGGTCAGAGGAGCCGTCACAGCAACCCCAAAGAAAAAGGTATTTGTGTCTCTTGTGTGGTTATTTCGGGCAGCCCAGTTAGCCCAGTTTAACTAGAGTGACCCCTGAGCCTTTTTAGTCACGAGAACAGAAACCCGGCACATTTATTTTCACTTTAAAAAAAAAAGATAAAAGAGTTAAAGAAGACAACAGTCCTCTGAAGACCGAAGAGCTATTCCACCCAGTGACGTTGACTCTACTTTGCACCTTAAATTATTGATTTAATGAGTGATGGAGGTGTAGATACACAGTGCAAATATGTTTTTTGCTGCCTTTTCCACTTTCTCTGCTTCTCTGCTTGATAGCTGGTGTGACAAATTTCATAGATGTAGTAGTAATGGCCAATGGAAAAAGAAATGCCATTTTTGACAACACCAACAATTACCAAATTCCATCATGTGGGACCTGTCACAAGTAATATAATCACATGAAAATATAAATTTTATCTGTGCACTGCTTGAACTCCAGGATTTCACCCCATCATTACACACACTCAGCAGGGCCAACTGAGCCATTTGCAATTCTGATCAGTCAGAGCAGAAAAGCCCAGGGACCAAAGGGGAATCCCAGTCTCCTACATCTCTGAGTGGGTTAGTTGGCCAGTGACCTCTCTTCTTTTATCTTGCCAGGAGTTCAGTGAGAACAGCCCAGTTCATAGTGTGTGTGACCTGAGCATACATCTAAAAGGAAATCAATAGACCAGAAAGCCCTTGTCTAGGGAATAAGGAGAAGACCAGTGACAAGGTTATGCATCGACCTACCTGGCAAATGGGACGGGGGTAAGTGTCAGCTTGCAGGGGGTGTGAAAAGCTTTCTTCCTTCTAGGGATGTGGCTTCTGGTTTAAGTAGGTTTAAAGTTTCCAACTGTGTTTGGAGCCCTATCATAAAATGTGACTTTAAAACATTTCAAATTCTTTTTTTTAAGAGAGAGAGAGAGAGAGATAATTTTTTAATATTTATTTTTTTAGTTTTCGGCGGACACAACATTTTTGTTTGTATGTGGTGCTGAGGATGGAACCCGGGCCGCACGCATGCCAGGCAAGCTCGCTACCGCTTGAGCCACATCCCCAGCCCCACTTCAAATTCCTAAAATGTGCAGTTATAGAAGTAGATATCTGTGTTTCAAAAGCTTTCCTTACAAAAAAGTGTTGAGGGTTACAGCTGCTTTCCCATAACTGATGATTTCATTGCAGGATTTGATTTACAAACCCCAATGCTAAAAACTGAATTTCAAAAATATACAGAACGCAGATAGTGTAAAAGAAACACTAACAATAAACATGTTTTGTAAACAAGACCAAGTCTTGCATAGCTTAATAAATGTGTAACCTCTGTTTCTGGACTTGCTTGGGGCAAATCACCATAATGAAATCGACCATCTGTCAGAGTTTAGTGACAATTCAGAAAGCAGGGCACTTAGTCACCTGGAAGTGAACAGAGCCCATTTTTAATCTCAACAGAATACGTACAGCACTAAAATCTGCTTGACAGGAGTTTTATCTGCATGATTGGTGAGTGATTACATTTAACAATGAATAACCGTTACCACTAATAGTTATTACTTAATTGGCTTCATCACTGCCCACATGGCATATACACCTAAAGTAACAACGTAAGGTTAGATTTGAAGACTCCAGTAATGACAATAACAGTAAAATTCCGTCATGAAGGATCTCATTATACTATAGTGGAGATATCCTGCTACTCAAATAATAGCCACCATATGCATATTAATGTATATAACAACATTTTCTCTAATTTAGAGACAGTCTAGAATGAAGGTACCAGTTCTGTCACTTACTACCAAAGTTCTAAACGTTTCCTCCACTTTAAAAATCGTAATTAAAATTATTTCACTAGAGATACAAGGGAAATTACTGGAATAAATTATTATGCATCGTGACATCAGTCCCTCCCCAGGGGTGGTAGGGGAGAACTAAGAAAAGAATAGAAGGAAGGAAGGAAGAAAGGCAAACCCAAATATTTATCAATAGATTACAGGTTGCGCAAACGACAGGATGTCTGTACTTTAGGATCTAGCAAACCTACAAAAAGCAACGATTTTTAAATAAGTTAGACCTGTGTGCTTCTGTTAAAAGGATGCATATTATATCACTGAATAAAACTAAATATATTGTGAAGTGTATATGGTATTGTGTATCCCATTTCTGTTGAAAATAGAAAGAAGGAAAAAAGAATGAAGAGAAAGAGAAGAAACAAGAGAGAAGGAAAAAAAGAAAGAGAAAAGTATGAGAAAAGAGAAAGGAAAGTCAAAGTGGGGGAGGGAAGCAGGTGAAGAGATGGAAGGGTCGTCTGTGTGTTAGAAAAGTGAGTGGCATACACTGTGTAAGCCAGCATTCTACTGCAGGTAGAATCTGAGGAGGATGAACAGTAATCAATGACTTCTTTATAAGCTCCTGCTTTGTTTTACTCACTGAAACAAGTTCTAATGTCCTTAATAGATGTACGTTTAGAAACAAACAAATAAAAACAACAAAAAAAAAAAAAAAAAAAACTCTCTA
>NW_026000048.1:6806570-6808336 GCF_001458135.2 Marmota marmota marmota | reverse complement strand
AAAAAAAAAAAAAAAAAAAAAAAAAAAAAAAAAAAAAAAAAAAAAACTCTAGCTCATTATTTGGAACATCAGAAGAGCATTTCTCTCATAGGCAATTAGCTTCTATTCATGGAATATCTAGTTTTAAACAAGAGGTACTTATAATACTTAATATTTATACCATTCTTCTCTATTTATGAAGTGCTTTCATGGACTTCCTTTAGTTTAGAGCTTAGAGCAAAAAAAAAAATCAGTTGATTGGGTTATGATAACTATTCACTGTTCTGAACAGTTTATACAAATGACAGTTCTGACAGTTCTGAGTTTGGGTCTACAGTGTCAGTAGATTGCTCTGGGCTGTTGCAATTCACTTTTTTCCCAATTATGGTGGACCCTTTCAGGAAAAGGGTTTTAGGTAGGAAAAAGGTAACGGGGTGTTTTGTTCCTTTAGTATAGGAAATACATCACTCTGGTTTTTCTCTTTTGGCAGAAGGGAAAGTGTTTTAAATCTCCCTATATGTACAACTTCTGCTATTGGCGGTCTTGCATAGACTTGCAGAGACTGAAATGGGTCGACAGGTAGGTTAGAAAGTGGTTAGGAAGTTCATTTGGCTATAGGTGAAAGAGAATCAAGGAGTTTCCTGGAGGCCAGTTGGTGAGAGATGAAGCTATGAAATGCTGCTCAGGAACCCGTTGTCCTGACTTCAGTCACACTACCTGGGTTTCCCCTAAGTAAAACACCCATGGACATTTGTTGTAATTATTTGTTTCATTCCTTCTGTCACTAGACTATAAAAACTTATGTTGTTTTTGTTGGTTATTTTACTCTCAGGGTCCAGTAGAGTCTGGTCCTCAAAAGCCACCCATGAACACCTATTGAATAGATGCATAAATGGAATTATAGAATGTTCTGAGTAGGAACACCTTTCCAAAGACCTAGTGTGGACTTCTGATGTCACATGTAGGTACTGTGGTCCTCAGAGGCGATTGGCCTGGTAAGATGCAGTCAGACAGTAACTCATCCAGGTCTGGCCAAGGATCCCTGATGTCTCAACCTGCAGTAGCTTTTTTGTTATCACAATTATATGTATCTGTCAAACAACTTTAAACAAAACTTACCTACCTGTGCAAAGCGGAGGCTAGATAATTCACTGGGGTCTCCCTCTGTCTCCCCCACCAATTTAAATCATTTTCAAATCATATCCACCTCTGACTGGTAATAACTAAAAGTTAAAACTTTTAGTTTGTCAGAGGGGAAGTTGATGATGAATCCCTGTGGTTAAGTTTCCAAATAGTGTTTGGTGACCTTCATCAGGACAATAGGGCTAAAGTATTAGCTGGGTCTCTGTGTCATTCAGTGATTGACAAAGGTGATTTCAACATGCGGTTCCCAGAACAGCAGCATCAGAATCACCTTAGAACTTGTCAGAAATGCACATTGTCAGATGCATTGTGGACCTACTGAGTTAGAAATTTGTTACAATGAGTGAGGCACGGCACCAAGAGTTGGAAACCTCTGGCTTCCAGTATATATCGTTTCATCTGGACAGGTATGTTACCTGATTCTCAATCCACCCCCCGCCCATAGGAACCAACCTGGGTATGTCTATGTGTCTTTGATAGCAGTTTCCATACAGTTCCTTTAATACCGGGCTGGGGATATAGCTCAGTTGATAGAGTGCTTGCCTTGCATGCACAAGGCCCTGGGTTCAATCCCCAGCACCAACCACCCCCCCGCCACCACCACCACCATCACTACATCACTCAATACCATTCAGACATACTAA
>NW_026000048.1:6798370-6805638 GCF_001458135.2 Marmota marmota marmota | reverse complement strand
AAATCAGTCCCAGTTCCTTTAACATGTAAACTTGACCATACTACTTGTGCTGATCCATTTCCAATGCAGCATCTATCTTAACTCCCCTCCTTGATTCCATTTCTCTTTCCCACTAAGGTATCAGCTGAACAATATGCATTGGGTTGAAGTACTTTTGGTTTTTTTAGAGAGAATTTTTTTTTTAATTTATGTTTTAGTTTTCGGTGGACACAACATCTTTGTTGGTATGTGGTGCTGAGGATCGAACCCGGGCCGCACGCATGCCAGGCGAGCGCGCTACCGCTTGAGCCACATCCCCAGCCCACTTTTGTTTTTATTATTCACTAAAACCCATGGCCTACAGCACTCATATGCAGGTTCACTGAACAGGTCTGAGGAGGAAGGGAAGTCTAGGATGGAGAAAAACCATTCAGGCCCAAGAGCCTTTATAAAGGTGTGTTTGGAACCTTCTACCCTGGTCTCAGTTGCTCCTTCTGAATCTCCATGGCTAAATGGTCTCTCTCTGATACAGAATGTCTCCACACTTGCACCAGGACCTAAAGATAAAAATGAAAAGAGGTTCCTCCTTCAAATTATTTATACTCTAATAGGATGTGGCTAGGAGTAGGACTGGAAATGGCACAGTTTTGGGAGTATCTTAAAAAACAGCAACATTTATAGGCTCACTATATAGTTGAAGGCATGTGATGTAAAAAAATGCATCTCATAGGGCCAGACAATAAAGAAGGGCTCAAAGAACACAAGGATTAGGATACTTCACAGAGACATGGGACCAACATGGAAAATTCCCCTTAGTCAAAGCAGAAACAATGTGAGCAACAAAATAATGTAACACTGGATTATAACCAAAGTATGAAAAATCCATATTGATACAAATATATAATTAAATAAGTAAATAAAGGGAGAGAAGAAACACATTCTCCTTCCAAAAGAATTCCAACTAGGATGTGATATTGAATTCCCCCCACTTTTTACTTGAGAATGGGCTGCTCCAGGGAACATATATCCAAAGAGTGGAGGATGGAAAGGGAAAAAGTAATTTCGCAGTAGAGAAACCTGGCAACACTACCTTGGCCAGGGGATCAAGGTCAACTTCATCAGAGATAAGTCAGTTTAATGGGATGTGCCTTGATAAGATGCAAAGAGAGTACTGCTCTGTGGTATTCCTCCCCCAAACCCAAAGCCCTGTTGTCACTAGCAGAAAAAGTCAGATAAATTCAAATTAAGAGACATTTGACTAAATGCTCCATCAGCACTGCTCAGAGCTGTTCAGGCCAGCAGGAACAAGGAAAATCTGAGAAGTTGTTACTGACCAGAGGAGACAGGTTGACAAAATATAATGCGGCACCCTGCATGGGACCCTGTCACCGAAGAATAGCACTGAAGAAAAACTTCTGATTTAATATGGAGTTTAGTTAATAGCAATATAACAATCAATGCTGGTTTCTGAATTGTGACAGGTGTACCATATTAATGTAAGACAGAAAAAACTGTGTGTGGCATATGAGAACTCTGTACTCGCTTTCTGGGTTTTCTGTAAATATAAAACCATTCTAAAATGTTTCAGAGTTTATTCAAAGAAGAAAGATGTTCAGGATATTAATGATTAGTCATGCAATAAATGTTCTGGTTTAAGAAAAGAATAAGAAGAAGGATGTTAGCATTGGACATCTAATGTAACTTGACTTGCTCATTTGTGAAGGTAAGAAAAACAAGACCCATAAAGATAAAGCCCTTGGCCAAGTTCATACCTTCGTGATTTCATCATTGTGTGTATGCTTCAATTCTGCCTAAGCTATTTTTCCAAGCTCTCTAGCACGGAGAATGAATAAAACATGTTAAAGGGTTTTCAGATTTTTAGGATATAGTGCATTTGTTATTGTTGGTGTTATGTGCTTCAAGAAAAACCTATGTGCAAAAATATAATAGAGAGAGATCAGGAAATTTGCTTGTTAAATGCTTTTTTTCCCTTCGTTTTAGAAAAGGATTCATCCAAGTTCCTTGAATAGCAAGTTTCTGTGTTGAAATAACAAGCCATTTACCCACTTCACTGACACAGCTACTTTTTGCAAGTAATTTATGCCCAGAATATTGCTCTCTTAACAAGCTCTTTCTAGATTTGGATTTTTCAACCCCTATTTCCATCTTCAAATATTTGTTATTTAAAATAAGCAAGTTATTTGAAATGTTTCAAGACTACATTAAAACCTCAAACAAATAGACATTCTGATTGAGGAAAAGCCTTTATTTTTAATGACTGAGATTTTGTGTTACACATAATGACGATTGTACTTTCAGTGAAATGTCACTCCTATGCTAAGTCTGTGACCTAAGCAATATGAGTTATTAGAATACAAGGTGATAGACGTGGATATGTTGCTAATAAGGACCTTTAAGTACTTATGTTGCTAAAACTCCAGAATCCAAACTCACTTAAGAAATAGCAAATTTAAATGGATTCTCTTGTGAGAAAAGTATAAAATTCGATGGTCAGAGGGCTGCTTCACTTGAGATAATCAACATATTTAGCTAACATTAATTTTTTAAAAATCACTTTTCCTTCCTTCTGGTGAATAGAAAGATACCTTTAACACTTTGACCATTATGCAATTCTATTTGGTTTCACTGTTTGGAGCAAAATGTGACCCAGGGCAGATTCACCAGAAGGTTTCCTGGGCAGTTATTTGCTTGTTTTTAACATCTATTTCTTCCTGGAGTTTCTTCTATAAAAAGCAGAATCCGTCCACTGCTCACACCAGTACCATATGTTCAAGGCTTTCAAAGTGCATGAACATTTTCGGAGGCTTTAGAATTAGGTCACACATTTGAGAGAATCTGTCCTGCTATAACATTTGGGCAAGAGTTGTTCAAACTCTGCTTTTAAAAAATTGCATTGAAACTCAATCTCTTATACTAGAGTTTTCATTCTAGTGGTGTAGCTTTTCCTCCTCCAACAAGCAAGGCAAGGAAGACATCATTATTACATCATTTTACAGGACATGTCTCAGGAAGGTGACTAAGTTGGCAATGGGTCCATCTGAAGTTGGCTCAAGCTCCTCTGACAGCCACTCTTGACTGTGTACATTCTGCCATTCTAGTTTAACATTAGGGAATCTCAGCTCCAAACAAGGCATCTACTCAAGGCAGTCAGTGGAAGCTGGAATCCAGCTGCGACTGGGGAGGAGGATTAGTTCTGCCTAAAATCAGTAAACTGACTATAAAACATTATCAGTTTTATGACTGGTTACTGTTATTATTTTGGCTATCAATTGACTGATATTTTACAATATCTCTCAATGCATGAGGCTGAAACTGCTAGTATCAAAAGCATGCCCCACCTTTCTAGGATCTCCAACCTTCCATCAGAAACCAAGCTGCTTTCTGTCTTCTGAGCACAAGGATCCCCACTCCACAAAACTGAGATAACACTGCTCCAAATCTCACATGGGACAATCTGGTAGATTCCATGACTTGCATGAAATCTTCTTTCTCTTTTTATTTTCTGAACTCATGATGTTTTTTTCTTTCCTCTTTTTTAAATTCATTTTCCCCCGAGAGTCTGAAATCCATAATCTTCACTCCACCCCACTCACTGCTCCCTCCCAACCTCTCCCTCAAGGGGGCCAGATTTCACTTGCTATCTGCAGGGACTTTGGGGCAACAATAGCACAGGATACATGTAGGCTGCAGAATTTTGAGCAGAGTCAGAATGCCCAATAACTCTCTCCAAGGAAAAGGGCTTCCCTTTGATATGACAGTTTGGTGGGCGGTAACCACAATGGCAGGAGCAGAAAGTGAAGTTATCTCAAAAAACAATACTTTGCTCATTTTCCCTGCTTCAAAGTATTTTTTATTTCTTAGTGTGCTCATTATTGTACTCAGCCAAATCTTAGCAACAAAAGGCCACTTATGTAGTTTGTGAAAATCCTTGTCCTATATACTATAAATTTGGGATCAAACCCAGATGTCCACATGCTTGGCTGGCTCTCTACCACCGAGCACTGAGCTCCATCCCAGCACCCTTATATTTCTCCTCTGCATTTTTGGCTGTAGGAGAAATAAAAGGGTTACTACATTTTTACCCGTCAATTAATCTATTTATTTGCATGGCACCTTCTTCAAAAAGGTGTTGATAAATGCTTCTTTATTAAAAAAAGAGCTCATTTATATTTTATGCCCAGGGTAGTTATAATAAAGATAAAAGAGAGACCAGAGATCACACAGCAGTAGAAGGAGATGAGGAAGATAATGTCTAAGGAAGAACATTACTATAAACGAGCACAACATTTTTCTGAGTTTCTTGTCACCAAGCATAATAGAGAAATAAGATGATACTCTATACAGCTTGGTCTGATGAAAGGAAAAAACCCTGACTTGTCAGAAGAAGCCATTTTTTCCTCTGATTTTATATTTTATCAAGAAATCAGGTAGATTCATATTAAGGACATAAAATAACATAAAAATATGTCCTCAGTACTATTTCCCCAGCCAGGAAAAAAAAAACACTGTGTATATGTATATTTCATGAATTATGTTTATTATTCTGCCCATAAGATTCTAAAAATAATTTCATAGAACAAAGAAAGTGGAAATAAACCATATTGTTTGGGGAATGAGAATATCTGTGAAATTTTTCTTCTTTATACTTATCTGCATTTTCCAATTTGTCTACAATGAGTATGAATTACTTCTATAAGGAAAAATAAACTTTAAGGATAATAAATAAATACACTTTATGAAGTTTTTTTTATACCAACCTTTGATGAAAACTGAGATTATAGTCATGGATTTTATTTCAGGGAAAGCATTTCTAGGAGAGCAAAATTAATATAAGCCAAGCAGTCTATTTGCTGATACTTGATTTGGCACTGGTCTCTAATGACAATGCTTTACTTGTTCCTTGGACTGTCTCTCAAATACCATTTGTCTCCATTGTATTTTTGACATGAATTTAAGTAGCATTCAATCTGAGATTTAGCTTTTGCCTCATTATTGAAATGGTGAGATTCTCTCTTATTAGAAAAGGTGACTGACATATTCTAGACCTTAGACAGTCAAGAAATAGTGTTGACACAATGCTGTGAAATCTAAGAGCTGCTGATTTTTGTGACCTTCCACATTGGGACTGCTTCAGCACCATACGACAGTGGCTGTATGACAGAACAGTTAACTGAGCCAAACGTGTCTTTAAATCAAATAAGAGCTTTGAATTGCTCAAAGGTTGGGATGGGTATTCAGTTGAGTCTCCATAGTTCTATAACAAGAACTGGTTCAAGACATTTTTTGACTGGGCATCTTGAAAAACAATACATACTTTAAATGGAGTATTAACCATTCATTAACAATCCTGATAAAAATGCCTCTGGGTAGAGAAAATAAAAACTGTTAGTAATCTGTAAATTTCAATTATTCTACTCTATTATGATTCATTAATCACAGCCCATAGGACTGTTACGGTTTTGATATGAGGTGTCCCCCAAAAGCTCATGTGTGAGACAATGCAAGAAGGTTTGAAGGAGAAATGATTGGGTTGATAGCCTCAACCTACTCACTGAATTAATCCCTCATGGGATTAACTGAGTGGTAACTGGAGGCAGGTGGGGTGTGGCTGGAGGAAGTGGTTCATTAGGTGCGTGGCTTTGGGGTATATATTTTGTATCTGGAGAGTGGAGTCTCTCTCTCTGCTTCTTGATCATCATGTGAACTGCTTCCCTCTGCCACACTTTTCCTCCATGATGTTCAGCCTCACTTTGAACCCTGAGGAACAGAGCCTGCTGTCCATTCATTGAGACCTCTGAAACTGTGAGCCCCTATATAAACTTTTCCTCCCTTAAAATTGTTCAAGACTGATCCTTTAGTCACAGCAGTAAGAAAGCTAACTAAAACAATGATCATATCTATTTATACAAAAACCTTTAACAGTGTGCATGGTTGTATAACTTCTGTGTATATTAATATGTATGTTTAAGAAAACGCTCTTGATACAATAACTTGGAGAGATCTCAAGGTGATTACACTGAATCAAAAAGCCAATCTCAAAATGTTGTACATTGCATGATTTCATTTATACAGTCTTTTGAAAATGATAAAATTATAGAGAAGGAGAGCAGATTAGTGGTTGCCAGGGCTTAGGAATGGTGAGAGAAGGGGCTCTTTGTAGCTCAAGAAGGGTTTTATATCCGGATTAGGGTAGTGGTTACAAGAACCTACTTGTAATTAAATCACAAAGAATTACACACACATGCACACACACATTTGCATGCACACATGAAAACATGAGCTTAGTGAAATCCGAATATGTTCTCAGGATTTTCCCCATGACCATTTTCTGGTTTTGATATTATGCTACAGTTATAGAAGATGTTTTCACTGGAGGAAACTAAGCAAAAGGGACACAGGACCACTGAGCTATTTTGCAACTTTCATGTGAAGCTGTAATCATTTCCAATAAAATACTTCAAGAAACAATAAAATCTCTTTTGGAAATCCAGAAAGGCTCAGTAAAGTTTAATTACTTTTTTCCCCCTTGTCCTTCATAGGGAATCTTTACAGATGGTGAAGATGCTAACCTTCAGGAGAACAGGTGGCTGGGGAGTCTCTGGCTTCAACCTCAGAGCTGAAGGCTTACGGAACACTAGAAGAGTTGGGGATGCCTTGGGCCCCAAGGACATGCCCAGGAACCGATCCATCTCTGGGCCCTTTTAACATCTTCCTATGTTCTGAAAACCCACTAAATAGCTTTTATTTTCTGAACCAAATGCAGGCCATGGAAAGATCCAGTTTTTTTTCCAGGTAGAAGGATCTCCCTGGTAGATAGCCAGAGATTTCTTATGTAATAGAGAATTAACCTGGTTCTCCCACATCCAGTGAGATTCTCTCCCTTGCGTGGGAGTCCGTGTCCATTTCAAGGTCAATCACCTTGTTTGTTGTTCTCTCTGCTGAATCCTCAGCAGGCTGCACACAGAAGAACATCATTAAAAACTGCTGTCGAAATAGGACCAAAAGGGTTACTTGTATTTATCTCATTTGTATTCCGTGTTTGTGGAACTGAATGGGTAAGTGTGACAGGGACAAACACCACTAATGTGTTAGTCTTGGAGTGTTTTATTCTGTCTCTAGGCGTCCTCTCTCCCAGTCACTAAAGAGAAAACTGCCTTTAGCGGATTTTGTTTTTTCAAGAGGAGGGTCTGGTTTTTGCCAGGCCAGCTCCAAGATTTCTGTGGAGAGAGAGAGAGAGAGAGAGAGAGAGAGAGAGAGCGAGAGACGAC
>NW_026000048.1:6790933-6797323 GCF_001458135.2 Marmota marmota marmota | reverse complement strand
CTGTGGAGAGAGAGAGAGAGAGAGAGAGAGAGAGAGAGAGAGAGAGAGGAGAGAAGAGGGAAGGAGACAGGGGGAAAGGAGAAGGGAGGAGAAAGGGGGGGTTCAGGAGAGAGGAAAGACCAAATGTTAGAAGGAAGGAGACCCATAGTGGTTTCTGAGTGCTGGGAACCAGAGGAGGGAGGGAGGGAAAAGAGAGAAGAGTTATACATGGCCTTTTTGCAGCAAAGCTTGGAAAGCAGCAAGTGAGAGGCTCCCATTTCAAGTTTGATAGCTGCTTCCAAGCTGGGGGAAGTTTCTGTTCTTTTATGGCATATGCTCAGTGTTTGTTGAACGAGTACTTGTTCCTGCTCCGTCTCCTCTGCAGCAGGGGTGGTCAGACACGCCTGGCCTGTGGGGTACAGTTTTCTCCTGCTGCCTCTCTGCTGGCCCTTTGTGGTTTTCAAGAGCAACTCCTTTGTTTCCTGTAAAATTGATAGAATTTTATGCTTTTGTTCTATTTTTTTTAACTGCTTCTAGAACAGATTTTAATTATGTTGCCATCTTTTTAGTATGGGTGCTTAAAAAGAAACCTCTGCTTCTCATGTAAAAGTATTTCATTGAAAGCCTCTAAAGTGAAACGTTCATCTAAACAGAACAGAAACTTCCCCAAGTTTGGAAGCAGCTATCAAACTTGAAATGGGGGCCTCTGACTTGCTGCTTTCCAAGATTTTCTGCAAGCTTTTCTTTTTCATGTAAAATTTTCACTTCAATCAGTTTAATTTCCTTCTCGTCTTTCATCTTTTGTCTTATAAGGTCATATTTTCCTTGTATTTTGAACACAAATACAAGCCTTTTAAAATATGTGGTTTTTTTTCTTACAGTACTGTGTGTGCATATTTATATTTATTTATGTGTGCAGGGAAATGATTAAAAGGATTTAGAAAAAATTGTGCCCTTGCGGGGAGGGAAGTAAAACTAGGGAAAGAAATGAGGAATTTTCTGTATTGTTTGCATAAACTTCTCTGTTGCTGGAATCTTTTTCAATAATAATGTGCCTATATACTTATTAAATTGTTGAATAATGTAAAATAATAAAGGCAAAGACAATAAAAAAGTAATATTCTAGATGAGGCAAGTTTGGTTTGTCCTCCCAGTTTTCAGTCTTCATTAATGACCTTAGGTTTTAGGAGACCATTCTTATATCTTACTATCTGCCACCTTGGCTTTAATGGAATCCATTGATGATGGCACCTTCTTTCATACAACATCATTCCTGTTCTTATTTATTTATCTGTCTATTTATTTATTTGATTTATAGTAGAATGCATTTTGACACATTGTACACAAATAAAGCACAACTTCTCATTCCTCTGGCTGTAAATGGCACAGAGTCACTCCAGTCGTGTAATCATACATGTATATAGGGTAATAATGTCTGTCTCATTCTACTGTCCTTCACATCCCCACAGCCTCACCTCTCCTCTCAACTCCCCTATACACAAACCAAAGTTCCTTCATTCCTCCCTATCCCCCTGCCCCACTATGGATCAGCATCCACTTATCAGAGAAAACGTTTGGCTTTTGGTTTTCTGGGATTGGCTTATTTCACTTAGCATGATATTTTCTAGTTCTGTCCATTTACCTGCAAATGCCATATTTTCATTCTTTTTTTTAACCCTGAGTAATATTCATTGTGTATATTTTCTTTAACTATTCCTCTGTTGAAGGGCATCTAGTTTGGCTCCATAGTTTAGCTATTATGAATTCAGCTGCTATAAACACTGATGTGGCTTCGTCACTATGGTATGCTGATTTTAAAATCTTTCGGTATAAACTGAGGAGTGGAATAGCTGGGTCAGATGGTGGATCCATTCCAAGTTTTCTGAGGAATCTCCATACTGATTTCCATATTGGGCTGCACCAATTTGCAGTCCCACCAGCAATATATGAGTGTGACTTTTCCCCCAGATCCTCGCCAACACTTATTGTTGTTTATACTCTTGATAATTGCCATTCTGACTGTAGTGAGAAGAAATCTTAGGGTAGTTTGAATTTGCATTTCTCTAATTGCTAGAAATTATGAACATTTTTTCATGTTTGTTGATCAATTGTATCTCTTCTGTGAAGTGTCTGATCATTTCCTTGGCCTATTCATTGATTGGGTTATTTGGTTTTTTGGTGTTAAGTTTCTTGACTTCTTTATATTTCCTAGAGATTAGTGCTCTGAATTTGCTCAGTCTCTTCATTGGCTGAAGCATATCTTCAAATACTTATTTTCACAAGAAGGGAACATGTGTGCTCTTTTTCTGAGTCCCTGTACGTTTGAGAAAGTCTTCCTGCTAAAGGTATTCGTGAAAGACCACTAATCTCTGCCCATTAATCCTTGAGCCATGGTTTTCTCACTGAAAACCTCTGGGCTTCTTGCTTTGCTAAGTTCCAATATTTTGTGCCCTCAGTAGAAAATCTTGTCACCAGCCTTATTTTTGTGTCTTTGTTAAAAATATAAAATGATGCTGGGGGGCGGTGGTGCACACCTATAATCCCAGCAGCTCAAGAGACCGAGACAGAAGGATCTAGAGTTCAAAGCCAGCCTCAGCAAAAGTGAGGCACTAAGCAACTCAGTGAGACCCTGTCTCTAAATACAAAATAGGGTTGGGGATGTGGCTCAGTAGTCAAGTGTCCCTGAGTTCAATCCCTGGGAGCCCCCCCCCCAAAAAAAAAAACAAAACAAAACAAAACAAAAGGATGATTTCTCTTTACCCTTTACCTTAATACTAAATCTTTCTGCAGAATCAGTCTGGGAGAGGATAATACTTATGAATTTATATATTTTCTTGGGCAAGATGGGCCTTCAGAAACCACAGACTCAGTTTAATTCAGGAGTTTTTACTGACTATTTTTTGATGAATGCTTTTTCTCCTTCAGAAATAGTAATTAGTATTGTTAAGGGCTCAGAAAATGATACTAATAGATGGTGTTTTGAAATGCTGAGGGCTTTGAACTAAAAGACACAGGAAGGGCCTCAGAAGCCAAGTTTTTCTCTGACCTTCTATCATCCCGTCTCCCACCCCTTCTTCTGCCCTAAAACAAGAAGCTATTAAAAGCAGCCTTCTTTTTTTCTGAGGCAGGTCATATCGACTAGAATTTCTTTCCCCTGAGTGAGCCAAAAATCCAAGAATTGCTCTAACCTTCCACTGCCTTTCTCTGTGGGGAGATGGCCAGAAAGAATTTCTCTGACCTACCTTGTCTGATTATAGATCCTCCTTGCAGATGGAGCCCTGCCCTATGCCCAGGAGAAAGGGAAGCCACAAAGAGACGCCAGAAGAAATCCAGACAAGTTTCTCTAGATCTCCCGCCTTTGTTCTCTTTCTGTTAGGTCACACACTTTCTGTCCGATCACATTTTTACATGGATGTCCCTGCTTCATTGAACCTAAGCAGAAATGTCCCTAGGTCTCTGGGTCTTCCATCTGAAGGCCCATGTCATATAAAACTTTGATTAAAAAAAAAAAAAAGTTATGCTTTTTTCTTGTAAAACTGCCTCTCATTATGGGAAAGTTAGCCATGCCCCTTATGATGGGGAAGAAAGATCATGTGTGCTCCACCCTGTAGGACACACTGGACCCCTGTTAGCTGGGCTTCATGTCCATCACTTCTCTAGGATTCTTAGTTTCCTGTAGGTAGCACAATGGCAAGGTAAGGATGGGGCAGGAAAGCACTCTCCCTACGGCACCTTAAGTGGTGGAGAAAGTTTCCTTGGGGTCCTGAGTCCTGAGCCATGCACAGTTGTGGAATAGTCCTGTGTTCCTCTGGTCTCCCCCTGCCCCTGCAGGTAATACCTGTTCATGAGCTACACAAATTTCTCCCCATCTATCTTACTATACTTTATCATCTGTGTCACCCTAAGATTGTGGCATTTGATTGTCCCCAAGTCTTTGCTTGGAAGTGGTGGATGTTTTTATCATTTTCTGTATCATCATGGGTATTTTAGATAGGAGTTAGGCTGCATTAGGTACTAAGGATAAATGCCAATGTCATTAGTACCAGAAAACAATGTAGATTTTGTTGATTTGTTTTGGCAGAGATGATGGATAGAGAGCTATAATTCCCAGAAGACCATGGGCAGGGCAATTTTCTTTTCTCCATCCTTGTACAGCTTTGATGTAACAATCCAGGTAAAATGTGGTGATATTGATGGAGTAGTTATGAATTTTGATCCATGAGCTTAGATCTGCAAGATAACATTTTTTTTTCTTGCTGAAAATTCAATCAAATTTTGACTCTAAGCTGCCTTCTCACCGGATAATTTGGATAATTAGTGTTAGTAATGCTAGAGGGTTCTCATCACCACCACCCCATACCCAGGGAGTAAAGAAGTCAGTGATGGGGTCTCATGGAGGTCTCAGAAATGCTCTATGATTTGTTTATTGTCAGAGTATGAATTTTTATTTGGCTGGGAGAGAGGAAAGGGAAAACATAATGGAAAAAAATTCTTTCAGAACACTCTCTGATGGCATTGGAAATGGTGCTCTTGAAGAGATAGAAAGTGACAATTTTTTTTTTTGGCTTGCATTTATTTTTTACTGAAGTATTACAATCATCCAGAAAAGTACACAAATCATATATAAACAGTTTGATGAATTTCCATGGAGATACTTATGTTAAAAGCCACCAGTGATGTGGCAGTTTTAAAAAAAATTTTGATTTGTTATATATGACAACAGAATGCATTACAATTCATTTTACAAATATAGAGCACAATTATTCATATCTCTGGTTGTACGCAAAGTAGAGTCACATCCTTCTTGTCTTCTTACATGTACTTAGGGTAATGATGACCATCACATTCCACCATCTTTCCTATCCCTATACCACTTCCTTTTTCCCTTTCGTCCTATTTAGAATTCATTTAATCCTCTCATCCCCACCCCATAATATTATGGATCAGCATCCTTAAATCAGAGAAATCATTTGGCATTTGGTTTTTTGGGATTGGCTAATTTCACTTAGCATTATATTCTCCAGTTTCACCCATTTACTGCAAATGCCATGATTTTATTCTCTTTTAATGCTGCATAATATTCTATTATGTATATATACCACATCTCCATTCATCCACTGAAGGGCATCTAGGTTGGTTCCACAGTTTAGCTATTGTGAATTGTGCTGCTATAAACATTGATGTGGCTGTGTCTCTGTAGTATGCTGTTTTTAAGTCCTTTGGGTATAGACCTAGGAGTGGGATAGCTAGGTCAAATGATGATTCCATTCCCAGGTTTTCAAGGATTCTCCATACTTCTTTCCATATTGGCTGTGCCAATTTGCAGTCCCACCAGCAATGCATGAGTGTGTCTTTTACCCCACATCCTTGCCAACACTTATCGTTGTTTGTATTCTTGATAACTGCCATTCTGACTGGAGTGAGATGAAATCTTAGGGTAGTTTTGATTTGCATTTCTCTAATTGCTAGAGATGTTGAACATTTTTTCATGTTTGTGGATTGATTGTATCTGGTGAGTATGGGAAACTCTCTCTCTAGGGAGGCCGGCGAAGTCCCTGCAAGACTCTCTAACCTCCCCACTGTCTGGCTTTGATTGTTCCAAACATTGTTCTCATGCCTCCATAGTTGGTTTCTTTCCTCAAATGTGGTCCTGCATCGTTGTCACGAAGCATGACTAAACCAGTCAAGATCACTCCAGGTGGAGTTGAGGAAGATGGCGGCGAGGGGAGTGCATTGCCCCCGTGTGCTGCTTCACTGTGTGGGAGTATGACAAGTCAGGACGGCTAAAGGCTATCTTGCTAGGAATTTCCAGCAATAGTGGGGTGCTCCGGAACCTGGAGGAAGGATTTCCATCGCACGAGGATCGGCTACAGGGACTCAAACGCGAGAGGTTTGTCGCACGTCGGGTAACACTGCTTATTCAGCAAATCGCCCCGCGGCTAGAGTCTGCAGCGCGTGCTGGGAAACGAGGAGATAGCGACGCAGGGATACAGCGCTGCAGTTTCTGCCAGCCATGCAAGCACCATACTCAGGGCTGAATTCTGGGTTTGAGACGGGGGAAAGAAGCGGTCCATCTCGGTTCTCCACACCGGTCAGACCACAGAGGAGGCCAGCAGCCACCATGTTGGAAAGCTGACGTCACCATCCCTGTTTTCGACTGACCGCAGCTCATTCAGCCATAGAACAGGTAATTTCAGGCTGCCATTCGCCTGCGGCTTGCAGACAGATTGCTAGGGTTCAGTGCCTGGGGGCTTCTTAGAACCTGATCTTATCGGAGCGAACACCGAGCGCCGGGCGGCCGAGTTCCGGCTCCCGGAACCGCCCTGGCCCAGGGCTGGGGAGCCTGCGGAGGCTGCTTCTTGGACCCTGCTCCTATCAGAGCATACACCAAGCACTAAGCGGCCAAATTCC
>NW_026000048.1:6723270-6786623 GCF_001458135.2 Marmota marmota marmota | reverse complement strand
TCTCTCCCTTTCCCTCCCACCTCTCATCCCTGTTTAATGTTAATCTTCTTCTCATGCTCTTCGTCCCTACGCTGTTCTTAGTTACTCTCCTTATATCAAAGAAGACATTTGGCATTTGTTTTTTAGGGATTGGCTAGCTTCACTTAGCATAATACGGACACGATTTTTTTTCCCTACAGTTTTGCCATCATGCAGCAAGAAGTCTTGGCTTCTTTCACTTAGCTATTTACCATAATTTTGAGGTTTGTCTATGTTGTTGCATATATCAAAGTCCACTTCATTTTTCTGGTAATTGTAGTTCATTATGTGGAGGGACCACAATTTGCTTATCCATTCATCTGTTCATGACCATTTGGGTAATTTCTGCTTTTGGCTATGGCTAGTAAAGCTACTATATTCTCACACAGTTTTTTTTTTTAATTGGTTGTTCAAAACATTACAAAGCTCTTGACATATCATATTTCATACATTAGATTCATGGGGTTATGAACTCCCATTTTTACCCTGTATACAGATTGCAGAATCACATCGGTTACACATCCAGGTTTTTACATAATGCCATACTAGTGACTGTTGTATTCTGCTGCCTTTCCTATTCTCTACTATCCCCTCCCTCCCCTACCATCTTCTCTCTCTACCCCATCTACTGTAATTCATTTCTCTCCCTTGTTTTTTTTCCCTTTCCCCTCACTTCCTCTTATGTGTAATTTTGTATAACAATGAGGGTCTCCTTCCATTTCCATGCAATTTCCCTTCTCTCTCCCTTTCCCTCCCACCTCTCGTCCAGTAAGATTGGCAGCCAATATGAAGTCAAACAACAACAAGTGCTGGCGAGGATGTGGGGAAAAAGGGTACACTTGTACATTGCTGGTGGGACTGCAAATTTGTGCGGCCAATTTGGAAAGCAGTATGGAGATTCCTGGGAAAGCTGGGAATGGAACCACCATTTGACCCAGCTATTCCCCTTCTCGGACTATTCCTTGAAGACCTTAAAAGAGCTTACTATAGGGATACTGCTACATCAATGTTCATAGCAGCACAATTCACAATAGCTAGACTGTGGAACCAACCTAGATGCCCTTCAATAGATGAATGGATTAAAAAAATGTGGCATTTATACACAATGGAGTATTACTCAGCACTAAAAAATGACAAAATCATGGCATTTGCAGGGAAATGGTTGGCTTTAGAGCAGATTATGCTAAGTGAAGCTAGCCAATTCCTAAAAAACAAATGCCAAATGTCTTCTTTGATATAAGGAGAGCAACTAAGAACAGAGCAGGGAGGAAGAGCATGAGAAAAAGATCACACAGATCTTTATATGAACATGTTTCCTTTATCTAGAGTAAATACCTAGAAGTAGGATTACCAAGTTATGCGAATAATTTTACAATAAACTGCTCAAATGTTTTCCAGTGTGACTGTATTCTTTTGCAATCTCAACAATGTAAGAGAGTTCTTATGTTTGTACTTTTTCATCAGCACTCGGATAATCTGTTCTTTTAACTTTAACTGTTCTAATAAGTACATAGTTGTGTTTGTAGTTTAAATTTGCATTACCTTGAAAATTAATGATGTTGATCATCTTATTTGCTATCTATCTTCTTTGGTGAAGTGTCTATTTAAATCTTTTTCCCATTTAAAAAATTAAACTATTTGCTTTATTACTGTATGTAAGAGTTCTTTTTAATATGACTCTGGACATAAGCTTTCTATCATACTTTTGGGAAAAATGTCCTCCCAGTTTGGGGTTTACAGTTTTTAAATAATACTATCTCAAAGAGGAGGATTGTAAAAATTATTTTTATTAATATTATTTTTATTTTGATGAAGTCAAATTGATTCATTGCTCCTTTTATGATTCTTTCTTTTCATGTTCTAATATATCTTTGCCAAAGTCACAAAGATTTCCCCCAATGTTTTGTTCTAGAGATTTTGTAGTCCTAGATTTCACATTCAGGCAATTCATTTCAAGTTCATTTTGCATATGGTTTAAAGTACATTTCAGTTTCTTCTTTTCTTTCTCTTTCTTCTTCTCCTCCACTGCCTTCCTCCTCCTCTTCTTTCTTTTCTTCCTTTCTTTCCTTCTTTCTTTCTCTCTTTCTTTTATATATGTATGAGGAAGCCTCAATATTATAGGTCAGAAATAGCACATTTTATGAACAATTTTATGAACAATCATTCTGGTATCATTTGTTGAAGAGCTACCCTGACATCAAATGGCACCACTGCTCCCAACCGATTGACTATCCTTGTGTAGGTCTGTTTCTAGAATCTCTGTTTGATCCATTCATCTATATGTCTCTTCTTTCACCAGCAGCACATTGCCTTAGTTTGTGCAGCTTTCTTAGGTATCATGAGTCCTCCATTTTTTTCTTTTTGTAAAACTGTTTTTGTTATTCTAAATCATTTGTTTTTAAAAAAAATTCATATAAATTTTAAAAATCAACTCATAAATTGCTACTTGCCCCCAAAGCCCTTCTGAAATTCCACTGGGATTATGTAACTGTGGATCCATTGGGAAACACTGATGTGCTCTCTCTGATAGATAATACTGAGACTTCCCCACATAAGCACCACACAACTCTCAGTTTATGTGGGTCTTGCTTGTTTTTTCTCAATGTTCCATAGTTTTCAGGATACAAATCTTGCAAATATTTTGTTAGATGTGTACTCATTTTTAATGCTATTTCGAAAGTAATGTTTTGAAAATTTCAATGATCAGTTGTTCATTGTTGGTATACAGAAATACAATTGACTTTTGTTTATGAATTTATTATTTTAAAGCTTACAGTTTACGGCATACTTTCCTAAAATTTTTGTGGCATGCGGCAAGCTTCCTAAATGTTCTGTCTAGGTTACCCAGAATGTTAAAATAAGAATTATTTATTCTGTCAACTGATTAGAATATTTCTGTGCTCTTGGGTTCCCTTAATTTCATATTGAATGGTTGGTTATTTGGTCATTGTTCATTCTTCATCCATTCTCTCTCTCTCTCTCTCTCTCTCTCTCTCTCTCTCCCCCCCCTTCGTGTGTGTGTGTGTGTGTGTGTGTATCTCAAAGACATGTTTAGTCAGTCTAACAATTCTTTAGAGACTCAGATGCATCCTTAATTAGCAAACTGGACATTTCCCCTGACTCTAGAAAAGTTAATAAAGGCAACAAACTTGGTAAGGACTTCAAGTCTCCTCTTTTGCAGGATCAGCAAAGTGTCTAATGAAGTCTTTAATTCGTGCAAAATGAAGAGAAGTATTACTAACTTTACTTGGAAATTAGTAGTTAATGCAATGCCATCAAATGTGTTACATCTTTAATTAGTTTTATTTACTTATAACAAATGAATGTGCATGGGTGATACTTTTTTAATCTCATGGGATATTTATTAAATAACAGCTTTATTGAAATATAGTTCATATACCAAAAACTCACCTCTTTAAAATTTACTGTTAATGTATTTTTTAATGTATTCCCAGAGTTGTATCAGTAAAGCTTTTTAACTCATAAGCAACTGAAATAAAGGGCTTATGTTCTAAATTTTATGAATTATTGTTATAAAAATTAACACAAAAGGATATCAGAAATATGGAATGTAGTAATTTTTAAAATCATAATCTTACTGGCTAGAAAAATTTAAGGACATCTAAGTGTTCCTTATCATCCCAAGCCAAGCCACTGTAGAAATCTTCATCTTAAGACTTTCCTGCAGCCAGCCAATAAGCTTTCTTAAATACTTTAAAGAAAAGCATTCTCACTGCAGGTAAGGGGATCTATCCTGTTTCCAAATACCTAAACTATTACTTATAGTGATGCTAAAACTGTACCCCTTATGCCTATTTATCTAGAGTTGACTCCCAGGCCACAAGAAGTAAGTTCTTAAAATATCTGAAAGCACCTGTCATGACACTCTGAATCTTCACTCTCTTCCACAAAGAATTCCTTCTTTGCTTTTATCTCTCCCTTCTATGCCATTGCATTACCTTTGTTGGAAATGTGACTTTACCAGTGCGAGTTGTCTGCAAAAGCATTGTTGTTGTTATCATTATCATTATTATTATTATTTTGGGTCAAATACTACCCTGCTAAATGCAGCACAGGATTGCATCATGTCATTTTGGACTCCTAGTGAACATTTATAAAACTCCTAGACAGTTCTCCTTTGAGTTGTGCTTACACTGCTGCAATCTCAGGCTTGTGAAATCGGTGCTGTCATCAGATGAGGAAGTGCAGGCTTCCCCTCATTAAGATAACATAGTCTGAGTTGGAACTTACTGGTTGCAGTTTGAGACCACTGTGTCTGGTCATGCCTGAAGTCCTGCTCCATCGTTTTTTTCTGAAAGGAAGTGGAAATACTTCAGTTATCAGATGCTTGGATGTGGAATTGAGATGGTTCTGAATATTAAAGTCATTTCCAGATGAAGAGGCATCCAAAGTCTGGGTGGAGCTCTCCTGGGGAAGGTATAAACAGGAAAGGTCAAACTTTGTCTTGAGTAACAACTGTGGATCTGTTCAAGTTCAAATACATGATGACGGAAAACACTGGAGACTCATATCATAAAAGCAGGACAGTTTGGTTGTGGGAAGACTTTTAAGGACAGATGAAATTAATCATTCACCTTACTCATTCCCTCAACTAATATTTATTGAGTGACTATGGCATGCTGGCATATTTTAGGCACCAAGTGAACAAAATGACAAAGTCCCTTCACCATGGAGTTAAAATTCCACTTGGAGGGGATGTGTATTAAATGGAAAAACAAACCAAAGTGTGTCCGGAGGGGCTAAGCATTAGGGTAAAGACAAAGAAAGCTAAGGGGAAGAGTTTTTCTGGCACTCTGGGAGCAGGAGAGCTAGTATAAAACAGTTACCAAATGCTTTTGTCTCAAGGCCCCTTAATGCCTTTAAAAATATGAAGAACTCCAAATGGCTTGTGTTTCTGTGAGATATTATTGGCATTCACCTTAAAAATGTTAAAAAATACTTATTAATTTGTTTAAAAATAATAATAATAATCTAAGCAGACCTTTCTCCAAAGAAACAGATACGGCCAACAAATAGATGCAAAAACATTATTATCAATCATGGACATGCAAATCAAAGCTATACTGAGATTTCATTTCACTTCATTCTTTTTTAGAATGCCAATCATCAAGAATACAAATAATAATATTTGTTGGGAGAATGTGAAGGGGAAAGTTACTTTCATACATTGTTGGTAGGATGGCAAATTAGTACAACCACTGGGAATGGAAGTACCATATGACCCAGGTACACCACCCCTTGGTATTTATCCAGAAGAACTAAAATCCTGTCTACAGTGATGCAAGATGATCCATGATTATAGCAGCACAATTCACAATAGGCAAGTTATGGAACCAGCCCAGGTATCAGTCAACTGATGAATATGTCTATGTACACACAATGAAGTTTAACTCAGCCATAAAGAACAATGAACAATGAAATTATGTCATTTGCTGGTAAATGGATACAACTGGAGAACATTGTCCTGAGCAAAATAAGTCACACTCAAAAACTCAAGAGTCAAATGTTTTCTCTCATATGTGAAGAAAGCTGGAGGGAAGAGATAGTAATAAAAAATGGATTCATAAATAAAAAACTAAATAAAAATTTTAAAAGAGATTTTGCAAAAATAGAAGAAAGAAGATTAGAATAGAGGGAGGGATCAAGAAGGAGAGAAAAGGGAAGGTCATGGCAATGTAATGGTAAATAAAGTCTACTAAATTATGCTATGTGTATGTGTGAATATACCTCAATGAATCATTTGTATATGTGTGTATATATATATATACATATATATTTATAATACACTAATTAAAATAACAATAATGATAATGATAGAAGGGAGATTAGAAGAGAAAGTAAATTGGGAGGTGGAGGAGGGGAAGGAAAGGGAAGGTCCTGGGATATAAGATTGATCAAATTATGTATAAATAGGGCATAATGAATTCCACTATCATATATAATTACAATGCACTAATAAAAATAACAATAATAAACGAATTAGACTTTACATAACACATTATTGAAAAAGCAATGAAAAATTGTATTGTTTTAAATTTTTGCAAATCTCTGGTGTCTGGCTTCTTGGATTTGACTTCTCATACCTGATTTTGCATTCAATTTTCTGTCAAGGGTTGCTGTCTGAAGTAGATGAAAAAGTCTAAACTCAAATAGGTAGTTGGAAAACAGGAGTACTTTTTTATCTTTTTCAGTTAGTTGTGGATATTATTTTTGGGATATATTAAACAACAAAACTCAGTGACATTTTCTGAAAGATTAGCTGCAAGACAGAATCTGAAGCCAAATTAATAAATTTTTATACTCTGTTGCATTTCAATCCATTAGTCTCTCTAATACTTTGAAATGGAAATTTTACCCATGCATGATTTTGTAACATCACATGTTTGGTTTTCCAAATGCTTATAGTTAATTATATAGCATTAAAAAAAATCAAATATCATAGCATTCTTACCTATCTCAACAGAAAAATGTTGATCAGAACAGTGCTCAAGTATTTGGAAGCCATCATGCTCATGGTGATAAGTACAAGTTTTCCAAAATACTCATCTCACCTGAAAACTCAAATGTTATTATTGGTCACAAATACTATCAGTTGTATTCCTGGACATAACATGCTCTTTTTATTTATTTCACAAAAATCTGCCAAATGCCTGAGTCATAAGTATGCTTTTCAGGCATTCTTTTAAATGAAAAGATTGTAGCATGAAAAATGTGGCTAGTTCAGCTTGCAACTCAAATAACAGCACAAATCATTTTCCCAGAGTTAATCATTGTGGTTTGACATCCAACCAGCAGGATTGGTTTACTCCCCATTTTGTCCTACAGAATACTAAGAGGATTATGTCCTCAAAGGTCAAGATGAAATAAAACAATAATTTCACTCCTTCAATAAGGCATATTTAAATGACAATAAGATTTCTTTAATTATTTCTAAATTTACTTATTTGCTGAAGTGACACTGAACAGTCAAATGACTACTGGACAACTTGGTGCCATGTTGATTTATGCTAGGAACTGTGGTTTTATTCCCTCTTGCTTTTGCACCACCTGTGTAAATATCAAAGCAGTGAAAATAACAAATACTGTCTTAATATTTTTTAAGAGAATAGTCTTGATCTTGTGAATGCTCACTGGTCTGTGGATCATGCTTTAAGAAAAATTAATATTAAAAGAAAAAAAAACTTTGGGTAACTCCTATATTCATTCAAGAATTGAATCTTACGCCATTGCTACCTCAATTTTCTGAGAGATTGTATTGTCGGTAAGACAAGCCGTGGATTTATCAGGTGCTCTGTTTTCAGCCGAATGAGACTTCTATCAAATGTCTAGGGGTGGGATTCCTTGCTACTCCTGAGTCTTATTTCTCTGTCAGGTTTGTGATACCAGCTCTGTGTATGGGAAAGCATCATCCATAACCTCGATTCTAAAACTCTTATCAGTTTTGCTTTTCTTTCCATTTATCCTCAGCCAAATTTTCCACACACTATTTATGGCTTCAGGCTGGTCAATTTCTCTTAAACTGTACATCTTTCTGATATATAGTTGTTCCCCTCTCCATGTTAGATTAGATTTTTTTTTTAAACTTAGGGTGTATTTTATGTTGTTTTAGTCATTTGTTTGTACTACCAGCTTTTCAGTTAAACAAATATGGTCTTATCTATCTACTGGGATCTAATTTTGAATTTCTCTTGTTTTCATCAACATCTTAAAACTTTGGAGTCGGTTCAGATCCTTTTCCCTCTTATGTTTTCTGGAGAATTGTGCAAGCTGCTCTATGGTTGTTCCCCTGTCTGCGTGCCACCCTCCCTAAGTCTCCTGGTGCCTTGGATAGGACTAAAGGGGACGTTGCATTCCTGCTATGGCAATGAGTTGGTGACATCTCTATATCTTATTTTCACATTTGTAAAGCAAATAGATTTAGCTAGGAGACCTCTGGGGTCCTTTCTACGTCTATGCCTTCTCATTTTCCAGAAGAGGATTCCCTTCTCTTGTTCTCCACTGAGTCAAATTTGGCAGGTGAGTAGAAAGAGGATGGCAAAGATGGTTTCCTCTCATTTTTCCAGTGAATTCCTCAGTAACTTCTGCTCCCCAGGCAGTATGTGTTTGCCTGGACATGCCAATAGAAGGTTTTTCTTCAGCGTGAGTGATTTGCCTTATAACTATTATAAACCTGGAGGAGGTTGCCAGCCCTGGCCCTGGATAATAGAATGCAAGTAGAAGATTATAGCTGCCTTTTTGTTAGGGGCTTTGCACTGATCCCTTGGGGAATGAAAAATATGTATTAATGTTAAAGTAGGGGTCAAGCAAGTTAACAATTTAAAACATTTCTCACTTGCAGAAAAAAAAATCTGTGTAACATAAAACCCAAACTTAACTCTATAGCACCTGCCCAGCTTCTCTTTCTTCAGGGTCTGCTGCCTTGGCTGTGACTCTAGATCTCCTGGACTCACACATGAACTCCTGATTCCTGCCGTCCATCTTGACCCCCTTTCTCCTCATTTCTGGCCAAACAGCCTGTCCCTGACCTCGTTCCAAGTCCCTAATCTTACTTTAGGTGAAAACAAAAGCTGAGTCTCAGCTTTTTTTCCTGCCTTAGCCCACTGCTGAGAAGCGGCTCCAACTTAGCTCTGACTGCATGATTCTAGATAACAATCCTCTGATCTCAGCTCCTTCCATCTGGCAAAAGTGGTTCTTGGCCTTGTCGTACTATTTGGAGAGATTCATGTTTCTGACAATGGCCTGAGTCTTGGGTAACCAGTGGAATTGATCCTTGCACCCAGAGATACAGAATCTTTGGCTTCTAATTGCTGTTGATTTGAATGACAGGTTGAGTTTATGGTGACTATGGTGTGACTCAAGAGAAATATGACTAATAGATATATCATCTTATGAAAAATTCATATCTCAACATTGTATAAAGCATACACTTCAGAATCAAACTCTTACCAAGGGGCATAAGAGTACTGGAGGAGAAGAGGCTTGGCCATTATGCTCACTGAGTCAAATTGATAGGAAACTAGGTTTTATTCAAAGCCAGCTTTGAAGGATGATAGAAGAAACTTAAATGTTTCAAATGTTTATCTCAAAATCCCCCCAAATTAGCAGAACTTCTCAAGGATAAGAAGCAGAAAAGTGAGGAATGGCAGGAAATACACATAAGCAGATCTAGTTATCTTTTGTTAGACGGGCCTGAGTGGGCAATTTCCTCTCCCATGTTATTTGATGCCGTGGGGGTGGGGAGGGGATGGCAGCCCTTCGGCTTCCTTCTCCAAGTAAGAGAAACGTGTTTTCAAATTCAGAGTGTGGCAGTGGCCCCCAAGCTCAGTCTCTTTCAAAACCGGCCTGGGTCAATTGTCAGCTCTCTCAATGACTAGCTGGGTGACTGAAGAACAGTTGATTTTCTCTCTCTGGCCTTCAGTTTTTACTGATAAAACATGAATACTAATAGTTTGCAGGTTTTAAAGACGATAAGACATGAAAAATATAATATTTTGCACCCCAAAGGTTCTAGTTATTAATAATTATTATTACCTTTAACATTGATTAGGGTTTTAATTTCAAAAGTTTGGGTGATTTATTTGTATAGCAACTATACGCTAATGATCCAATGATATGACTTGTATTCTGTGTTCATTTATATGCATACTCCTTATTTCCTTGAAAGCAAGAACCACTAAATGGTATGTAAATTTATTTTAACACTAGCAGAAACAGAAGCAAATTCTGATACTCTTTTGGAATGTTCTCATTCTTCTGGATTTTTCTATCACATGATGAATGAAGGAGTAACTTCCCCTGGTGGACACCTGCAAATCCAGAGGGCAGGGGCCATCTTGACACTGTCCACCATCAGTAATAAGAGCTAACACTGCTTTTGAGTCGGCTCTTAGAACCTGGTCGATGGCGGGAGTTGAATTGATGTCTGTGGCCCAAGCCAAATCCTGGTATTCTCAAGTACTTTCCTGGCACTGAATTTTCTTCTCTAGAGTCACACCAGTTATTGCCTATTACTGCTGGGCTCTGAGTTCCAGATGATTGATCTGCACCAAGAAAGCTGAGAGTATTATCAGATATTGCAATCAGTACAGAAGAGAGAAGGTTTCAATCAATTTAATTTCAACTTAACCTTCGTCTTTGACTGTTAACATGAGAAAGAGAGCTTCTAATAAAATGTTCCAATTTGTGATCTCATTTGTTGTAACCAGCACTCTCTTTACAGATGTGATGTCTGATTTCCAGCAGCTGAAGGCAATTCTATTGGATTAACTCCAGCCTTGTGATTGATTTGCTCTTGGTTTAGTCAGCCCACAAGGCAGATGTAATAGTAGGAAATATAGAGTGTGTATTTTGGCTGACGACAAACTCTTTCTCTTCTGGAGAGCAAGATAGTGTCAAGACTTGGGGCAATAACTCATCACTCTAAGAACTTTTAAGTTCCTTCTATGGTGAAAATATACTTCTGCTTTCATTTTAAACTTTTCAGGAATGCATGATCACTCCATAGTACCAAAAGTCAATTATCCACCTGTGGACTTTCCTCTTTGGAGGCTTATAATACCCTGTGGTCAAGCATAACTTCTGCTTTTAGTACTGTACTACCAGCGAGTGTCAAACACTATTAACTAATTTTACTACAACCCAAAGAAATCATAATTAAGAAGGCAAGTTGGATTCCAGAAAAGGCAAATTGGATTCTGGAAAAATAACATAATAGTATATTCTCAAATGAAACATAATTGACTTTTACTAGAGTTTCCTCTATTCCTTACCAGAATGAGATTTTGATGAGAGTTGATAGAAGCTAGTTAATTCTCAAGAATTCAAAAGATTGGAGTTTGTGACCATGTTTTATTATTGTTGTGTAGATCTGAGTGAGATCTGCTGTATTCTATTCATGTCTTCCATTGGTCTTTCCATTGGTGGGAAAAGGAGAGTGGAGACCACTTGTTCAATATCCTAATTAGGGATAGGGTAGAAAGGGGATTAGAATCTAGACCTTTAACTTCTATCCCTTTCATGAAGCAGCCTCCTTTGATATTATTTTTAATACACATCATAGTAGCCACATTCATGATTTATATATTTCAATTTATTTAAAATCATTGGTTTGGTGTTAATTTTAGAAATTTCTTTAAGTCAATTGGTAGTTCATTATTACACTGCTAATTGGAATTGATCCAGTGTACTAAATGAAAACAATATGGACAGAATGATCTGTAAAAAGGCAGCCGGCCAGATGTCTGCAGAGTACTACATGCAGCTTGACTGGAAGTCATCATTTTCTATCTCTAGTACACTTTCAAGTCATGATGAAAGTGATGTCAGCTCTAAAAGAAATTACATTTGAAGCTGAACTAAGCAGAACATTAGTATATTAGGGCCAGCAGAGAGTACACATGAGAAATGTGCCTAGAGGTCATGTAAAGACAGGAAGGAGTTAAGTCAAGCAATGGCATGGTGAGATTTTGAAGATTAGAGGGGGATATATTAGTTAGCTTTTTATCACTGCGACCAAAATACCTGACAAGAACAACTTAGAGGAGGAAAAGTTTATTTTGAGTTCATGGTTTCCAAGATTAAGTCCATGGTTGGCCAACTCCATTGCTGTGGGTCCAAGACAAGGCAGAATATCAATGGCAGAAGGGCATGGCAGAGAGAAAGGGAAGATGCATCTTCCAAAGGACACCCCAGTGAACTATCTTTCCTAGCCACATCCCACGTCTACAATTATCAACCAGTTAGTTGGTAACCATTCAAACTAAGATAAACTTATTTGGTTACAGCTCTCATAAGCAAACCATTTTACCCCTAAACATTCCTGCATTAACTCAGGAGACTTTGGAGGACCCCTCATATCCAAACCACAACAAGGGGTTACTTTAGAAGAAAAGGAAAGAGTTAGAGGATTACTGAGCTAATCTGGACAAGAGACGATAAATTATGGTATCAGCAGTGTGGATAGGGTAGGGGGATGTATTGGAAGAAACAGGAATCTGGGGGCAAATCTCACTAGTGAGATTTGGACTAAGAGTTAAATCAGCAGTTTCCAGTGTCCTTCAATGAAGACTAGAGAGAGGGAAGTATCATCCTTAAGGGTAGAGAAGAGTGGGAACGGAGTGGGGGAAGGAGGAGGTTGTGTTCTTGGGAGTGGTACTTAGTCTGACTTGTATAGAGACATTGTCATGATTTTTTTTTTAGATCTCTGTATGTTCATCATACCTATTCCATGTGTCTGAAAGATTTATCCCAGAAAAACATATTTGAAAATCATCAGAATCTTGGTGGAAATTGAAGTGATAAAATTCTTAAGGAGAGAAACAAAAAGGGAAGGGGCAGATGTGGAACTTTTTCCTGGGACACAGTGCTGCAGGCTGAATAGAAGGAGAACGGTCCTCCATGAATCTGAAAAGATGCTGTGGAGAGGTGAGAGGTGAATCCACCTGGCATCAGAGGATGCCCAGGGAGGAAAAGTGGGGTGAACAATGCCAGTGGTGGTTGTTGAGACCAAGTGAAAAGAGACTGAAAATGTACGCATGACTCCATAGCCTGGTTTTCTTAGCTTACTGAGGGTGGTGAAGCAGCAGATGAAACAGTCAATGGGATGAGAATCAAAGAGTAATTAAGAAAGTTTAAAAAAATGAAACTTCTCCATCTGAGGTCTATAGGCCTTGGGAAATCCAACATTATTTCATGCAGTCATTAAATTAATACTTACTGAGTACCTATCATGGTCCATATACCATTACAGGCCCTGGAAATTCTGCATTTATTCTAAATGGAGACACAGGCAATAAATAAGTATTTTATAGCATAATATGAAGTAGTAACAAATGTTATGAAGGTAATAGAATAATGTGACTGAAGGTGATACACTCATATTAAAACATCTGAGTTATTCTCAGAAAGGCAAACAATATTATGGAGATGTCAATCCTATTTAAAAATCTCACCACAAAATTTTTTTTGGAACTTAACTGAAATAAATGTGCAACACAAAAAGGGGGAAATCCCCCTACTGGATGTCAAATCATGATAAAGCATAATGCTTTGCCATATCACAGAAGATTAGGTGAATGAATCAGAAATGGAAGACCCATATATATGAATGAAGTTATAAAATGTAGAAGGTGGCATTTGGGATCATTGAAGAAAGGACGGCTATTCTATAAATGATTCTGAAATAATCCATGATGTGTTTAGATAAAGAAAAGACAAATCTACCACTTTGGTTCCTATCTTTCACAGAAATAAATTCCAGCTGTAATAAAGGAAAAATTGTAAAATAAATGAAAATATGAGAGACTATTATTATGATATAGAATAAAGAAAGAGTTCTTAATCAGACCACTAAAAAGAAAGGGAAAAATGGTTAAGGTGTTTCGCTCAGTGGTAGAGCATATTCTTGGCATGCATAAGAACTGCAATTTGATTTCCTACACCAAAAAAGAAGAAAGAAACAAAATAAAACAAAGTAGCATGCCACAAAATAACAAAAAACATTGATTGCATATGTAGAATAAAAGATGCCAAAGGCAAAACTAAAAGATGAGATACAAGTTGGACAATTATTAATGTCAACAGAGGATCAAGTCATTTTTATCTCACCAAGAGCAGAAGAAAACAGGAAATCCAGGATATTGAAAAAAATGAACTGAGATGATGGCCACAGGGGCCAGCCAAGCCCCAGGAACCAGGATGACATGGATGACCAAAGGAATACCACATTCAATATGTCCACACCAGGCTCTTCCTCATGGAGCAGCAGGTGTGTGGCATATGGGTGGGTCTGAGTGGGTTTAAGGATCTGGGGACATCATGGACATTTGTGAGGTGCTGTGCTTTCCCCAGGTGTCCCCTAGCAGAAAAACCCCAATGCCCCAGTAGCCATCACCATGAAGAAGTCTCCATGGAAAGTCGGCTGGTGGTTACGGGATTGGAGTTGCATTACTTTCGATGCAACACTGGCTCCATCACTAGATAGATGATGGACAACTTGAGAGAAAGAACAGTTTTCACATCATCATTTTCAGACACATAAAGTGCTTAGTAAACATCACTTGAATAAATGAACAAATGAGCAAATGAAGCCCCATATATTCCAACTGACACATAAGCAGGGATTGCATATTAAAATCAAAATACCAGATGCAAATCAGGAGTAGTCAAAACTTCCCTTGAAAAACTTCTTTCAAATGCTGTGTGCATTTGAAAGAGGTCTCTGCAGCTTCACATTTGCTAAAGATGGAGCATTGAGGAAGCTCCTGTTTGGTTTGCTGGGTTTCTTCAGAGGAATGATGTAGAGAATCCTCATGGCCACACTGTACTTGGAAAGCTAATAACATCTCTGGCAGATGACATTTTGCAGAAAGCAAGGTGTGGGTTGCAATCTTGACTTGAATGTCCAGACTGATTCCAGAGTGATCTGAAGAAGATCATTGGAATGAGGAGAGAAGGTCATTTACCAAACGAATGGGTGTAGATGCTAAAAATCAATGGTTCTATATCATATTTTCATTAGATGATAAATCTGATTAGAAATAATCAGATCAAAAGCACTTTGGTCAAAGTTAATTACATTGAGAACAAACTGGATAGAATGAAAAAGGTGGAATTAATAGACTGATCAAAAATATTCCACCTCTATATACTTGATATAGTGGATTTCCCCACAAACTATTATGGATTTTAAAACATTTTCACATGAAATAATCTCAGGAGAAGTACTTTGAAAATTACTGCCTGTAAGCAAATGACAAAAAAAAATGGATGTTTACTGCCAGCTGATATTCAAAGATGAAGAAGAAGGAAATAGATAAAGAATGACTTAATTAAGAAATAAATTAGCCAGGTGTGGTAGCACACACCTGTATCCCAGTGGCTTGAGAAGCCAAGGCAGGAGAGTCAAGAGTTCAAATCCAGTCTCAGTAAAAGTGAGGTGCTAAGCAACTCAGTGAGACCCTGTCTCTAAATAAAATACAAAATAGGGCTGGGGATGTGGCTGCTCAGTGGCCGAGTGTCCCTGAGTTTCAATCCCTGATACCAAATAAACAAACTAAGGAATAGAACAAAAAGAGAAAGTAAGAATGAGAGTAATCATCTAAGATAAAGAACACAGAAGTATAATATTTAAGTACGCATATATAGAGAGGATTTGTAGACATTTTATTTTGCAATATTGAATTTTGTTTTAATCAGTTATACATGACAGTAGAATGTATTTATACACTGTGATATACATAAATGGGATATAATTTCTCATTTTTCTAAGTATGTATGTTGCAGAATCATATTAGTCATGTAGTCACATATATACATGCAGTAATAATGTCTGTTTCATTCTACTATCTTTCCTATCCCCACATCCCCTCCCATCCCATCTCATCACTTCCCTCTACCTAATCTAAGGTAATGCTATTCTTCCCTAGTGCCCCCCCACCCCGCATCTTATTGTGAATTAGCATCCACATATTAGAGAAAACATTCAGCCTTTGGTTTTGTGGGATTGGCTTATTTCATTTAGCATGATATTCTCCATCTCCAACCATTTATGGCAAATTTATGGCAAATGCCATAATTTTACTCTTCTTTAAAGCTGAGTAATACTCTATTGAGCATGTATACTACATTTTCTTTAACTACTCATCTATTGAGGGACACCTAGATTGGTTCCATAGTCTAGCTATTGTGAATTGAGCTGCTATAAACATTGATATGAAGTCCTTTGGGTATAAACCAAGGAGTGGGATAGCTGGGTCAAATGGTGGCTCCATTCCCAATTTTCTGAGGAATCTCCATAACGCTTTCCACAGTGGTTGTACCAATTTGCAGTCCCACCAGCAATATATGAGTGTACCTTTTTCACCACATCCTAATCACCATTTATTGTTGCCTGTATTCTTGATGATTGCCATTCTGACAGGAGTGAGATGAAATCTTAGAGTAGCTTTGATTTGCATTTCTCTAATTGCTAGAAACATTGAATACTTTTTCATATATTTGTTCATCAATTGTATTTCTTCTTCTGTGAAGTATCTGTTCAATTCCTTAGACTATTGTAGACCAATGAATGGTACAGAATAGAGGACACAGAGATAAACTCATATAAATATGGTTGTTTCATACTAGACAAGGGTGCCAAAAACATTCACTGGAGAAAAGATAGTCTATTCAACAAATGTGCTGGCAAAACTGGAAATCTATATGTAGCAAAAGGAAATTAAACCTCTGTCTCTCACTCTCTCACCCTGCACAAAAATCAGCTCAAAGTGGATCAAAGACTTAGGCATTAGAACAGAGACCCTGTGCCTAATAGAAGAAAAAATAGGCCCAAATCCTCACCACTTCAGCCTAGGATCTGACTTCCTTAACAAGACTCCTAAAGCGCAAGAAGTAAAATCAAGAATCAATAAATGGGATGGATTCAAATTAAAAGGCTTCTTACCAGCAAAGGAAACAATTAATAATGTGAGGAGAGAGCCTACAGATTGGGAGAAAATCTTTACCACATGCACCTTCAATACAACATTAATCTCTAGGATATATAAAGAACCCAAAAAACTTAACACCAAAAAAAAAAAATGACCCAAGCAATATTGAACTTTCATCTGTATTTTGTAATTTTTCCAATTATTCAAAAAAGACATGGACAGGTATTAATAACCCTGTTTTATAGATGGAAAAAAATGAAACCTATGGAATCAATAATCTGCAAAAAATTACACAAAATTGAGTGCCAGATTTGAACTTGGGGTCCATCACTGTTCTTTCTGCAATGTTATGCCAGGTCTCAAAATGGTAAAGGCAAGAAGCTAGAAGTCTGCATTTTCATAGCTGTGTCCTGGGCGTCTCTAAGTAGGTAACCTAACACTGCTTTCCAGGGCTTCATTATTTCTATTTGTCAGCTGTGGAAACAGAATTATTGGTATTTTGCAAAAATGTTTGCTAGTGAAAAACACATTTCACACTGTGATATACACATGTAATGGAAACAAAAGATTACAAAACAATACTTACCCTGACGGTATAGAGTGAATTTTCTGGTCCAGTTTGTATTCTCAATGTCAGTCACAATCTATTAACTAGATTTCATGACCCACTATTTCACTGCAATTTTGGACTGGATAGATAGCTGTTTTCTAGTTCTCATATTATGAGGTCCTACTGTCTAGGGTAAATTCATTGGATCCGACTAAATCTAGTAGTAAGAAAATTAGATTTTTCTAATCAGAGAAATTTATTTATCCCTCTGAGTCACTGGAACTAATTTGAAAAATCAAAAGTGCTTTGAGAAGAAAGAAAATCACAGCAGAAGAAAAACCATACACTGGCACCAAAATGCTCCCTCCCAGCTCCCACCTGACTCATGGAATCGTCCAGGCCTGTTCAATGCTGTCAGTGTGAAAAAAGATGATTTAATAATAGTGCTGATACTTTACACACAGATAGTAGCATTTTATTTTTAGAGTGTTTCAATATCATTTCAACATATTTTTAAAAAATATTTTTATAGTAGATGAGCACAATACCTTTATTTTATTTTTATGTGGTGCTGAGGATCAAACCCAGCGCCTCACATGTGCTAGGCAAGCTCTCTACCAACTGAGCTATAACCCTAGCCCCATTTCAACATATTTTGTGGAATGAATTAGGAGGATGTTATTACAGCCTCTGTACAGGTTAGGAAACCAAGATGGTGGAGAAGTTACATAACCCATCCAGCACCATGCTTTGCACAAGGCTTTGAATAAATATTCATAAAATACTATTGAATGATGCTGCACAAATATAAGGTCACAGAACAAGTTAATAATGACAGGATCCAATTTCCCAGCTCCAACTTGAGTTGTTGCATCTACACAACACTGAGTTACACCAGAAAGTCAACTCAAAAAGCATAAAGTCCTTCCTCCTTCTAGGTCTAACTGAAAAGAGACTTCAAACAGAAGAAGAAATTATTAAACTTTTAACATGTATACATGCATATATTTGTCTATATATTTATCACATATAGCTCAGTTTTTACAAATTACATGTTTATCTTGTTCTTATGTTTGATAACTTTCGACCATTTAAAATAGGAAACAAACATCGATTCCACTTTTATAAACATGATTTTGCTGAAAGAGGGGAATTTGAAATTATCCTACCAATTGTAAGAGTCCATGGTTCAAATGAAACATTTTTAAGATTCTCTCTAATGATTCTTTTACAATCACACAAATCCTGTGTGTCTTCTGAAGACAGTTCTTGGGAGCACTCATTCTTTTGTTCACTTTTTCAATCAACATTTGAGTGCTCTTATGGGCAGCTACTTTTCAGTCCTCTGAGAACAGGGAGGTGAATAAAATATTGTCCTTGATGCTCCTGGAGGAGTTCATTACTCAATGGTATAGAAAGACTTCTTATGAGAAAGCCTCATGGTGAACAGCAGAGGGAGGGACAAGTTCTAAAGAGGTGTGGCTATGACCCCTTCCTTATTTTTCCCTGGGGAAAAATTTGTATCTTCTGCCCTCTAAAGCCATTGGGCAGAATAAATACCAAACCTGTAGAGAAAGCACAATAGGTTCACTCAGGAATGTAGACTGTCTTAAAAAAAAGCAATTAATAGGGCTGGGGATGTGGCTCAAGCGGTAGCGCGCTCGCCTGGCATGCGTGCAGCCCGGGTTCGATCCTCAGCACCACATACAAACAAAGATGTTGTGTCCACCAAAAACTTAAAAATAAATATTTTTTTAAAAAACTCTCTCTCTCTCTCCCTCTCTCTCTCCCTCTCTCTTTAAAAAAAAAAACACACAATTAATAGATTAGTAAACTTCAACTACACTAATGAAATAAAAATGAGCACCCTAGCATTTGCTGATTGAATCTGAGGACACTCCTAGTGAATCCTGAGGTCACATTCAGCTACAGAAGTGATCACAATTCTGTTCACCTCCAGTCTCAGTCCCTCTAGTTCTCTTTTATTCCCATTATTCCCATGTGAGCAATTTTCCCAGGGATCTGTTCCATTTGTATCCACATTTTTGTCTTTAGTTCATCTGCTTTCCAGGTGGGCAGGTGAAAACCACCCCTGCTGTGTGGCTGCATGTACAGATCTGCAGTTCAGTGATGACAAATTCATTTCCCCATCTCTTGTGTCGTTTAAAATTGAACCAGAGATAAAGCTTGGAAGAATCATGGCAGCCAATAATTTTGTGCTATCCACGAGAAGCTGACCTAGTTAATGTGGAGTTTCTAGGCTCTGTAAATCCTGTTTCAAATAATCACCCTTCCTCAGGAAGAGTTGACTCAGAGAAATATGCCCCCATGATCCCTGATGCCAGCCCTGAAGTGGAGTCTAGCAGGAGGCTATCACTCTGATTGGATTATCTACAGCCCACAAATCACTCAGTATTTAGTTCCAGTAAACAGCGAAGGATCACCACCTCCAGGAGTCACAGCCACATGTAGAGTCTCATCATGGTAGCTTAAGTGTACTCAGCTGGCCTGATGTGCAGGCAAGTGAGGCAATGAGCTATGTTAGAACTTCCCAACTGGGGTACTGTAGTTTCTGTTTTCATTCTCCACAAGGCCCTGCAAACTGCGTGATTGTTCCTGACGTGCAAAACCAGACAGCCCACATTAAGAACTCTAGGGACAACTTCACTGTGACCATTAGACCTAAAGAGTTCCCACTGGGAATGACAGAAGAAAAGAGTATCACACAGCAAAGGGAACCCACACTGCTCAGCACACACCAGACACTACCATAAAACCGGAGGCACCAAAGGGCCAGGCTTCTTGCAATCTTGAAGGTGGACGACGAAAAAAAGAATTTTTTTTTTTCTGTTATTATTAAACTCATTGTAGTCTTTTGGCAATGGTCACCTGAGGGGAGGGGCTGGGGGACAGGTTTCAGTTCCAAAGAAACTGGTTGAGAGAGAAGAATGATAGCATTCAAAAATAACTTTGAAAACATTTACCCTCTCACACACTCAAGGGGGCTATTTGAAGAAAGGGCTTATGCCCAGTGTAGAAACTCCCTCATATATTTTAAGCATTTATTTATAATCTTTTGGAAAAGAAAATGTTCACCCAGGAAATATAACTAGGCTATTGTATTTGGTCTCAGATAAACACACAGAGGATTCATCACAAGCTCCTTCAGCAAATCAATCAGAGTTTGTGGTTGCCCAAAACACCAGCGCATCTGAGAACACAGCACAGAACAGACTCTCAGTGAGCACTGGCTACACAACTGGGGGAACTCTGGTTTAGATCTGCAAGTTTCCAGAACCCAGGGAAGGTGCTAGAACTTAGGAAGTAGGGAAAAAAAAGAAAAAAAACAGCCAAAACCTCCTGTGTTTTTTCATCAAAACCAGAAAGAGATGAAGGAAATACGGAAGAAAGAGAACACCAGTTAGATCCCAGTATCACTAAGGTGGTTACTACTAATGGGCAAAACTTATTGGTTCCCTTCCATGAATACTTACAAAAGTACTTTACGTGCATTAATTTAATATTTGCAATAATCCATGAAGCAAGGAATATTGTTCATCCTCTTCATACTTGACAGAATGGGGAAGTTAAGACACAGAAGAATTGAGCAACTGGACCCCATCACACAGGAAATGACATCAAGGTTCCACTCCAGGCCCAAATCCTGTGTGATTCTCCAAGGCCTTACCCTGGGCAATGGCAAAGACAGTCTCTGGCTTCCAAGCAGGGAAGGGACACACCAGATGGGTGCACAGCAAGCAGATGGCAGGCTCTGAGTCACCTGTGGTTGGGGATTCAGGCCCCTGCAGCCGGCCATGCCCTGAAGGCACAGTTGTACTAGGAGCTCAGGGTCCTCATTCCTAGGTCTCTTCACCAGGGCCTCAGCCTGGTCCCCTTGTGGGAAGGAGCTGGGCTGGTGGTTGGAGACACTCTCCCCAGTCCCACCCTGTGCCCAGGGCCTTTCTACTCCTAGCCCTCCCTTCTTCCTCCTCCTGTTCCATTAAACCATCTGCACCTTTTGTTGGGGCTCCCTCAATAGTGAGACAACCCCTATGTGGGTCAGCGCTGATTCCCTGAGCCCTGATCAGCACACTGTGCCCTAGGAGAGAGAAGAAGAACCAAAACTCTACTGTGGCCCCTGGCTCTGGCTCTCCAAAGTGCACAGACATACCCCTTTCACCTTGACCTAGACTTCATCATCTGCTTCAACAGCTGGAAGTTCCATTCTCTCTGCAGCTCAACCGAGTGCCTGGTAGAGGTCTGTTTCCTTTTGTTTTCTTCTTCTCCACGTTTAATGAACTTCTCACTAGATGAAACGAATGTTCCTGAATGACAGAGGGAGGACTCTGGTAGCTGGCTCTGTCTTTCCTGAAGCAGCCCCCTGCCTGGGCTGGGCTGCTGCTGTTTGTCTTGAGGTGTCCTGGAAGTCATGAAGGAAATAAGTGCAGGAATTCCCAGAAAGGAAGCTTTGCCAGTGCACAGATGCTGTGTACCTCAAAATTAATTTGTTTGCAAGGAACCTGTGGTTGGCAGGTGATGCTGGCTCCTTCAGCCTCTGTGCATAAGTGTGATATGATTTCATAACATCATCTTTGCAACCTGGGTGCCCTGCGCTGCCTCTCAGGATCATCGAGGGAGCCTTGGGGGTACCAGTCCTGGAACAGGGACTTAGCCTAGGTGAACTGGACAGAAAGAATTTAGTGGAGCTGAATTTTCTTTTCTGATGCTGTATTAATCGAAGAAAATGAAACCAAGATGAATTTCTCTAAATGAAGTTCAACAGATGAACACATAGTCTTCAGAGATGATCCTGGTTCCTGTAAGGCCAACCTGCCACTTCTCCTAGCAGACAAATGGCAGATTTGATTTTACAAGTCAGTCAAAGAGGAAATGAGTATCATCTACCATTTATTGAGCCACTTTCTGCAAACCCTACACCCTGTGCTAAGGGCTGTCATGTCTCTTACAGCATCTAACCACAGTATTAATTTAGGAGACATTATTAACATAGTTTTATAAATGAGGTAAATATTGCCCCAAAAGGTTAAGTAATAATTTATTCAATGCCATACAGCCTTAGAGATAAGGTTGACCCTCTTTTCATACTGCTCATCTCACTGTTGGAACAGACTTGTCCTTTGAAGGATCAAGGGATTATTTACAAAGTAATTATCCCGTGTTCTTCTAACCCCAAAGTATTACCCAATAGAATGGTTCAAAGTCCAAGCCCATGGTCATCCTAGGAGAAAATGGACTTTGTCAGGAACCCCAATAATCAATCAAATTAATGCCCACCCACACCCAAATAAAGCTCCAGGAAATGAAGAATTCAAATGATTCTTTTAAAATTACCTTATGTCAAAGAATACTATAACTGGAGGAGATCATCCCTATACAGAACTTTCAAAGTATTCATATCCTGGGGATTTTAACCTTCTGAAATAATGGGGAAAAGTCTAAATGCAAAGACTTACATCAAGGAATTATTCATAATAATAAAAACAACAAAAAGTTACTATAAACTTTAAACAATGGATTGGTACATTTATATGTTAAAATGCAGACAAATGACAATAAGATATGTGTTAAAATACAGAAAATATTTATAACATTATATGAAAAGCATAAGTCTGTGTTTGTAGGCCGAGCTTAAAATGTAAAATAATATTCATAACAACAGCCTGAAAGAGAAATCTCTAAAATTTGAACAGGTGTTCTTTTAGGATAGTGAGATTGCGGGTACATTTTTCCTCCTTACGCTAGTACGAGCGTGTTCTCTTTTGCTTTATTGAGCATATGTTGCATTTAAGAATAGAAAATAATTAAAATTTCAACTGCCGCCACAAGTTGGTCCTCCACACCAGCCCTCCTCAAATTGTCAGATGTACAGGCTCACCTAGAAGCCTGTTCAAAATGCAGATTTTGATCAAGTGTGGGGAGCCTGAGATTCCAAATTTCAAAATAAGCTCCCAGGTGATGCGGCTGCTGCTGGCCTGAGGACCGCATTGGGAGTTGGGTTTCATGCACAACAAATGAGAAGCCCTTGCAGGGGTGGGGAGCTGGAGACAGGGGCTTCCCCTATGAATTCTTCCTGTGGAAGCCTGAGGCTGGGAGCTTGGCTGAAGGGACGATCTCTCCTGTGGCAACACCAATCTGCCCTTCTCAAGCTGCACCCAGTTCCCCTCCAATTTTCAACCTCACAGTCCAGCTCATGAGGTTTTCTTCTCCTGGGTAACCTTCCTTTGCCCCTGTTTGAAATTAAATTCCATTTGTTCTGCTCATGTTGGCACAAAAATTGTCTCAAGTTAGTTTAATAAAACCATCACTAAAACAATTTTCTTGAGGAGTGTAATTATAGAGCTAGTAATTAGACTCCTCACTAAATGAATAGCGTAGTTAGATTACATTTAGACAAGCACCACACACCCCATTCCGTTTTAATCACCCCTTAAATGCAATCCTGTTTGTTTGCATGAAAAGCTTTTTAGATGGTAATAGCAAGACCATCACATGCACCCTTCTAAGATTCTGATACCTACAAAGTTAGGGATATCTGGTACCTATCATATCGCCTGTGGTGGGTGGGCAGAGCAGGTGGAGGGAGCTTCCTTTGGAGGTGATATTAGGATTCACTGTAGTGTAATGTGGGTGTCTTCTATGGCCTCTGCCCAACTGTATGGCCCTACTTCAGCTCTTCACAAGCTCCCCTCTACTGTCTTCAGTTCAGCCTTTGACGCTCCATGTTGCTTGTGTTTGTGCCCAATTCATACCTTCTGCTTCTCTTTTGATCTTCAAGACACCCATGGCTTTACCACAGCACAAACCCAAACTTCCCTGTCTTGTAGCAATCTGCACACGCTGTCACCCCACTAAGGAACCTGAGAAGATTCACACCACACAGTTGTACTTTATATTCCAGTACCACACAACTTCCCATGGAAGATAATATGACTTTGACCTGTCTAATACTTTTCAACCAGATCCACTTAGCACACCTAACAACTAAGAGTCCATCTTTGGGTGTTCAACTCTGCATTCCTGGATTTAGATTCATCATGCCACTTAATTTGTCCAATAATTCCTGTTTCACAGGTAAACAAATAAGTAAGGCTCAGACTGGTTATATAATTTGCTCAAGTTCAACCAGCTAAGAAATAATGCTTTCCTGCTCTCATGCTTCCAGAAGGCATGGCTCTCCTTCCTCCTGCCTCCCTCCAAGTTAGCAAATATTGTGTAACAGGTCACAGGGTAAGTAGGTGAACATCTCCCGTGAGATTTGAATAACCCACATTCTAGCTAAGAAGACCCATGCATCACAAGAGCTGTGAGACCTAAAGTTGGAGAATCAGCTGAAGTTATACTTTCTGGTTTCACGCAGATTGGTGGAGAAAGTGTGTGTGGGCTTAGAGCAGCCCTTTGCTCTCCAGGTACCTCTCACTGGCTCTTTAATGAGAATCTTCATTTCCTTATCTATAAAATGAGAATGATGTAAGTATGCCTTTAATATCTTAGGGACGTTTGTGTGTGTGTGTGTGTGTGTGCGTGCGCGCATACAACATGTGATAAGGTATGTAAAAGCATTTTATAAAATGGAAAATGTTATCATGTGTAAATTATTACCATTATGACTTAACCAGATCCAGAAAATTCATTGTTCAATCATCTACTGAGTTCACGTCTGGGGTAGTTTTGATGTCTTATGTCATACCAAGGAAAAATAGTATTATATTATGCATAAATATTATCTGTGTTTATATTTAACTTATTAAAATATCATAGTCCTACAAGTAGGATGCTACCACAGATGTTGTAGGCCTTCTTTGACAATTTATTTTTGATCCTGGTTTCAATTTGCATGAATCCTCTTTCTTTTTTAGTAAGAGAATTGCTATGTTCTTGGCTGATTGATTCTGGGAATTTGCAGGATGCAACCAAACTATGACATATTTGCATTTTCAAGGCCTGAAATGTTCTTTCAGCTTTTAAAATGAGTTTATTTTGAGGATATGTATGACTTCTTGAACTAATGGCAAATTAAGTTAATAAAATTCATACCTGCTGTGGGCAATGATGATTGTATATCAAAGGGAAAATAAATCAAAGGCTAAATTCCACACTCTCTAATTGGTCACATTTCCCATTCATTTTGGTAGGAATACTTTCTGTTTGGGATTATCATGTTGAGGCAGAGAACAAACGACTCTCCCTTTTAAGTTGCTTCTTTCTCTGGCTCCTCTCTCAGAAGTTTCTGTTGTTGACATTGCCTCCCTCCTCCTAACCAGCCACACAGCCATCAAAGTTTTCTTCCCACAACTGTCACTACACAATGTACACTCAGAACATTACAATCTCATCTTCCTTAGGAAATATGTTTAATTGGTTTTTAAATGTGTGCTGATGACTTGTTAACAGCTATCACATTTTTAAAATGAACTTAAAGAGAAAAACTGGTAGAGAATGAGACCAAAGACTGGAATCCAGGCATCTTTTCAATAAGGCCGCTTTGTACCCACCCTCCAGCACTGTTCAAGTAGAGATAAAATTTCCTAGCCCTGTGGCGCCTCACTTACACTATCAGGTACTGTCCTTAATGTAAAAACAATTCAAGAGAATTTTTAAAATGGTATGATCGCAGGGCGCCATGGCTCACACCTGTAATCCCAGCCATTCAGGAGGCTGAGGCAGGAGGATCGTGAGTTCTAAACCAGCCTCAGGAACGGAAGGTACTAAGCAACTCAGTGAGACCCTGTCTCTAACTAAAATACAAAATAGGGCTGGGGATGTGCTTCAGTGGTTGAGAGACCCTGAGTTCAATCCCCAGTAACCACCCCCCACCCCCAAAAAGATACAATTTCTGACACTACCTATGAACTTAGATTTGATTTAGTATACATTTTCTGGAGATCATAAATCCAAATTCTTCTGAAGCTATGATAAGCCAATTAGGAGTCATGATATGAGTCAACAAATATTTATAGTAATGGATGCATATCTCAAATATGTACTTCTCCTAAGTCCAAATTAGACTATCTAGTGCCATTTCTATTAGATTTTTGCCCCGAAAGACACAGACTTATGATTGTATAAGCAAGTCTATCTCATATTTCAGTGTCCTAGAAATTTGCTAGAATTTAAAATGAGTGATAGTAGCTTTCCAGCTGTTATTTACACCATATATCATATTAAGGTTTACTTAGCTGATGCTTTCATAAGATGCAACATTGATGAATGGCAAAGTGTGTAAAGTAATTAAGTACAAAAAAAAAAAAGAAACTCAAAGAAAAAAAATCTCAAAGAGTAAGTATAGTCACAGATGCCAGGAAAATAACCAAATAGGGAAACATATTTGGCCAATCCATATTAGGGGCTAAGAATATTTGGCAGAAATATTTCTGGCAAGTATACTACAAACAAGCAATCAGAGGAGATCATGACAAGCATATAAAACACATCAAAAGTGGGTATAATGCTGGGCCTGGTGGTGCATGCCTGTAATTCCAGCTAGTTGGGAGGCTGTGGCAGGAAGATTGCAAGTTCAGGGCCAACCTGAGAAACTTAGGAAGACCCTGTCACAAAATAAAAATTTTAAATGTACCAAAGGTATAGCTCAGGGTTGAAACTCTTGTCTAACATTTGTGAGGTCCTGGGTTCAATCTCTAGTACTGAAAAAAAAGTGGGAAATGGGTTTTCTCCAGGATTATAATTGAATTCAGGGCAACAAACATTCACTTAGCAAATCCTCTTTGGCAGGGGCTCTATATTTAATTTATTACCCTTGATCTCAAAGATTGATACTTAGAAAGAAAATTAGGAAAATGCACAAGTAATTATAAAAATAATTTATAAGAAGGTAATTGAACAAAATAACTTATTATTAAGTTATATGTGTGGGTTTGAAATCTACAAAGTCACTGAATTCTCTGTTTCCTCCATGATGTACAGGATATTAAAACCACTTGACTACTAGAGCCATTTAGAAATATCGTATTTAAAAGTACTTTTTCCATGTTTCATTTACTCTCTAGAAATAAACTTGTGGGCAGGGACTGAAATGCTTATGAATAAATGGCTGGATGAATGAATATGTGAAAGGTGCTGCAGAAGTCCAAAACTGGGCACTATAATGGAGAGAGTCCTTACAGTCTTCTGCACCCTTAGTATTCTGGGAAGGTTGGTTGGGTGGGAGAATCCTGGGGGCATGAGGATGAAAGCCAGAGAGTGCATCAGAAGAATTGATGACAAGAAAGAGTGGGAGAGAAATGTGTCTGTATTAAGTAATGTGGAACCATTGTTTCAAACAGGGCAGTGATCTTCAGAACTGTGCTTGAAAAATAAAAAATATGAATAATCTGAAAGTAATGTGTAAGTGGGTTGAAAGACTAATGATAGAGAAGACAGAAAGAGCGATCAGGAAACTTTTGTCTATAGGGAAATAATAGGTCCTTGAGTAAGTGAAATGGAAGTAGTATTGGGATTTTCCAGCGAGTAAAGACTTGCAAACAGTGCTTCATTTTGCTTGGATTTCATGGAAGCCGACCCTTGTGATAATAATGATAAAGGCATATTTGTGCAAAAGTAGGCAGGAGCCATCTTCTGATGGCTGGGCTCAGTATCCTTCTGAGAAGTTTTTTTTGAGTTATCAGAGCGTTTCATGAACAAGGCGGATCTGGCAGCATAAGTGAACTAAGAAGCGAACACAGCTGGGGGACATTTCTCCACGCAATTTTCATTTTAGCACTGGAGGCAGAATAAATATAACTGTGTCTTAAGTCCATGCAACTCATGGTCCCTGTTGCCATGTTTTACCCAGGTAAGAAGTAACAGCCCAAAGTGATGTGTTGATGGTGGTCATTGAAGAGAAAAGAAGACTGTGATGCCTAATGATGGAACATACTTGCCCCTTGACTGTCAGGATCAGAGTGACAAATAATCAAAGATGACACCATATTGTAAAGCTTGGATGACTGGAAGAATGATAGATATTAAAAAGTCAGGAGAGTTGTTCAGTTTCGAACAGGTTGAGGGACATCTAAATAGAGAAAGCTAGAAATTTCATACCTCCAGGAGAGGAACAGAGATGCGTATAAAGATTTGGAAGACATACCATTAAAATTGCAGTCAATGCTGCAAGGGTGATAAATGTTCTGGATTTGTAAAGCAAGCCCTGTGATGGCTGATGAAGGAGTGGTACTCTTCAGCACATCCCTCTTCCCTGGGTCGTGTTGGAAACTGATAGAGTTCCCAGCATGGAAAATACCTTCCCTCAGTTCTTTGTGTTTGGATGCAAAAAGGGAATGGACTATGATTCAGTTGATTTAATCAACGTAGCCTGCTAAACCAGATAATTAAGCCTCCCCCACTGCACTTCTATATTCAACCACTTTGTACCTAAATTACTCAATTTGTATAGCTATATTGATTAAATATCCAACTCCTCCACTTTGTGTGGGATGCAGCTATTTAAGTCTTAAAGGAATTTTCCAAAGAACTCAACCTGATTTAAGATTCTAATAGCATGTAAAATGAACCTACATTATCAGAGGTCTATTTTATTAAGACTATTTTGCACTTCTCTAATTCTATTCTGGGCATTGCTGGTCCATCTTTGAAAAGTTGAATATATTAAAAATAATTAGAGAGGTTGAAGCCGTAAAGATCTTTTCTTAATCATTTACTAATATCAGAGGGAATTTTCATCAGATTAAGTGGAAAGAATTCTTATGTTGAAAGGAAAATTCTTTATTGTGAAAATGACTTAAGAACTATTTAAATTATATAGCTCTGATCAATATACTGAAGCACAAAATTTCAGTTATTTTAAATGAGTGTGCAAGTTGATTGCTAGGAAGACTATTGTTTGCTTCTCCAAGATTCATATATATTTTAATAAAGGGGGTAACGTTTCTTGGTGGAAGGAGAAACGTAGACAAGAAGCCTGTGCTATGTTCTCTGAGAGCTTGGATGAGTCATCTGACCTGTTTGTGTGTCAATTTAGTCTAAACTAAATCCATGTATTTCCAGTGGCTCCAACCACAAGATTATTTGGGGGCCCAAGTGCAGTGGGGCACACCCATAATCCCAGGATCTTGGGAGACTGAGGTAGGAAGATCATAGGTTCAAAGCCAGCCCCAGCAACTTAGTAAGGCCCCTAAGCAAGCTAGCAAGACCTTGTCTCAAAATAAAACATGCAAAAGGATGGGGAATGTGACTCAGTGGTTGAACGTCCTCTAGGTTCAATCCTCCATACCCCCCAAAAAAAATTGTCTTTGGGAAGTGGTAGCATACTAAGCTTGACCAAAGATGGTCCCTTTTGTTGTATTTATTTGTCCCCCTGAGGGATTCTTTTTAAATCAATGATTCTGTTGCTTAAAAAAAAAATGTGTTTGCAAACTCTCAGACTAGATGCTCTTTACCCAAACTCTACTCAAAGGTGTAGGGTCCAAATTATCATGTCCTGGGAGCCTTAAGAATTAGTCTTGCTAAAGTAGTACTTTTCCTATAGACAAAGAATAATTATTAAATATGCAGGAGGGTCTGGGGTAGAGAGAGAAAGCACTGCATCCTATTGGCTACCTGCTCTAGGATGGCCAGCTGCAACTCCCTTCCATTCAGATCTCCACTTCTCAAAGGGTCTACCCTGACCACCTTTGCAAATATTGCAGGCTCCCCACCAACCCAACCACATGTGCACACACAGAGTCAGTCTCTCTCTCTCCTCTCCTCTTTCTCTCATATTTTATATTCCCCTCTCTCAGCTCTACTTTTTATTTTTTTTCCACAATACCTGGCACCTCAAGGGAGGGAGCTGTCTCTTCTGTTCATTGTTGTATCCAAATTTCCTCTCATAGGGCAGGACTCAAATGCTCAAGAATTGATTTTTCCCGTGATTCTCGGTGCCCATGGGTCTCTCAAGTGGATTCTGAGTAACTGGGCGAAACTTTTAGACCAATTATATCTGACTGATTGGAAGCTACCTTCACAATACCTTTTCTCTGCTACTGTCCTCTTTTCCTCCAAATGCTATTTCCTATGAGCCCTTTTTTCTTAACATTAGTTAGATGCCAACCAAACAATATTTGGTCTTGATTTATGATGAAGATAACTGTGGCTATATGACTAGTGTTAAACTTTCAAAGGGGACTTTTGGAATGTGACAATAGCTTTTGGTACCTCACAAATAGGCAGAGTGAATGTACTGAGAAGGAGGCTTGTATTGAAATTAGTCTCTGCTAATATTTGACTCTCATATGCATTTTCCAAGTGGCTGGTGGGAAATAGTATAATATTGTGTGATGTATATATATATTTTGAATTGGAAGAAAAGAGTAAAAATAGTTTCTGTGGTTTGCAATACTCAGAAGCAATAATTGGGCTGGTGTCCCATAGCGCCAGGATTGGAGATTCCCATCCCATGGTCACACGCATGACACAGAGCTCTGCATGACACATAACTGCAGGGCCGACTCAGAGCACTGGAGCAAATCTGAAACCACAATTTTAGTCTTTGGTTCTTTTTAAATATGGCGACCCATGCAACTTCTGCTCATTATTTTCCATAATAATAGTGACCTATTATATACACCTATGGGGCTTTTAAATTTTTAAAAAGTCAACTCACCAATTTTATTTATTTAAAATTCTTTTTTCAAATAAAAAGAGCTCCATGATACTCAGAGAAAATATTTTCAGGTTGAAAAACATGCATAAGATTGAAAATCTCAGAAAATCATAGAGAAGAATATCAATATTTCCATCATTCAGATAAATCTCAATAAATTTTTGGTATAATTTATACTTTAACATTTTTCCTATTGGATCTTTCTCTCTCTGTCTCTCTCTATTATTACATCTATAATATTGTAGCTACTTTTTTCTATTCAGCTTTAGACCATAAATATTTTCTTACACAATAAAAAATCATGACAGGATTATCTTAAATGGCTTAAATCATATTCTGTCAAATGGTGTACTTCACTTATTTTACCATTATCTCCTGTTGATGGATTTTTTTCTGATACAATAAATTTTCTTGTACAAATTTCCCTGTATACTTCTATGTTCATATAATATCAGGTAAAACATTACCAGTTTTTGGTCCTTCGAGTTGTACAGTATTTCTTTGTCCTTTGTCACCATCATGCATTGTCACCAAGAAAGGTCAAATCTCACTTTTTAAGTTTTAAGACTCATAGCAAACACCCTAATCTTGAAAATCTGATGTTTTTAATTTTCAGGAGCAGCCTTTTTTGAGACAGAAGAACTTTTGTTATTTGTCTTGTACACAAAGAGTTAAACCTTAAAGGAATCCACAGCACAGTCTTCATTCTATAAAGAAAAGATTAGAATCAAGTTTTTACCTGTTGCTTATTAATAGAATGAAATTTCAATATAATTTGTTTCTTGTTGTGTCCTGTATATTTCATTTTGCATCAATTATTTTTTTCTGAAAACAAGCATGCAAGATTCATCAAACCACCAAAGGGGTCCATGGCATAAAATTACTTTTCTGGTTGGAACCTCATTGGTAGAAAGCAGGTGAGTTCCCCTTCAAAACTAAATACAGATTGTTGTGCTGAGGGAGGCATCGGACCATTTGCAAAATAGGCAGGTACTGGGGATGGGTGAAAGAATTCCCCACGCAAAGACACTTCGCTGGGAGAATTCCAATTTTATTGCAAAAAGCAGTGTGCTTATATAGAACTAAGGGGGAGATGGTAGGGTTTAGATAAATGGCAGGCAACCCGTTTATTGGCAAGTTCTTTCAGATATCAGCTCCGGAGCCCAGGAATTAGTTCTCATTGGGGCTAAGGTTCCCCGCCAGCGAGGTTTGAAATTGGCGCCGGCGGGAGAGTTCACACGGGCGGGAACTTTTCGCGCCACTGCAGAAAAGAAGAAGGTAGGAAGAAAAGGTGCTTAGGCGCCATGTTGGGGTTTTTTTTCTGGGGTATGGCTGCCGTTTATACTTTTCCCAACATTCCTCCCTTTTTGTTTTCTTAGGAAGTGGGACGTCGTTGGTCAGATCCGGCTGCTTCCTGCTGTGTGGGGGCGCTGTGGGGCCTAGAAAGGGAAGTGGAGGAATGCTCGGGGGGCAGGTCTGGGGATATCATGGCAGCCAGAAATAAAACCCAGTGGCTATAGACAGCTACTTCCGTAGGGGTGAAGTCTGTGAAAGTTCCCTGAAGCCACAAGTTGTCGATGGCATCGAACCAGTCCTGGATGGAGGAGATTGTTGGTATCAGCCACTGGTCCTGTAACAGAGACTCTAGGAAATACTGGAAGCGTTGCCTGGACATGGCGTCACCAGCACCTGAAGAAGATCAGAGCGAATAAAAACAGAATGAAGATAAAAATTAAAGCAAAGGTCAATTTTTGGCAGAAGTTCCATGTTGGGGGACTGACAGAGAAGAGGCCAAGGGCCATGAGGAAGCTTAGAAGGACATAAAGACTCATGAATCCAGGATGGCAGATTAAGAGGTTCTCCGAGCTCGTTGTCTCCCGCTGTCTGATGTCCGTTGCATTCCATCGTGCCTGGTAGTGAGCTTCAGCACTGAGTGAACTGTTCTCTTGGAGATGTTGGGGGTTCATCGGTCATCAGAGGCTGGTAGTGCCTAAGCAGAAGCTGGTTGAAAGTTTGATTAGAAATTTTTTGCAATTGGGTTTGAAGGAACTTCATTATACAGGGCAAGAGAGCACAAAAAAGGAGCATCCCAATAAGGGGCCCCAAGATAGGTAGTAAGTACGTGGCAAGAGAGGATTGGAAGAACCCCGTTATGGGATTAGAGGAGGTGGGTTTGAGCAGTTGGGTCGATAATTCCTGCAATTTAACAACATTTTTTTCTATTAGCCCAGACTCATTAACATAGTAGCAACATTCCTCTCTGAGGAACAGGCATGTACCCCCTTTTTCTGCAGTGAGAAGATCAATCGCCCTTCGGTTTTGTAAAGCCACTTGTGCCAATGAAGTAACCTGCCGCTGCAAGGAGCCCAGAGACTCAGCAGTGGTATCGAGTGCTTCCTGCAGTTTTTGTTGCAGGTCATTGGATGCCCACAGAGCATGACCTATAGCTCCACCAGAGAGTCCGAGACTTGCCACTGAGGTTGTTAAAGTGAGGCCTACCAGAACCGGCAGAAAGACTGCCCTACGGGTGCGGGAAGGTAGGGCCAGCTGCCGGAATTCGGTGGGAGTATACAAAGACAGCTGAGGAACTACAGTAACCAAGAAACAGGTGCCAGAGACATTGATTGTTGAGGTACTTAAAGACCCGTTACACCAGAGGAAATGTCCAGGTTGCATAAACGCAGGGCTCAATGGGGTGCTATAGCTCAAGGAACAAATGGGTAAAGGATTCATTGTTGGCAGGTGGAAACAGATGAAAGGAAATGAAGTATTGGTGGAATAACTTTCCCACAGTGGGATACGTGTCACATGTAGGGGTTGTCCTTTCTTAGAGAAATTGTAGGTTTTTGCTGAAATATTTCCTGCCGCTAATGGGACCGCTGCTAGAAGTGGACGACTAAGTGAAGCACAGAGAAAGCACTGAGAAGTAGGCACAGAAAGAGGGGTGGAGTTTAATAATCGAAGAGTTTGGTGTAGCAAATTGAGCCATGTGGGAGGGGGGCCTAAGGGGGTTGAAGGCTCTGAATCTTCTTTGGATGGGCTATGGATAAGATCTCGAAGTTTTGATTCTGACTCCTTGATGTGTTCGACTACCTGGATGGTTGCTTTAGGTGGCGTAATCAGGGTGCGGCCAACAGTCATCCACCCTGTGGGTCTGGCTGAGGTTGTCCGAGCATAGACAGCAAACTCAACATAGTCCCAACGTTTGGCCTTGGGGTCAGGTATATCTAAAGTATACCATCCATTGTTATCGGATGAAGAGCCTTTATGCCACTTTAGGTAACTAGAAGTCCACCCTTCAGGGTAACCAAGTGAGTGGTAAGAATAGCTACCACGTTCATCATGGAACCTGCATGACCAATAGGGGCACCCATTATATATCTCAGGCCACCAATGACAATAGTCTTTGGTTTGATCAAAAAGGAAGCAAATGAAAGGCCAGTTCCAGCTACCAGGGACGAAGGTCCTTGAAGGTGACAATTTTAGGGAAATAGAGGTGCAGTTGTGGATGAAGCAAGTAGTTGCATCCACTGCGCGGACCTTCTGCATGCCATGTTCTGAGTATCGTTCCCGAAGAGTGAATAAATACATGGTAGGAGAGGAGGGTAAAGGCCAGTCCCGACAGAGCACAGAAAATAAGCAGAGCACAAAAAACAAGCAGAGAGAGAAGACTAGGGTGTTGGGAGAGCTCATTGTGCCTTCTTTAAGAGGAATTGGGCTGTGGAGAACACCGTGTGAGCCGCAACTTAAAGGGGTGAGATGGGTGTGGAGAGCAGGAGTAAAGGGGAGGTTCAGGAGGTGATTCTTGGAGTTCCTCTGGGGTGGTCCTGTCGTCAGCAGGTGGGGCCTCCTGGTGATATGGCTTCAACCTAGAAATGTGAATCCAGGGAGTGAGACGGTTGTCTGGTAAGGAGAGTTTGGCGGCGGTGGGGGTACAGAGAATGACAGGATAGGGGCCTTCCCATTTTGGGGCAAGAGGCCCTTTCTCCTCTGGGGTGTTATAATAGACTAGACTCCCAGGTGTTAAGGGAGGAGTGTTTGGAGAGGAGACTGGGTCCGGAAGAAGCCAGTCCTGATATTTCCAGAGTTCCGAGCGGAGATGAAACAAGAGAGGCAAAGACAAATCTCGGGTGAGAGGTCCTTGTGAAACGACCAGCCCAGGGGGTATAAGAGGTCTTCCATACATTATCTCAAAGGGAGACAGTAAAGATGGTTTCTTAGGGAGAGCTCTGATTCGAAGCAAAGCCAAGGGAAGGAGTTTGACCCAGTCTAAGTTTAATTCCATTGTCAATTTGGTAAGGACTTCCTTTAGAGTACGATTTACCCTTTCCACTTTCCCTGAAGCCTGGGGGCGATATGGACAGTGGAAATGCCACTTGAAGGAGAGGGCTTGAGAGACCTTTTGTGTGATCCTAGAAATAAACTCAGGGCCATTGTCAGATTGTAAGGAAGTGGGCATACCAAACCTGGGGATAATGTCTGTCAGTAAGATTGAAGCTACAGTGGAAGCCTTTTTATTGGAAGTGGGAAATGCCTCAACCCAACCAGAGAAAGTGTCCACAAAGACAAGGAGGTATTTAGTGCGCCGTACTGTGGGCATGTTGGTGAAGTCTACCTGCCAGTCAGCAGCGGGAATGTGTCCCCGGGCTTGGTGGGAAGGGAAAGGTTTGGGCCTTAAAGGAGTATGAGGGTTGGTCCGCTGACAGATCTGACAATTAGAGGCTATATTTTGGAGCATGGCTTTGTCAGAGGGGGTGAGGGAGAAGAAGCTCTGTAAAAAGAGGGTTAAAGACTGAGAATTGGAATGGAATAGAGTATGAAGGAACTTGAAAAGATCCTTGTTCTTACTGGAAGAAGTAGGGGCTTCAGATGAGCTGTCTAAAGTGGCCATTATATGTCCTCCAGGGGGGCCATAATTGGAAGTGGTAGCAGCTATTCGTGCCGCCTGGTCAGCTTTGGCATTGCCCTCAGTGATGAGAGAGCCGTCCTTCTGATGGGACCTACAATGGACAACTCCCAACTGGGTGGGTAAGTGGGAGGCCTCTATCAGATTGGTTATAAGAGCCGAATTAGTGATCGCATTACCTTTGGTGGTAAGTAGGCCTCGCTCCTTCCATATTGCAGCATGGGATAATAAGATATGGAAGACATATTTTGAGTCAGTATAAAGGGTGAGGGATTTGCCTTGTGCTAGAAGGCAGGCACGAGTGGCTGCTATAAGTTCAGCCTGCTGGTTGGTAGTTCCTGAAGGCAGAGCTTTGGCCTCTATAATCTCAGTGGCTGAAACTACAGCATATCCAGAGTAATGAGTGCCGTTCTGCCTAAAGGAACTGCCGTCAGTGAACCAGATAAGGTCAGGCTTGGTGAGTGGTCCCTCAGAAATGGAAGAATGACAGGGGAGGAAATCATCTAAGGTTTCCAAGCAATTATGAGTTGGTGTGTTAGACGTGGGAGTCATTGGGAGCAGTGAGGCAGGGTTCAGTGCAGAGCAGGGGAGGAAAGTAATATTAGGGTTTTCCAGAAAGGAAGTGAGGAGCGACAGAACTCTGGATGGAGGAAGGGTTTGAAGGCCCTTATAAGCTAAAAGATCCTTCAAGTGATGTGGGGAGTGGATAGTTAAAGGGGCCCCAAAAGTCAGCTTAGAGGCTTCTTTGTGTAAAATTTGTCCAGCAGCCAGAGCTCTTAAGCAAGGGGCCCACCCACGGATGGTAGGGTCTAGTTGTTTGGACAAATATGCCACAGGTGCAAATGTAGGCCCATAGTTTTGACCTAAGACCCCAAGTGCTTGTCCCCCTTTTTCATGGACATATAGATGAAATGGTCTTGAAAGATCAGGAAGGTGAAGGGCGGGTGCCTTTAGGAGGAGTTGCTGAAGCCTGCGGAAGTGGTAGTTGGGGGAGGAGGCAAGAGATTCACTAGGGGGTCCCTTTGCTAGGTCATACAGGGGTTTGGCTAGAAGAGAATAATTTGGGATCCAGGCCCTAAAATAACCTGCTAGTCCTAGGAATGATAGTATTTCGGCTTTCGTATGGGGCACTGGAAGATTAGAGAGGAGTTGCCTCCTATCCAGTGTTATTTCCTTTTTCCCAGGTGTAAGACGAAAACCAAGATAGGTGACAGAAGACTGGGAAACCTGGGCCTTGTGGGGAGACACCCTATATCCCTTATCTGCTAGGAAATTGAGAAGCTGGGCGGTGTGGGATTGAGAGTGTTCCCAAGAGGGACTACATAGAAGAAGGTCATCGACATATTGAAGGAGAGTAGAGTCAGGACAGGTGGGGTGAAAGGATGTGAGGTCCTGGGCAAGAACTTGGCCAAAGAGATGGGGGCTATCCCTGAATCCCTGTGGGAGGACAGTCCAGGTAAGCTGACGAGAATGGCGGGTGTGAGGGTCAGTCCACGTAAAAGCAAAGATATCCTGAGATTCTGAGGACAAGGGAATAGAAAAGAATGCATCTTTTAAATCTAGGACCGAGAAGTGGGTAGTAGTAGCAGGGATCTGAGAGAGGAGGGTGTAAGGGTTGGGCACTAGCGGGTGGATGGGGACCACAGAGGAGTTGACAAGGCGAAGGTCTTGAACCAGCCTGTAGGACCCGTTAGGTTTCTTAACTGCCAGAATGGGGGTGTTGAAAGGAGAGTGTGTAGGCCTAAGATACCCCTTTCGTAATAAATCCTGGATGATGGGTTCTAATCCGAGGAGGGCTGTGGTTGTGAGTGGATATTGTGGTTGACTAATATATCTTGAAGGGTCCCGTAAGACAATATGAATAGGACTGCATTTAGCCATAGAGGGTGTAGTTGTGTCCCAAACCTCAGGGTTAACTGGTTTAGATAGTTGTGGAAGAGTGCGTGAAGGAGGTGTATCTGCCCCTAGGAACATCATGAGGAAATGAGAGGTAGGAGAGGTGTGGGGTGATATGTGAATGGTGACTTTCAATAGTGAGAGTATGTCCCTTCCCAGAAGGGGAATGGGGCAATGGCTCATAACGAGAAAGGAGTGTGTGAAGGACAAAAGGGATCCCTGCATATAACATGATAAGGGGGGGGGGTTCGAGGGAAAATCTGTTTACCTCCTACCCCGACAATAGGAGTTTTTGAGGGTGTGGTAGGACCCCAATACTCCCTCAAGACCGAAAAAGCGGCACCAGTATCCAAGAGGAAGGTAATGAAGCGTCCATCCACCAGGAAGGTGACCCTAGGCTCTTGCTTTTTGATGGTAATAGTCGGGAGGGAAGGCCCAGGGCTCCGTCAATCCTCCTCTGCCAAGCCCAGGAGAGGCTGGGGTTGCCGGGCAGCTGACCAACCTCCCTTCCGGGTTGTTGGGCAGTCTGCCCCCCAGTGTCCCCTTTGATGGCATTTTGGGCAGGGGTTGGAGGGTGTCCTCGGCGAAGGACAATCCCTGGCCCAATGTCCCTCCTTACCACATTTGAAGCAAGCTCCAGGGGGTGTCTTATTAGGACGGCGTGGTGATGACCTTCTCTGAATGACCTGGGCCAACATTTGGAATTTGGCATTTTCAGCCCTCTGCCTACGGCGTTCACTTTCATCTTCTCTACCATGAAAGACCTTGAAAGCGACAGCGAGGATTTCGGTCTGAGGAGTAGCAGGGCCCTGTTCAAGCTTTTTAAGCTTGGCTTTAATGTCAGGGTAGCTTTGGGCCAGAAAATATGTCATTAAGACATGACGGCCATCAGGGGTTTCTGGGTCGAGGTTTGTGTACTGTTGAAGGGCCTTGGTTAGTCTATCCAGGAATTCTGAAGGTGTTTCCTCCTTCCTTTGAATGACCTCCTGCACCTTTTGAAAGTTAACAGCCTTGCGGGTGGCCTTTTTTAGGCCCGCCAAGAGGCAGGATGTAAAAAGGTCACGAGACTGTAAGCCTTCAGGGGTGTTGTAATCCCATAGGGGATCCTGCTCTGGGACAGCATGAGGGCCCGTGGGGTGGTTAGGATTGGTCCTATGATTTTCATCAGCATGGGCTTGGGCTAGCTCCCAGACCCGTCGCCTTTCCTCGGGGAGAAGTGTATTGGCCAAGAGCATGTAGATGTCATGATGAGTGAGGCTATATGCTTGTAGGACCCATTGAAACTCCCGAATGTAAGTGGTGGGGTCAGTGGTGAATGAGCCTAACTTCCTCTCTAGCTGAGTAATGTCCGACATGGAGAAGGGCACGTGGACTCTGATGACACCCTCGGGACCAGCTACCTCACGAAGGGGTGCGATTGTCTTGGGGGTGGGAAGGAGTCCCTTAGACCTGGTAACAGGAGGACTGAAAGAGGCAGGCGGCGGACAGGAAGGAGAGGGAGGGGAAGGGAGTGTCTCTGTGGAGGAGGAGGAGGTGGAGCAGGCAGAATAGGGCGGAGAGGAGGGGGATGAAACGGAAGGCTGAGGATCTGTGGAATCAGGCAGAGGAAGAGGAGGGTATAGTGGGAGAGAAGGGGCAGATGGGGCTGGGGGATAAGGTGGGGGTTCATCTGCTGGGTCAAATGAGGAAGAATCTGCGAAGTCAGGAGTAGAAGTAGGGGAAGAGAGGGGTTTGCAAGCAAGAAGGACCTGAGAGGGAGGGCAGGAGGAGCAGAGAGCAGGGTGCTGTGCGAGAAGGCTAAAACCTTCAACGCAGGGAATCTCCCTCCACTTTTTCAGACGCTGGCAATAGTTAAAAAGGTCCCGGAGGAGGTTTGGATCTAAGGAGCCTTCTGGAGGCCAATGATTGCCATTATCCAGTGGATATGTAGGCCAATCTTGGGTACAGAATTTGATTAGAAGTTTGGGCTTGATGTCTGGTGTGAGGGAGAGTGTGGCCAGATTTTTTATTAAACATTTGAGAGGTGAGGCTTCAGGTATAGACGAAGAGGTGCCCATAGTCACAGGGAAAGATGGAAGAGAGAGAGAGAAAGAGAGTAAGAGTAAGCAAGAGAGACAAAGGGAAAACCCGGGCTGGACCGACTTCCAGGAAGCCCAGGGTGAATGGGGGTCAGGTGGGCGTCCCCAAAATGACCAGCCGTCGCGAGGAAATACAGAGGGCACTACCTGGTCGTCACCAGTGAAGTGCGATCTGTGAGACCCAATGGGGTCGGAGCCACGGGCAACCTGACGTCAGGAAAGTTTTCGACCGCAGTGGAAGAAGTCAGTAATGAAAACAGAACTCCGGCTCCGGCAGAACGCAGTTCCAGGCCGGGAGTTCAGTTTTCCCGAGCAGAGAGGCAGCTTCAGCCAGACACAGCAGCCCCGCAGGAAACAGCAACTCTTAGCCGGCAGCGGCAGCGGCAGCGGAGGAGGGAAAAAAACCACAGAGCCTCTCGTGTAAACTCAGAAGCCTCACGCCCCAAAGGGAAACGGATCACCAGAGGGTCCACTTCAACCAGTAAAGGTCTTAGTGGGGTGGATTCCCTCTCCCCCACCGGGCGTCTGGAGTGTGCCGGACGATCACGGTCACAAATCCAGCGATAGCTCGAAGGGAGTTGGCGAGCCGGGGTCAGGGGATCCTTACCACGCCAGATCAGTATGTTGAGTGCAGGCAGCCGGAGTCTGAAAAGAGCGGACCAGGGCGGAGTGTCTCGGCGGAGCGGGGACGGGGCTCTTGTTGGAAAGAGCTCACCCGTATCCGAGTCACGGCACCAGAATGAAAGAATTCCCCACGCAAAGACACTTCGCCGGGAGAATTCCAATTTTATTGCAAAAAGCAGTGTGCTTATATAGAACTAAGGGGGGGATGGTAGGGTTTAGATAAATGGCAGGCAACCCGTTTATTGGCAAGTTCTTTCAGATATCAGCTCCGGAGCCCAGGAATTAGTTCTCATTGGGGCTAAGGTTCCCCGCCAGCGAGGTTTGAAATTGGCGCCGGTGGGAGAGTTCACACGGGCGGGAACTTTTCGCGCCACTGCAGAAAAGAAGAAGGTAGGAAGAAGAGGTGCTTAGGCGCCATGTTGGGGTTTTTTTTCTCTGGGGTATGGCTGCCGTTTATACTTTTCCCAACAATGGGTCTTTGAGAAGGGACTTTCCTCCATTTTTTTTTTTTGTGTGTGTGTGAGTGTAGCTACATTTTAAAAACCATAAAAATATAGGAAATGTGTTCTTTACTTTCTAGATGATAGTCTACCATACCAAACTCAAGATATGCTATGTTCCTGAGCTGTGGGCTAGCACAGTCCTACAGTCCAAGCAGATGATGTCACGACACTTTAGAAGGATGGGCCTGCATCTGAGTGGGCCCTACCTCAAAAGACCGAGGGTAGCTGATTCAGAGTAGATATGGAGGACTCTTCCACATGGGCAACTGGATGCCCTTGCAATGGACGTGAGGTAGACTGATGTATAGGGTGCTGTTTATCCTCATCCAATGCCACCACGCAGGGAGAGTACTGCTGGAAGACCCACTTGGATGGAACATTTCATTCAGCCCATGTCACTGGGGAGAAGACTGTCCAAGGCCAATGGTGGGACCTGTTAGAGTCTGTAAACTAGTCAGGATGGCGCCTGGCATTTTGCCAGAGGGAGTGGTTTGTGAAGTAACACCAGCGAGCCATTAAGTGTGGAGATTTCTTATTGGTTGACTGATGTATCTAGTTTATGTTAATTAAGATAAGCTGTGTGGAATGTATAAATACCGCTCCTGTCCTACAATAAACGGCTTCCATTCCTGCTGTATCAATCTACACAAGTTGTTCGTCACCCCCGGGTGATTTTGCTGCAGTCGGACTGCGGCAGATGGTGGCCCGTTACGGGGAGCCCCGGGACACTCGGGGGTAAGTGATGGAAAAAATTTAAAAAGCTGCCCATCCATAGATAGGACGGGAGCAAATCTGCTCGTCCCTAGGCAGATAGGGCAAGAGGAAAAATGGCCATTTTGAGAAAATGGAGAATATTGATACAGTATGTTTGTGTCTTGTTTTATCTTGAAATGTTGTATTGTCTTTATGATGAAAATATGGAAGGGGTGAGAAGTAAATTACTAAGGGAAGAAGGCACCCCAGTGGAACCAAGAATAGTTAGGGCATGTGTTGATGGAAGCCCAGGAACTCTAGTCAGAAAGAAAAAGAAAGTTCATAAGAAGAAGGATTATCAGGAAAAAAGTTGCAGCAAAAGGCTATTACTGAATACTTTTCGTTACCGGAGGGTGCGTGAATCGGTGCGCGGCGGCTGCCATGTGTGCAAAACGCTCATGGCGCAGCAAGGTTTTTCCAAGCAGCGGCAGCGGGCTCTTCCCCGCCCCCCACCCGGGGAGCGGGACGCCACTGCGAGAGCCCAAATCCAAACCTGACCCGGAGGCACAGTCTGGGGCTCTTGCTCCCTGTGCCCAGTGGCAGTTTGAGTCCGGAACACTCCCGGTCTCTCCCCAGGGCCATCTGGGGCTGTCCGGGACACTGCAGGCAGAAGACGGCCGCATCCCTGAAGTTTGATCATTTCCAAGGCCAGTAACTACAATGGTTCTCCCACACCTGGAAGCTGATGAGTAATGAGCACTATTAATGCTTATTTCAAATGCAAAAAAACCTTGAGATAATGTACTAAATTGTTCAGAAGGTTGTTTTCTTAGTAGAATGCTACAGGATTTTCTTTAGCCATCCGGAGTTCCTGCCTTCGTCCCAGTGCCGGTAAAGACCAAGGTGGAAGAATTTCCAGTGTTGCTGAAAACCGGACAAGACTTTGGCTGAGAAACAGACGAGACTTCGGATCAAGCTAGCTGCCTGCAGAACTTACCTGGACTGTGATTTAAGCTAGCTGCCTGCAGAACTTACCTGGACTGTGATTTACCTGGACTGTGAGTTAATCTATTGAGACACTGCTTTACCTGGACTGAGACAACAAACTGTAATCTACAACAAATTGTAACTCGGTATCTTTGCTAACGGTGTCATTGCTGGTATAATTTTTCCAAGGGCTTCTTGCATGGAGCCATCAATTGGCTTGGTATTGTGGCATTTTGTATCCTCCCTTTCTGTTTGTAGCAGGTTATTTATGGTGTTTCTGTAAAAACCACTATGGTCGTTATTTAAATTAAACAAAAGGGGGAAATGTTAGAGTCTGTAAACAAGTCAAAATAACACCTGGCATTTTGCCAGGGGAATGTTAAAGTTCGTAAACAAGTCTGGATGGTGCCTGGCAAAATGTCAGAGGGAGTGGTTTGAGAAGTAACAAAACCGAGCCATTAGGTGTAGAGATTCCTGATTGGTTGACTGATGTATCTAGTTTATGCTAATTAGATAAGCTGTGTGGAATGTATAAATACTGCTCCTGTCCTGCAATAAACGGCTCCTACTCCTGCTGTATCAACGTACACAAGTTGTTCGTCCCCCCCCCTGATTATTCTGCTGCAGCCGGACTGCGGCAGATGGTGGCCCGTTACGGGGAGCCCCGGGACACTCGGGGGTAAGTGACGAAAAAAAGCTGCCCGTCCATAGATAGGACGGGAGCAAATCTGCTCGTCCCTAGGCAGATAGGGCGAGAGGAAAAATGGCCATTTCGAGAAAATGGAGAAGATTGATACAGTATGTTTGTGTCTTGTTTTGTCTCAGTGTATTGTATTGTCTTTGTGATGAAAATATGGAAGGGGTGAGAAGTAAATTACTAAGGGAAGAAGGCACCCCAGTGGAACCAAGAATAGTTAGGGCATGTGTTGATAAGAGCCCAGGAACTCTAGTCAGAAAGAAAAAGAAAGTTCAGAAGAAGGATTATCAGAAAAAAAGTTGCAGCAAAAGGCTATTACTAAATACTTTTCATTACCGGACGGTGCGTGAAGCGGAGAGGCGGCTGCTGAGTGTGCAAGCCGGTCACAGCGCAGCAAGGATTTTCCAAGAGGCGGCGGCGACTGGCCCTTCCCCGCCTCCTGGCCGGGGAGCTGGCTCTTCCACTGCCTCGAGCCCAAATCTAGACCTGACCTGGAGGCACAGTCTCGCAGGCTCTTGCTCCCTGTGCCCAGTAGCAGTTTGAGTCCGGGACACTCCCCAGGGCCATCTGGGGCTGCCCAGGCACTACAGCCAGCAGAAGACGCTACTGGTGTCCCTGATGTTTGGTCATTTTCAATGCCAATAACTAAGCTACAATGGTTCTCCCACACCTGGAAGCTGATGAGTAATGAGCACTATTAATGCTTATTTCAAATGGAAAAAAACCTTGAGATAATGTACTAAATTGTTCAGAAGGTTGTTTTCTTAGTAGAATGCTACAGGATTTTCTTTAGCCATCCGGAGTTCCTGCCTTCGTCCCAGTGCCGGTAAAGACCAAGGTGGAAGAATTTCCAGTGTTGCTGAAAACCGGACAAGACTTTGGCTGAGAAACGGAGGAGACTTCGGATCAAGCTAGCTGCCTGCAGAACTTACCTGGACTGTGATTTAAGCTAGCTGCCTGCAGAACTTACCTGGACTGTGATTTACCTGGACTGTGAGTTAATCTATTGAGACACTGCTTTACCTGGACTGAGACAACAAACTGTAATCTACAACAAATTGTAACTCGGTATCTTTGCTAACGGTGTCATTGCTGGTATAATTTTTCCAAGGGCTTCTTGCATGGAGCCATCAATTGGCTTGGTATTGTGGCATTTTGTATCCTCCCCTTCTGCTTGTAGCAGATTGTTTGTGGTGTTTGTGTAAAAACCACTATGGTCGTTACTTAAATTAAACAAAAGGGGGAAATGTTAGAGTCTGTAAACAAGTCTGGATGGCGCCTGGCAAAATGCCAGAGGGAGTGGTTTGTGAAGTAACGCCAGCAAGCCATTAAGTGTGGAGATTCCTTATTGGTTGACTGATGTATCGAGTTTATGTTAATTAAGATAAGCTGTGTGGAATGTATAAATAGCTCTGTTGTCCTACAATAAACAGCTCCCAGTCCTGCTGTATCAACGTACACAAGTTGTTCGTCACCCCCCCCCGGTTATTTTGCTGCAGCCGGACTGCGGCAGGGACCCTTGGGGCAGAAGATTGCCTGGACACTATGCATTTGAGCTTGTCCAAGCATTCAACCCTCTCCCTCCCCATCAAGATCTGAAATGTGTTACCAGAAGATGGAGGGCAAGAGTCTAAGTCCAAGTGACAGAAAAGCAGAAGTGACAGGTTTTAATTGAAATTGACTGGACTTTATTTGCTAACTCAAGAGACATAGGAATTCAAGATCGATGCTTAGTCATAGAAAATAGAAGTTTTTGTTTTTATTTTGCACGCTTCAGTTTCATGATTTGTGAAAATATCATGAATTCAGTAAATTCCCTTCCACATCAGTTATCTGGGTCAAATGATAAGAATTTAATTAAAGTCCTTTATATGTACTTTTATTTTTTTTTCCAGAAAGGACTTAATTATTCTCTCAATCTACAAACTCACTAGAACTATTATAATAATGTAAATATCTTCCAGTTTAATTTTTAAAAGCACAGTTAATTGGTGTATTATTTTGTCATAATTTTGAGATATTTGTATTTCTTCTGTGAACTATGTACTGATGTACTTTGCTCATCTTATTTTGGGGTATTAATTCTTGTTGATTTAAAAGGAACTTTAATATGTTAAAGACATTAATCATATTTGTTACATCATATTCATTTTAAATATTCCTTCCAATTTGCTTGTAATTTAAATTTTCCTTATGGAGTCATTTTACATAGTGAGTTTTTAAAGTTCTAAAAAATATATATTTGCTTTTATCAAAGCTTCCACTTATAATAGTCTTGGCCATATTTCGTCATTTCTATGATTTCATTTAAAAATATTTATTCTGTAGTTTTTAATGCATGTTTAATATACCTAGAATTTATTTGGGTATTTCCTGTGTGATGAAAGGTGAAAAGCAAACTTTTTTCAAATGTATGCTTTTTATCGAGTACATTGGTTGATTAATTCTTTAATTCAGTTGACGAATGTGAATTGAATGCCTACTATGCTCAAAGCACTGTGTGAGGCTATGGCTACACAATAGTCAATAAAATAGACAATTCTCTCCTTCATGAGTTTGTAGCTTGGTAGTGAATGGCAATATTAAGTAAATAAATATATACTTATAAATTGTAATTTGAACTATGAAAAGAAAGAACAAGGTAGATAGAGAATAATGGGGAACCAAACTTTGGGGGCAACAAAACTTTCCTTAAGAGACAGACATTTGAAGTTTCACTTTCCATGTGCTAATTTCATGCAGACATTAAATTCTGTTCCAGGGCCATCTGTTCTGCACCCCTGATCTATCTGTTCAAGCCAGTATCACACTGGTCTAAGTAATTGACCTTTATGATATGTTTTAATATTTGAACAAATTCTTCCTCACTATTCAAATAGTTTTCTGGTTTTTTTCTTAGTCTTTGAAACCACTGTCCCAAGAAAAGTTCTATGCTTTATCACATGTCAATCATGACCAAAAAACAAAATGAAAATCAAATAGAAGCCAGTGGCACAGTAAGCATGAGAGTTATTTTGAGATATATCAGGGTGGAGAGGGGATTTCATTCCTTGTTTCACAGTTGACTTGAGATTCATTTCCTCTGAGAAGTGGAGTTGCTAGAACTTTTTTTCTCTTTTTCTACACACCTTTCTCACGGCTGTCTTCTTCCAGCCAACCGGATGGTCAGTCCTGCCTCCATTCCTGCCCACTCCCACCTGGCTTTGTTTTTGTGTCTTCTCATTCTTCTACGGAACAATTAGTTTCTCCTGTCCAGATTTACAAAGTCACATTTTCCTCCTGATCTAGAAATAAAAAACCTCCTGTTTCCTTGGATAACCATCCTTAACAGAGAGAGGGGAGTCATAAAACACAAGCCACAATAAATTCCTCAGCAAAGAAATTCCCCAAATTCCCACTTTTTACAAGATTACTCTTTTTTAGAATGAAATAATGGATTTTGATGACTGCTTGTTGCCTATCCAATGTCTGCTGACATTTTCCCTGATTACCAAAACCCTATTTTATATGAAGCACTGGTACACTTCAATTGCCAGCTTCCCCTGCAACCAGGTGCAGCCTTGGAGCCTATTTCTAGACCCTGAGCTGTGAGTAGAACTTCTAGACAGGCTGCTTTGTAGGAGATACAGCATGAAATGGCCATAATCATCACATGCAGCTGTACTTCAGACTTCCACGTGTGAACAAACTTGGACATTTATAAAGCACTGCTGTTTCAAGTTTCTATATATGTATCTGAGCCTCGTCCTAATGGGTAGAGACTCAAAGAGCTCATGCATTCTGTTCCTAACCAGAAAAATTCCCAAGAGAGAATGTATGGATCTCTAGAAACAGTGGTGGTGATTGTTATACTGGTTTTTGAAAAGCAACATAGAAAGGAAATCCCATCAAATTCTCCATAGCTCATCTCTCTGTTTTTGTCATATCCAAAGTGGTGATGGAGAGCACATAGGCTTTTTAATGGACTGCCTATCAGTTTAAGTATGTGGGTATATTCCTATTTTAAATACATGAATAATGACTTTAGCAAAGATGCCAAATTTACTACCAGTGATGAATGGAGAAAGTGAAAAGACAGGGTAGATGTTGGGTCGCTCCCTTGCCATCCACCTAATTCATCTTCTGACCTATCAACAGTGCTACATTCAAAAATGTTAGATGCCTAAACCCTGTGAGCCCAGCATTCAGACTCCGGCACAGCAGTTCCATCTTAGCTTGTTGACAACTTTCCTTCAGTGTCCCACACAAGCTTAGCGGGTTTGGCACCACTTGCTCCAGTGCCTTTTCAAGCTTCTTGACCTTTGACTTCACTGCCCTCAGACACAGCAATGCTCTCATTGCAAGTATCCATCCCTCCTTTCACATATACATTTAACAACTATTAAACATCTGCTATTCATCAGGCAGGTCCTGTAATAGGTGTTAGGACTGCTATAACAAAGTAGGTGTGGTTCCAATCCCTAACAAAATTCCACCAATGTCGCCAAACACTGAGCTCCAGTATTTCTCCATGAAATCCCCTTTGCCCTCCAATTCTTCTTCCTCTAGGTTTCCTTGGATTCTGTTAGTCCTCTGCATTTTTTATAAATATTGTCATCAGCCAAACAGTTTACTATCTACACACGCACAGTCTGCTGGAATCGCAAGAATCCAAAGATGACTATGGGGAGAGTTAGCGCTATGATGTGAGTCTTCTAGTTATGAATGTCATATAACTCTCTCCTTATTTAGTTCTTTAATTCCCACCAAGACTTCTTTGTGGAACAAATTAAAACAAAAACAAAAACAAGACTACTTCATGGTTTCAGGATCCCAGTTCCACAGATCTCTTTAAAATGTATTCCTAGATATTTAATCTAAGTTGTTACTATTGCAAGTAACATGGTTGTAAGATTTCATTTTTTTGTTGCAAATATGTATAGTTAATTTTCTATACTGACCTGCTATCCAGACTGTTAGAATAGATTCATTAAATTTGTAGTGTTTTTTTTTTTTGGATTTTCTCCATGTAAAATCAATTCATCTGCATAAAATGACTTTTAAATTTTTCTTTCTTTCAAGTTATCCTGCTTTTTATGTGCTTTCTTGCTTTTCTGCACCAGCTGAGTGTCCCAGGACAAGGCTGGAAAGAGCTGGCAAAGGGTAGGCATTCTCATTTCTCTCAACTGCTCTGGGGAAAGCTTTCACTACTTCACCTTTAATTTTCACTTAGGATGAGTCTTCTTTTGTCCCTCCCTCTTCCAATGATATAGCACTCCAGGCCTTGGTGTGTCCCAGGACCATCTCCTTTATTTAGAAGCTGAACTTTGACCTTGGTCTCCCTGGCATCTCCAGACCACACAAAACTCCACCCACTTTTTCATGTTTGCAGCTTAACTTTCCTTTTCCTCTCCTGTGCAGTTTCAGAAATCAGCACATGTGTGGAGCGGGGAAAGGAGCCTGTGTTGAAGGCGCTATTTTGTTATGCAGCCTGGCTAGACATCTTGGAGTTCTCTTGATCGTCCTTTCCCTGAGAAGTGGTCCAGATAGAGCCCTGATGCTTGATCTTGCTGACACTCTGTAGTACCCCCAGAATAAAAGGCCACTGCAGATTCTCCCTTATCCTGAATCTTGGCCTCTCTACTTTGCATTGCTCAAGCAGTTCTTTGGTGCCATTAAAGCAGATGATATGGAAAATAGTTGATTTAGTACTAAGAACCTAGTTGTTGTTAGTGTCAGTGTCGGTCTGTCACAAATATCTCCATCTTAGAAGCGAAAGTCTCCTAACAAGTTTATAATAGCTGTTTTCAACTTTGTTTTTTATTTCAGTTTTTGAAGATCAAAAATGAAGCTAACCCTAGAGATGATCTGTGGTCTCCCCTGAAGAGAAATCCTGAGCTTAATCCCAGAACTGAGAGAGCCATGATATTAGAACGCAGGTTGAGGAAATCAGGTAAACTTAGAGTAGATCTGAAGGAGAGCATTATTGTAGACCAGGTGAGCCACTGGATAACCAATTACTGTCCTTTGTTGCAGTCTTGACATTCCTTGGGTTGTCCAAACCATATACAGAGACCATTGGCAGAGATAGGGTACAGGCTTCATAGAAATATTCCCTCTCCCTATGGCCATTTGAGCCTGAAATAGGCTTCAAGAAAGCTAGCCAAAGCGAGAACCATCTGTTGCTACATTATTGCGAAAAGTAATTTTTCTGATCTGGATAAGTAGGCAAGATTTCTCTCTTAAAATTCTGTGCACATCTTACCCAGCCTTGAATACCTTTTCCAAAGAGAGGAAGACTTTTTCATGAATCTTCCATATGCAAGAGGCTAGAATATTTCTACTCTAAGAGGATATGTTCTCAAATTATATCTGCCATGGATTATTTTGGCTACACTCCAGTAGCCATACACCATCTAGTGTGTACTGCTCCTATTTGTCCAGCCTTTCTAAGCATGTGTGGTAGAGTGGATCACTTGGAATGGGTCAAGATCATTAAATAATAAATAGGCCACTGCAGATTCTCCCTTATCCTGCATTTCTCAAGGTTGGAGAAGAAGCCAAATCATGACTTCTGGACAAGACACAGCAACTGCGCCTTTTCATACGTATCCCCACCCCAGCCATCTTGACTTCAACAAGCATCTTTTCACCTCTGTTAATATATCTAAGGAACAGGACCTCACTGGAGACTTGGGAGTGGGCATGCTCTTAGGACTTGATGTGGACAAACCTTCAAAGGACATCAGATTGTAGACTGGGCACTTTTAATAATGATGGCAGGAAAAGGAGAAAAGAAAAGAAACCATGAAATGCTTATCAAAAATTTAGGGATGGGGCAAGGAAAAGATCTGTGTTCAGCCTCATTCTAGTGCTGTTTGATATTTCCGTAAATTCTGATACTTGTTCCTATGTTAAATCTTGTGCAAGTTTCCTTCTCAGTAAGAAAAGACTGGCATGAAAAATAATTCATATTCATAGAGTCGACTCTGATGAAAATAGTCCCTAGGGCTTCAGTGTGCTACATCGTGATTGAAATGCTCTGGATGCTCAGGATTTGGACTTGTTTATCTCCTGGGATGCCATTAATGGTTTATGCATATTAGGCTATTTTCCAAATTCTGCTCTTTTGCTCTGGAAAATAAATTAAGAAACCCAGTTGAGACACATCTGGAAGACTTTAAAAACTGGGGAAGATTATCATCTGGCCAGGATGGTCTAGGGGTGTTGCTGCTTGAATTTAGGACCAAGAGCTGTGAGAACTCTTTAGGCCATTTCCAATACTTGAATTTTATAATACTATGAATATCTAACCAATGATTCCCTGGGGTAGATATTTCAAAATTGGACATTATGTAAAAAAAAATTCAATTAATTTTTTGATATAGTAGAAAAGCCCTGAGCTGAGACTTTTAAAATATGGCTTTTTGTCCCAGCTCTGTGCCTAATTAGATGAATGACTTGGGAAGTCATTTAACCTTTATGGGCCTCAGTTTCATTACCTGTAAGTGAAGATTTGCTTGAAAATACCCAATGTCCCTTTGAATTAACCCCCTGCCCAATACAGTCTTTAATTCTCTTATTTTCCATTTGCCTACTCTCTCTATCATCCATTCTCATTTCCTTGACTTTATTCCAATGAAGGTCTTGATCTGTCTTTTCCTCTAGCGTGTTGGGTGACCTGATCCTGGTTTCTCAGGATCAGGTCACCCAGCCAGCTAGAGGAGAAGGCAAATTATTCAAGATTTCTGTTGACAAAAAGGAGAGTAGTAATAGTATCTGCCTCATACTGTGCTGTGAAGTTGAAATCATCAATACATGTGGATCACTAGGCCCAGTAATTAATAAAAAAGTATCAGCCAACATTCATTATTTCCTACAGATTGATTTTATTTATTCAAAAGTATAGCTGACACTTTTTATTCCTGGATAATGGGGGGGGGGTGTTTGAAGACATTATTTTCAAGAACTGCCTCTATTTATTGAGAAAAAATAAACTTATTGGATTATTGACTCCCTTTCTTTATCTAATCTCAAGTGGTTGATTCAGGTGTTCTGTATAGTCACCCAGATTTGAATCTTTCTCCATCTGTCACCCTTCCACTATCCTGTGTGGAAACACATGGTGAATCATAAAGGACTCGTGTGAATTCAGAGGCTCTGAACATAGGAAACAAGCATTTATCTTTAGCTCTCCCAGGGATGCTCTACGGGTTGGAATCATCGACTTGCAAATATAGTCAGGAAAATACAGAGTCATCCTATGAAACACAAGAAAGACTGGGTAACATAACATTGGGCAATTAGATTAAAAATATTTTTGGTGGTATAATTACATACAGCCAAATGCCCATCTCATAAGTGTATAGTTGTAAGGGTCTTGGCAATTGTTTATACTTATATACTAATCAAAATATAGACCATCAACCCTAGAAAGTCTCTGTGCCCTTTCCATGGGCCTCCTCTGCAAGTGGTAAATAGTATTTTGGTTCTCTCTCTCTCTCTCTCTCTCTCTCTTTTATACTGGGGATTGAACTCAGGGGCATTCAACCACTGAGCCACATCCCCAGCCCTGTTTTGTATTTTATTTAGAGACAGGGTCTCACTGAGTTGCCTAGGGCCTCACTGAGTTCCTGAGACATGCTTTGAACTTGTGATCCTCTGGTCTCAGCCCCCTGAGCTGCTGGGATTAAAAGGCATGCACCACCCCACCTGGTTTTTCGTTCTTTGTCTCCATAGATGAGCTGTCCTGTTTCTGAGGTTTTCATGTAAGACTACTCCTTTATATTTTGTTTCTTTCATTCTGCCTAATGTGCTACTTCAAGTATCAACAGCTTGTTCTTATTAGTGCTAAGGAGTTAGTATTCTGTTGTGTGAATATGTGGCCGATTTGTTTATTCTATTCACCACGAATGGACATTTGGGGTGTTTTCCCTTTTTTGCTATTATGAATAAAAGTCTAATTAACCTGGAGATGACTGTTGAGGAAAAGCATCTTTTCCCCCTGGATTTGTAAATATTTCTGTCACATAATTCTATTTTCTAAGAAATGGAAGAACTAAAATGTATCTCAAGGGCTGCTCAGACCCTCCATCCCCCATCAGGAATCTGGGTCCTCCCTGTTGCCTGTGTCTGTTCAGAACTGCAGTTGTGCATACCCACGCACGGCCACTGATGTTTCACACAGTGCCATCCTGTGGCTTGCTTGTGCACCCTGTTTTAATATCTTGTTTGTTTCTTGTGAAAGTGGCTTATCATCTTTCTAGGTAACACCATTTCCTATATTTTTTATGCCTTCCCATGGCAGGAAGTATCAAGACATTTAAACATATTCAACAAGTTTGTATTTTATGGTGGTTGTTTTGGTCACTCGTGGCCATTGGCATGGGAGATAGTTAATTTAGTAAAAAGAAGAAATAAAGATTCTCAGAGTTAGAAGAACTTCTCAAAATCCTAACCTGGATGCAGTCTCCTAGGCAGTGTTATTTAGGAAATGTGTTGGCTTAGAATTTTAGTGACTTTTTTCTTCCCTTTTTTAAAGGTATTTACTTCCCTTTGTACAACTGGAACACACTGTTTTTGTGAACATCTGTAAAATAACCATTCGGATGATCCTTCAGTGAGTGTGGATAGAATCTCAGCCTTGATTATATTCGTTGTCAGAGAGTAGATGGGGTCTTCTAGTGTCTAGATGCGCTGTGTAATGTGTACGTGTATGTATGTGTGTAAGCGTCTACACGTGTGTGTGCTTATTTATAGGATGTATAAGTGTGTCTGGTGGTTTGAGTATGTGTGGTGTGTCTGTGTATGTCTCTGTGTGTATTTCTCTGCATGTGTTCATGTGCTTGTGGGTATGTGTGTATCTCTGTGTACTATATATTTGGGTGGTGTATGTATGTCTGTACCTATTCATGCAAATCTGTGTGTACAGTATATTTGTGTGATGCATGGCATGTATATAAGTATGTGTAGTTCATATGTTTATGTGCATATGCATGCATGTGTCATATGTCTATTTTGTGTGCATGTGTGTGTAGTGTCTGTGGTATTGATATGTGTGTAAATGCATGTGTGTGGTATGTGTATTTTTGTCTACATATGTGAGTATATTTTTGTGTGTGTATGTGTATCTGCAAGCATGTGTGGTATATGTGTGTATGCACATGTATATTCATGCAAAGCCTCCCCACATCTTTCCACAGATCTAAGAGGTATGGTGAAAGACAGAATTGCTTGGAAACAGGAAGAGATGAGTTCAGTTCCTCCATCATGAAATACCGGCTCAGGTTGTTCCACAGAGAGTGGAGGGTTCTTCCCTGAGCTCTGCAGCATGGCCATCCTGCCCAGCCAGCCAGCCTATTTTTGTATCAATCTTCCCTTTCATAATCGCTGCCTTAGTTGGCCTGGATCTATATATTAATATCATATTTTCTGTCACGTTTGTTCTTCCTTCTTCTCTTTGAGTTTAATGAAAGCATGTAGAAGAAAGCCTAAAAACATTTCAATAGCAAATATTAAAAATTTCTTCAATTAATGGTAATGAATAACTAAAGTGTGTAGCCATGTAGAAAAGAAACATTATTTTTGAAATATTAGGATACCAGTAGTAGTTTGTCAAGTCTTTACTAATTATTAGAGTACTTAATTTAATGTTTAAGTGTTTCAATTTAGAAATGCTTTTTATAAATTAATTCAAAATGTCAAGTAAATGTAAAACAAAAAAAATGAAATTTATTCTTGATTTTTATCAAACATACATAAAAATGTGGTTTTGCTGAACATCAACCAACAGTTAATTTAAACTAATGGCTATGTATTTTACTGTTAGGAATCAATACCTATTTATTGTAAAAAATTGGAGGATAAAAATGAGCAGGAAGAAAAACACTTATCAACTATAGAAAGCATTTCTGTAGGAATTATGGCAAATAGCACACAATATATATAATTTTACATATAGAAAGATATTTATAAAGGTAAACACTAATATGTATGTCTTCTATGTATGTCTATATGGATAAAAGTATATGTGTAAGTATGTGTAATACATAATATTTAGTACATCTGTTATAGGTACAGACATAGATACAAAAATAAAATCAAACTGGGCATGTACTTATTATTTACTTTGTCACTTATGAACATATTTACATATAAATAAATATTCACCTATGGGATCATTGATAAGAACTGAATGGAAGTTCATTCTATGTCCTATCTGTACAAAGCCTTCTTCAGTAGAAATATTCAAGTGCTTCCAGTTTTTCATTATGAAGAAGCCACTGTGGGATTTTTGCCACTTAACAAGATAAAATAACAAGGATCAGGTTTAGCCCCTTATCTGAAACAACTAAAAATCCAGAAAAAAAAATTATATATATATAAAACAATGTTCTTTCAAGACACTGGACATCAGGGAGAGAAGGAAAGAGATGGTAACAAAGAAGGAGGACCCCATCCATGGCTTGAGAGGGCCTCAAGGCCACAGCATAGTTGGGGAATATGGGCAAAGGTGGGCAGACACCCTGGGTATAGGAGAACCAACAACCAGGAGACCAAAGTGGCAAGAGTTCACAGGACAGAGTACAGGAAGGGAGAGCACTGCAGAGAGGGGCAACCAGAGACCCACAGAGATCCCCTGAACATTCAAAAGAGAGAGTAGTGATCAAAGCCTGCATGTGCAGAAATGTCCAAGTCCAGAGAAGGAGCCTATTTCAAGGATTCGACAAAATTAGCTGGAGCTTACACAAAGCCAGGACTTGAATCTGTTCCCATTAGCCAGGCTGGTAAACCTCATAATCCACAGGGCGCTGGGTAGAGCGTTCTGGAGAATCTTGCCTCAGCAAGACCAGACAATAATTAGCCAGATAGGATGAGAGAGGCATTTAGTGTAGGGCAAAAGGATAGAATTGTTTTCAAGTCACTAAACAATCCAGGACAAAGCACAAGAATATTATCAGCATTTGAAACAAGGTAACGTGTCTGGCTTCTAGTGAAAAATATCCAGGCAGGCAAAGAAAGAGAAGCAACATGTGCAATAGACTTGTGTGTGAAGGGGAGATAGGGCCAAAGGAAGGCATTATTCTCAGTGTGGACCAGGTGACCATGTTGTTGGGTTCACGCACTGCTCAATTGTACTGAAGTCTGGTCGTGCTTCATGTGTTAGGAAGGCTGCACATCAGCTTGAGTATATATCTTTGTTTAGGGAATAAGAAGGAACAGAAATCCCGGCTTCCCTGAAGGAGTGACACCCTGCCTCTTCCCTCGCCAACTACCACAGTACATTCTCCACTACCCCAACCTCCTCCTCTACAGCTACCTCCCTGGAAGCCATCTTGCAGCAACTAGGTAGACAGACCCATGGCTCATGTGCACCCCTCCCTTCCCTTCTAACCAAGACATTCATTCAACCTTCAGCAAATATTTATTGAGTGCTTACTGTATACCTTAGAATTATTTTTTCACATGGTACTCTAGGCAGCCAATTTACTTATTAATCATTACTAATTTACTAATCAATTTACTTATCAAACAGCAATTTTTAAAAGGCCCAAGAACTACTGGCCATCTCTAAGCTCTCAAAGGGCTACACCAAGAGCCTCTCTTTGCGTTTTCTCCTCGTTTCTTCCCTTTCTGTGGAAAGAGTTGAAGAAGGGTGTCTGTGCAGACCAGAGCTGGCACAAGCTGCCCTGCATTTGATGAGAAACCCACACAAACCAATTCAGCTTCTGAAAGAAGGCAGTTTCTCCCCTTCAGTACTATTGACCTTTTGGAATGGATAATTCTTTGTTGGGGGTCTGGGAAGGCCCTGTGCAATATTACACCTAACTCTTCCTTTCTCTGGAAAGGAAAGCATGGGGTGACTGCCACCTACCTGCCCTACTTGGTTCTTTAGGGGAGACCTAAAGAACCAAAAGCCAAACCAAAGAAACCCTCTTTATAGTCATTCTTAAAATGTCTGAAATTGCAATCATAATTACTTTCCTTTTAGGTAGTTATTGAGAAACTTTTCTTCCATCATCAACAACAACAAAGACCCCCAAATCACACCTTAATGTGTGATACTATAATAATGTTCGAGAATTATCAGGTCACATTGGGATGCTCTTGAGTCAGCCCATTTGGTCTCACATCCCGTGCTTCTTTGGTGCATGTGCAGTGGCTCCAGGGATTGTTAGTACCTAACCCCTTCCAGCATCCTTGAGTGTGAAGTCCTTTGCTGATGTACCAACCATTGACATGAGCTTTCAATGAGATGCGTCAATCTTAAAAGATCAGAAACAAAAGTTAAAAGTCTGCTTATGTTCCATTATTTGAAATAATGATAACTCACCTCAAAATTAAAGAAAAAAAATTTGATGTTCTTACTCCCATTAAACAGCATATTTTTATTCTTGTATCCTGGAGGCAGCAGACGGTGTTGGTCTCTGTTCTCCCTATTTGCTTCCCTCTTTCAAAAATTCCTTCCAATCTTCCTCATGGCCTTGATGCTCAGCATCCTGAGGCTCACAAGTCAAATGTACCTAGGAAGGAGGCTCACTTTTTATGAATTGGTTTCTGGATTTCTATGGTATATAGGTACCAATCATCATGTCACAGAAGATTAAAATCTGCTGTAATATTGACTATTGTCCAATAAAGTTTCTTTAAATTTATTGAATTATTAATTGCTTCTTACTGTTCACTTAAAGCATAGTCGATTTATGACCCTCCACAAATAAGATAAACATAAATAGTCGAGCAATTAAACTCATGTCCCCTGTTTATTTCCTGCACCTATAACCTTAAAAACCATAGACATCATGACTTGGTTGGTATGGTCCTGATTTCCTGTGATGGTCCAAAGTCCTCCAAAGAGAAAGGGCTTTCTCTTTGTGAATTTAATATTCAAAATAAAGACTATTCTTGAGCATCCTGTACTAAGAAGTGATTTACACTATGAAGAGATGGAGGTGCTCTCTCTTCTCTAGGCTCTTGTTCTATGGTTTTCCCCTATGTGTGGGTAACCTGAGCCTGGGATAAGGGACCACCCCTGGTGGTAACCTAAGCCGAGGTCCTGCCTCAGCCTCCTTAGTTAGTGATGGGTACACTACAAAGATGGGAATGATATGGGGATATGGTGGCCAGTCGGGGCTATTCCACAAAGTCACAGTCATGTCCCCCAGTGCTCTTCTCGGTATAAGCTAAGGACCCAAACATTAACCACTCTACTTCTTCAGGCTTTTCTCCATGTAGAAACATTCTTGGCAACTGTAAGTTGGGGTTGGTCCCAAAGTTCTAAGACACACCTCTAGTTTGAGTGTATTTTTGGGTAAATCTCATTTAAGACAGGTGTCATGACTTGGCATGAAGAAGAGTGACTCATTCTGAACCCATAGTTTAGGGACACCTTCCCTTGTGATGTCAACCTGTCATGTTTATTCAGTGTTTGACTATTATCATTTATTCATTCAATGAACATTTTTGATAACTTTAATTGCTTATTAATATTTTTAAATGAATCACTAATTAAATATTTCAATATTTATGATTTAATTTATTTTTTATTTGTTCTTTTTCATTATACATGACAGTAGAGCACATTTTTGACATATGAATACAAAGTATATCTTATTCTAATTAGGATCCCTGTCTTGTGGATGTACAAAATGTGAAGATTCACTGTGGTGTATTCATAGGAAAATTATGTCAGAATCATTTTACTCTCTTTCCTATTCCCATTCTGCTTCCCTTCCCCTCATTGCCCTGTGTCTAATCCTCTGAACTTTGTATATTTTTTGAGTGTACATAATACTAAGCATTGGGAGTGTCAAGATGAATATGTGACTGTGTTAGTTCTTGCTGAATTATTTTCCTAGGTTTTACAGACTATCACTTAAGAATATGTGTTTTATTTACTTACTCACTCACTCACCTGTTTATTAATCTCTCTTAAGGGCTAGCTTTTTGCTAGATTCTGGTAAGATGCATACTTTTATTTTGCGGAAAGGTGAATTCTGTCTACAGGCAAGAACAAAATTGTTCAGGACAACCAAGGTCATTTGGGAATGGTTGATGAGCTTCCAAGCATCTGAGGGAAGAACAGAGGAATGCTTACAGCAATTTTAGGCAGCCATGCCTTGTGTAGCATCATATAACTTGCTACTTTCTTTTTTAAGAAAGTATTAGTGCAGTTCAATTGTTCACCATTGTTTTGGAATGGGATTTGTTTTTTGCAGTGATGAATCTCACTTTAAAATAGGTGTAGGGTGGGACTAAAAGTCCCAAAACAGGCCCAGGAGTTATCTGTTACAGAGATAAGAGGCAAAATAAGAAATCCAGTTGTCAGTCTGAAACCCACTCAGCCTGAGGGACCTCCCTCTAGATCAAATTTGGCATTGCATCATGGGAAAGGGACAAAGATAGTGAAACTTATTTCACATCTGTAAATGTGCTTTCTCAAGTTCTTTTGGGGCATTGTTTTGTAGAAGTAGTTGGATAGAAAAAAGAACACTGGATTTGGAGAAAAAAGCCCTGGCTCTTGTCCAGTTTTGCCATGAACTAGTGGAGTACAATTGCTGATGCTCAAATTGTTGAAATGAAATTATAGTACAAAATTCCTAAAACAGCACCTGGCACAAAATTAGGTGCTTCATCAATGTTTGCTTTAGCTATGTGCTTTATGCACAAGTGAGTCAAAACTTTATTAAATCAATTTCTGCGCCTGTGAGGTGGGAAGAGCAGTAAACCCCCAACTTACCTAAGGGAATCTCTGTGAAGATTAATTAAAATAATGTATAGAAATAGATACTAAGCAGCAGGACTCTGCTTACACAACATTCAAGAAGTCCCCATCTATAAAGCAAGAAGAAGAGCTTAGGGAGCCGGGAGCTCCATACTCTGCCTTCCCTCTGCCCCTGGCTGTGTTTCAGCACTCAGCCCTTTCCTCGGTCCCAAGGTCTAGGGAGGAGATTATGAACCACTGGTCTATGTGAAAGCATTACGAAAACCACAACCAGTACTCTGCACACCTGAAGCCATTCTGTAAATGCTCCACAGAACTAATGATCAGGGTGACCCAGGTTTCTAAAAAGAGGTAAATACACTTCAGTATAATTGATCAAGGAGCAAAACTAATACCTTATTAAAATAATCCAAAATGTATTGTTATGTAAACAAGTAGGCTTTGGTAATCTGGAAAATTCCAAAATGTAGAACAGTTTGTTCCTTTCTAACTTTTATATAAGTGAGGCACTTGTATAGAAAAAACATTTCCCTGTGATGTGGTATTTGGAGGTAATGGGTGGTTCTGACCATCAGGCAGGTGCCCTCTCTACATAGTGCAGAGCTTGCCACCCCTGCTCAGCACCACACCACTCACTTGACTGCACCCACCATTTCTAGGTGTTCCACCTCCGTTGCTGCCTGTACCACTTGGACACTTTCTTAACAGGTACTTCCTAAGATAACCAATACCTCCAAATTCAGAACCACCCCTCCATTCAACATATGTATATCAAGTGGCAATTTGGTGCTAGAATCTGTACTAAATGTTAGGCACACAGGAATGATCGACAGATTCACAGTCCCTTAGACATTGCTGCCTCATAGGGGAGAAGGAAATACAAAAATGATAATTATCAAATAATAATAATTGTAACAATGACAAGAGGTGCAACTTGTGACTTATCTGCTTGCTTATGAGTTTAGCTTACTTACTAAAATGCCTACCTGTATTTCATTATTTGGTAGCAGGCAGAAAATGTGCCAATAAGATGCCACCCCTCAAACAGCTGGATTATACTGTAAGTATAACCCAGGCCCTTCTTAGATATAGTTATGAAACCAATTTGGTAAATCAAAGGTTTTTACAATGATCAATTTGCATATTTTTCCTTAAGCTTCCTGAATGAGTCCATTTTTCAGAATCTAAGAATTATTTTCTTCTTCCTGAAGGCTGAATTTCAAGAGTTGCTGCGAAGATCTGACAGATGCTCTCTTGAACAGTTTCCTTCTGAGAAAACTCTTGAGGGCTCAGAATAGCTCACCCTAACCTGAAGGGAAATATGAGTGACTGGTAACATAACATGCCACGCAAACATGCAGACTTAGTTCTCCAAACCCATCCTGAGGGGACTTAAACCATGTTGCATCAGTTGTTCAACCTTGTAACCGTCACTACGGACAGGAAAGAGTGACAAAACATCAAATCATGGCCAAAGTTTGGGGAAGCATGTGCCTGTCTCACTTCTATCCAGAGGAGTCAGCTCCCGTTATCTACTTAATGGCCAAATGTTGGAGAGAAGAGAGGTGGCATCTGGTGGAAGGGTGACAATCTCCTTCCCAGGGAGATTCCTGTCAGTTGTAGTTCATGTTCATGAGGGTTGTTTGTGTAAGTTCCAGAGACCCAACTTTGATTCTCCTCATCTGCCTGGACACGAGAACAGGCTTCATGGAAAGAGAGTCACACACTACACACAAGCAGATTTTAACTACACCCAGGGATTTTGACTTCTCCATAGCTACATGGTGATGTGGACAACAGAACTTTTGCATGTAAAGGAGATACAGAAGTTTGGAACAGAAATCTGCTCTGGGGTTCTGTTCAGAAACTTAACACCACAAAAACAAAACAAAACAAAAAAACTACTGCCAGGCAAAAAGTTACTGATGGCAAAACTTAAAAATTCAAAGGTGACAACAGTCTCTGGAGTTGATGAATTCACTGTTATGCTGGAAAGCAATGAGTCCTGAGCCCATTTTTTTTTCTTGTGATCTTCTCTGGAGACTTTTTCAAATCATTGAGAATACATGAAAGAGTCTCCTCTGCTACAGCACAACTCCAGAAGATCAGAGGCTTGTGAATCTTGCTCATTACTGTCTCTCCATTCAGAATCTGACACTCAGTAAAATGTGAAGAAATATTTCAGTGCATGAATGAATGAAGGAATGGTGGGCGGATGGCCTCCTATAGGGTTAAGAGTGCCTGACTATTATCCTATGAGCTGACATCACAGGGACTTCCTGCAATGCCAGACACTGTACTAAACACTTTATTTCCATCACCTCTTTTAATGAGACTTCTTAAAAAAATCTTTATCTCTTTTGAAATACCTGATAACTAGGGACAACAGGGGCAGCATTCAACTATTATCCAACACACAGAAGAGAACTTTGCAGTTTTGTCTTCTAGGCTACAGCTCCCTTTGCCCACCCCAGAACAATCTGTGGGTCCATAGATTGGGTTTCTTTGGAAGTTAGAGAATATCTTTCAGATCTTTATATCTTTTGCATCTTTACATTTAATATGCACTTAATATGAAGTGCTTCGTAGTACTTGACACATAAAAATGACTTAGTTAAAAATTTTTAAAAGAATGTCATAGAATTAACATGGAAGCCATGTAAGTAACTTTTTGTACTGGGCAGAATGGTATAAGACTGGTAACTGGTTCTAAGGTAAGAAGAATGTGAGTGAAAAAACAGCACATAATTAACAACTCTATTTATCTGTTGTCTCTTGTCCCTGTCTTTCAGTTCATTCCGGGTTTCTATCAGCATGTTTTTTCCTTCTTTATACCTACACACCTATTGTCTATCTGGTTCTCTATCTGTCTGCTCATAATATTGCTGAGCTATATGATGAAGAGCATCACATTTTTAAGAAAGCGCCTTCCTCTGTCAATGCCTGGGTTTGTTTCATGGCACACGAATCTAGCCACGGGTACCTTGTTCCAAAGATATCAAACTTCACTTAAAGAGTTTTCAGATCTAGTCAGGGCCCTGTGGTCTCTTTGGGGACAACATATGCAATGAGAGAGTGAGGAAACAGCTCGGCTCTGTGACAGTAACCAAGGCTCAAAACAATGCAAAGGAAGCAGAGAACAAGCAGCCTAGGCACGTGACATGGGAAGACAGGCAAGACCCTGTGGAGTTCAAAATGAGTCAGAATCACCACAATCAGAATTTCCACTGGCACTAGCATGAGCAAGTTCCTTTGATGGACTTTTGGAAATATTCAATAGAATCTTAAGTATGTATGCAAGTAAACTGAGAAAAAAAAAGTTATCTGTTATTCCTCTGAGAGAGCTGTCGGAATGAATTCAGAGTTTTTCTAGACAGATTGTAAATCCACTGGGTAATTATCTCACCCCTATAACTATCAAATTTCAGAAAATAAAGAGCATTAGAAACTGCCATGTTAAATCATAATTTAGCCAATTGTGGGTATATTTGTTTCCTTGGGCTGCCACAGCAAAGTGACACAGACTAATGGCTTCAACAGCTGAAGCAGAAAACCAGAAGTCAGAGAGCCAGGCATGGGCATGGTTGATTTTTTTCTGAGGGCATAGAAATAGAATAGGTCCCACGCCTCTCCCTTAGTTTCTGGGGGTTTGCTGCCAATTTTGGCCTCCCAAGGCTGTGGAGGCTTCCCTCATTCTCTGCCTTTGTCTCCACATGAGGTTTTCCTGTGTGCACGCCCAAGTTTATCCCTTTCATTAGGACACCACCTGTACTAGATCAGAGGCCACCAACGCCCAATTAGAGTGGACCTTTAATCCAGTATGTCCTCACCTTAACTAATTGTATCTGTAACAACCCTATTTCCAAATGAGGTCACCTTCTGTGGTACTAGAGGTTAATGCTTCTACTTAGGAATTTGGGGAGAGATATGGCACAGTCCTTAACCAAGGGAGGACATATTTTAGAAACTGCTGTTTTGAGGTGAATCCTGAGCCTCCCTTCCCAGATTTGAACTCATTTTGGTAGAACTTTTGTTCTGAACCCCAGACTCACAGTTTTCATATTTATAGGAAAGGCCAGGTATCAAAATTTGCCACAAATTTTTTATTTATTAAATTTATTTGAGTCATACAGGTATAAATGAATTATTTAATAATTTATAGTTGGTTCTACTACATGGTTATCATTATTATTATTATTATTTTTTAATTTTTATTGTTGGTTGTTCAAAACATTACATAGTTCTTGATATATCATATTTCACATTTTGATTCAAGTGGGTTATGAACTCCCATTTTTACCCCGTATACAGATTGCAGAATCACATCAGTTACACATCCAGTGATTTACATATTGCCATACTAGTGTCTGTTGTATACTGCTGCCTTTCCTATCCTCTACTATCCCCCCTCCCATCCCCTCCCTTACCCTCTTCTCTCTCTACCCCCTCTACTGTCATTCATTTCTCCCCCTTGTATTATTTTTCCCTTTCCCCTCACTTCCTCTTGTATGTACTTTTGTATAACCCTGAGGGTCTCCTTCCATTTCCATGCAAATTCCCTTCTCTCTCCCTTTCCCTCCCACCTCTCATCCTTGTTTAATGTTAATCTTCTTCTCATGCTCTTCGTCCCTA
>NW_026000048.1:6694249-6721209 GCF_001458135.2 Marmota marmota marmota | reverse complement strand
GAGAAGCAGTTTCCACGGGTTCTTTAGCCCTGGGCCAGAGCAGTTCCGGGAGCCGGAGTTCGGCCACTCCGGGCTCGGTGTATGTTCTGATAGGAGCAGGCTCCAAGAAGCAGTTTCCGCAGGTTCTTTAGTACTGAGCCTGAGTAATTTGTCTGCGAGACGCAGGCGAATGGCAGCCTGAAATTACCTGTTCTATGGCTGAATGAGCTGCGATCAGTCGAAAACAGGGATGGTGACGTCAGCTCTCCAAGATGGTGGCCGCTGGCTTCCTCTGTGGTCTGACCGGTGTGGAGAACCGAATTGGACCGCTTCCTTCCCCCGTCTCAAACCCAGAATTCAGCCCTGAGCACGGTGATTGCACAGCTGGCAGAAGCCCACAGAATCCGCAGCGCTGTATCTTTGCGTTGCTATCTCGTCATTTCCCAGCGCGCGCCGCAGACTCTAGCTACGGAGCGATTTGCTGAATAAGCAGCGTGACCCTCCGTGCGGACAAATCTCTCGCGTTTGGGCCCCCGTAGTTGATCCTCGTGCGATGGAAATCCTTCCTCTAGGTTTTGGAGCACCCCAATTTTGCTGGAAATTCCTAACAAGATAGCTTTTAGCCGTTCTAACTCGTCATTCTCCCACACAGTGACACGGTACACGGGGCTGGTGCACTCCCTTCGCCGCCATCTTCCCCCATCTGTTATATTATTATTATTATTATTATAAGACAATCAAAACAAGGCAAACACACACTTTCTAAGAATTTTGGGAATTCATAAACATTTTATCAATTTAAAATTAAATGCTTGTGTTTAGTTTTTTTTTCCCCTCCCAATTCTAGGAATTGAACCTAGATCCTCAGGCATGTTAGGCAAGTACTCTACCCCTGAGCTACACCTCATGCTAATGATGATAATTTAAAAAAACCTTTCCTCAAAAATGAATAATTTTGTCAGGGCATGGTGGCACACACCTGTAATCCCAGCAGCTCGGGAGGCTGAGGCAGGAGAATTGCTAGAACAAAGCCAGCCTCATTAATTTAGCAAGAGCCTAAGCAACTCAGGGAGACCCTGTCTTTAAATAAAATATAAATAAAAGGGCTGTGGCTATGTCTCAGTGGTTAAGTACCCCGGGTTCAATCCCTGCTACCTAAAGAAAAAAAAAATCAAATAATTTTGTGTGTTCCATTTTTATAAAGAAAAATAGGGAAATTTTAAATGTTTAAATCAATATAAGAACCAAAGTACTTCAAGTGTCCTTTCAAATAATGGCATTCTCTTCCCAGAGATAATTATGTGAAAGTAGATAGGACATCTTATTTCTTTGAATTGCTCTTGCAATAAAAACAATCTTCTAGGTTAAAACTGCTCAAGTCTGAACTGTTATTTTTCTGAACAGTTTTTATTTTGTGGTATGAAAAATTAAATTTATTTGACTCAACATTGGTAACAAGAGATCACTATGAAATGTAATGCACAAGCTCTGTTGACTGAAACATCTCCAGCCTCAAGAAGACCCTGGTGTATTTGAATAGCCCATGAAACTGCCTGGGTGAAGAGTTTGGTCCACAGTGGGGTTGGTGTAAGTCACTGCCTCAGGCCAGAGCACAAAGATGAACATTTATTGATGACTGAAAACAAATATGGCCAAATAATAGGACTAGAGTATAATAGAAAACAACATCCATATTCCTCAGAAAAGAATCCATAGAAGCAATTCTTTGGTTCAGATAGAAGTAATCCAAGAAAGAATTAAAGATACCAAATAATTCCATCATACTGAAAACTAAAGGCAAGTAATAACTTTATATTTTATTAAAACACAAAGAATATGATCTAAATTCTTCTATCTCAGAAATAAAGTGGAGGTTTAAAAAAACATAATGATAACACTCCTCAAATATTTATTCTATTTCTTTAATCCAGTTTACGTGATGTTAGGCATCCCATGTTTAATGATGAAAAAAAATCAATATTATTTTGTTCAGGGACTTTATTGGGCAGGAATTTAAAAATGACACAGAAGGGATGGTTTCTTTCTGTTCTGTGATTTCTGGGGCTTCTCTGAGAAGACTCAAATGCTAGGGGTGACTCAAGTGTTGAGAGCTAGAATCACCAGGGGACTAAGGCGTCTTCACTCCCACACCTGTCCCCTGTGTTGGATGATCCAAGGCTGGATTCAACTGGGACTATGACAAGACTACCTATACATGTCCTCTCTGTGTGACTTGGACTTCCTCATGGCACAGTGGCCTTGGGTAATTGGACTTTTTACATGGTAGCTTAGGGTTGGAGAACAAATGTTCTGGCAGATGAGGTGGAGTTGCACGATCTCTTCTGATCTAGCCTTGGAAGCCAGGCAATGATACTTCTGGTGCAATCTATGGGTTTGATAAATCCCTAAAGCAAGCCTATATTCACTGAGCAGAGAGGAGCAATTTGGATACCATTTCTCAATGGGAGGAAAGTCCCATTGGTTGTCATCTTTCAAAAACAGGACTAATTTTTTTTCCAAATAATTCCCTTTTCTCACTAATGGACAACTTCTGTTATCACTGGATAAAAAAGAAAAATATTGAGACTGCTGTGCTTTTCTAGAATGATGGTATCACAATAATTGCTTAGTCTGAATGGCCATTCCTGTAGTATCTGAACAGAATTTTTGACAGGATGGTGTCTGGGGCTGGTAGGAGTCACAGAGGATAGAAGAATAAATTCATAAAATCATCTCCCTCTCCAAATTAATAAAAAATACTTTCCAAAAAGTCCCTTTTCAATCTCAAAATGCATACCAAAAAGAAAAATTTTTTGAGAAAGCCAATTTTTGTGCAAGTTTTGCATGCTTCAAATAAAGCAAAACAAGTTTCTATCCAAAGCAATTTCAAAATAACTTTTGAGTGCACTTAACCTTTTCCTTTTATTTTCGTTTTCTTTTCCTAATACTTTTTCAAATGTTCCAGAATTTTTTAGGCATTTAACATTGTATTCCTCTTTTTTTCCTCCTGGCAGAATAACTTTCAAACTTTCTACAATGAATTTCAATACTATTTATTAGCACATGGGGTAATTAATGATGGTGGAATGTGATGATCATTACTATCCAAACTACATGTATGAAGATACGAATTGATGTGAATATACTATGTATACAACCAGAGATATGAAAAATTATGTATGTAATATGTATAATAAGAATTATAATGCATTCTGCTGTCATAAATTAAAAATTTACATAAAAAGATTTATTAGCAAAACAGATACAAAGACATGTTTATACACTACACAAAACTGTTCTTCTCAGGCTGAGAGGCAGCAAAGTAAGCCATGGCCTATAGCTTACTACTTTTTTGAAATAGTTCTTTTAAAGCTCCCTTGTAAGTGAGTAACATTTTCTTAATTTGTTTCTGAAGTAAAAACTTTAATTCTGTTTTAAACTGTTTGATTTTATTTTGAAATGCAGGTTTTGTTTTTCAAGATGATTTAATAGTTTCAAGTACAGAAATTATTACATTTTATAAACTTAGTTTGTATTTTTATTAATGTCAGTTAAATTGAATATACTTAACATTTTATAAGGCAGAAAGAGAAACTTGGAGAAAATAATAAAAATGATCAGACTGCTTTTATATGTAAATCAGATATTCCTTTTACCCCCTTCTAAAAAATGCTGGGAGGTTGTATTTTAAAACCAGCATATAGGTGATTACTTTATATTTTTTTCTTCCATTAAAGAAAGAAACTTTGCTCTTTTAACTCTAGTTGAATGATGAAGATAGTGGTGTGATAAAGATGCAGAGGGATGAAAAAGTATTTTTAGGAAGCAAGTAAAGTTGTTATCTTTCTTTGTGTCTTTTCAATGGCTCTGAGATATCTTTACAGGCTTAATCCCAGAGGGAATTAAATTCTGCAAAGGAAATATCCACAAGACTGTCAGACTTTCTATTCTAATTTCAGACAGAGTGCTCCAAGGAGCACCACGGAGTAAGCAGAATTTGCTTTCATCATTTGTTGTCCCCACTCTCCCTGTCCTGACTTTGCCCATTCACTCTGACAATGAAGGGCAGAAACTTTCTCTACATTTACTCCCACCTTTCATTTATACCTTACTTGTACCCAAGCAAGACTGATCTTAGGAATTAAATAAATTGAGTTTTTTAAACGATACTTTTATTTTATAAAAAAAAAAACAAATGTTACAAACAACTGGATTATTTGTAAATGACCTATGTAATTTATCATTATGTTAGCATTCATTGGATGTTCACCATGGACAGACATTATATGTTGTGATTTATATAATTTTATTTGTAGAACATTTAGAATATATAGATAGGTATGTATATATACACACTTGTACATATATGTGTGGAAAAGAATCATTAAAATTATTCACAGCTCTGTTGCTTCAATAATCACTGTGTTAATCATATTTTTACCACAGTGACCAAACTATTCAACAAGAACAACTGACAGGAGGAAGAGTTTATTTCAGGTCATTGTTTCAAAGATTCAGTTCATGGTCAGTTGGTTCCATTGCTCTGGGCCAAAGGTGAGGCAGAACATCATGGCGGAAGGGCATGGCAGAGAAGCACTTCTTAGCTCACAGTGGTCAAGAAGCAGAGAGAGCCAGAAAAGAGGCTGAATACTTCCAGTGCAAACCCCAGGTGACCGTCCTGCCTCCAGCCATATTCTACCTGTCTGCAGTTACCACCCAGTTAGTGCATTCAAACTAGGATGGACTGGTTACATGAAAGCCTTCAGAGTCTGATCATTTTGACTCTGCATTGACACAAGAGCTTTTAGGGAACACTTCATATCCAAACCATAACAACCACTATTGACTTGTTGATATGTATCTTTTTTGCCTGCATACAATGGTATATGAAATCGTACTTAATGTTTTCTTATAACCTACTTTTTTCTACTTTACACATTGTAACTCTTGCTACATAAAAATCTTTCCTTAATATTATTCAATGGCTCTGTAGCATGCCATTATATGGAAGTAGCCTGACTTATTTAGCCAATTCCCTGTTGTCAAATATTTGGTTGTTTCTTTGTTTTTCATTATGACCCACAGAGCATCTGTGAACACTCCAGGTGCCATAGTCTTCCATTCAACAGTGATTGGATCACGAAGCTTCCTCAGGTATTCTAAGTTTAAAAAGTCAGAGAAGACATTAAAGAGTCACTGCTTGAGGGATGTTTTTATATAACAAGATCTCCAATCATACAAAAGGATGGGAGGATTTTAATCACTAGTCTTAGAATAAGGAGAGTTTGTTTTATTGGCACCAAGACTAACCCAGCATCCCAGAAAAGCACATTGACTCTGAAACCAATCCATTCCAACTATTCAGAAGGCCAGCCTTGGCAGGAAAAATACATCTTTGGAGGAAAATACATTTGAGAAATATGATGATACAGAAGAGGCTGTGCAGAAGTTGAGTTCTCTTCTTCCTTCTTTGGCAATAAAATCAAGTTTTAGCTGCCGCCATTACTTAAATCACACCTGATATTTCTTCTATGTACCATCCTCTGTGAACATCTGCCAGATTGTTCCTTTTTACACACTTAAGGATGTTATGTCATATCTGAATATACACCCATATGTTTCATATTTGAAATGTAAATTCTATAATTAGGTCAAAAATTTTCAAATCTTTCTAAACCAAACAAAACACATTTATCTGATTATCATAATGACAAAATTATGTTCTGTTTGCAGAAATGTTCATGAATACAGTCGATGAGTTAAAGTTTTTTTTTTCTCTGCTGATGGTATCTTTCTAACAAAGTATGTTGAAGGGAACAGAAAGCAAATTTGGCAAGTATGCATTAATTTTTCCATCAGAAATCTAGTACATTCTAGGAAAGCAATAAGATTTGTGGGTTTTCAGAAATTGGCAGTCACAGTACATTATTCTCTGGATCATGGTCTACTTCCTATTTCTGCTGATATAATAGTGTTGGTTTCATATTATAACTGGTTATGCTTCAGAATTTGCAAAACCCTGCAATGCATGATTATATCCCAAAGGTCATTATTTTGAAAACCTACAAACCCAAACTTTATCTACTCTCTGAATCCCCCAGGACCATGATTGTAGGTAAAACTGCAGACACTTGGACAATAGACCAATTTCAACTTCAAAATTCTTTAATGGGTAATGTTTCCTTGTTCTGAGAAAAAGAGTTTCTTTTCAAACTCAATGAAAAATACTGCATAATGTAACAATTTAAAAACATATTCATAAATAATGTTCTTTAAGAAGTCATAAAAGTGCTTTTCCTGCCAAAAATTCTTTAAAAATGCAAAGATGGTCTCTCTCTTTAAGCAAAAGCTAATAGGTAGTATTTAAGGGCTTTGAAAATGTACATTTGCATGTATTTGGAGGAATACTTTAATTCTAAATATTTTATTTCTAAATAAAGTATTCCTCTGTAGTTAAGATATGGAAATATAATTATCTCTACCAATAATGACACCAAGGTTAATAATAGTATAATTCAACTTAGGAGTATGGCATGCAATTGAAAAGAAGTTTTTCAGTCTGAGGACTTCTCCTTCCTTCCCCTATCAAAACACACACACACACACACACACACACACACACACACCAGTCAAGGATTTAAAAGAAAACCTGTGGATATTTATTTTAAATGGAGGCATTAAAGCACCAGAACTAAGGTATTTTGAATTATTCCCTTTTCCCCAAATCAGATAAACTTCATTGAAAAGAGAATTGTGCTGTCAAGCAGGCATGCCATGATCATAAATGTTTCTTGTTTTGCCTTCTTTTCATTGGAGTCAAAGTTTCGAGCCATCAAACCCTCCATCTTTAAGTCTCATATATGTATGTATACATATTGTGCGTGTGTGTGTGTATTTGGTTCCCAGGATTGAATCCAGGATACTTGACCATTAAGCCACATCCCCAGCCCTTGTTATTTTTATTTTGAGATGGTCTCACTATGTGGCTTATGGTCTCTCCAAGTTGCTGGATCTGGCCTCCAACTTGCTATCCACCTGCCTCAACTTCCTAGGCTACTGGGATCACAGGTGTGCGCCACCAATCCCAGCTTCATTCATTCATATATATATATATATATATATATATATATATATATATATATTTAAGATTTAAAATATTTCATTATGCACTCACAGGATAGACATTTTCACACAAAATTTTGATTTATTCAGCCATTAAATATTATGAACTTCTTTCATTGAGGTCTATGTGGCACCAACAAAAAGCATTTATTTCCTGCTCATGAGTTTTGGGGTCAGTCAAGGTGCAGCTGATTTAGAATGGACTTGGCTGGTCTGGGTTTTGTGTTATTGGTGGGTCTGAGGCTGGCTCCACCTGTCTCTCATCCTCCTACTATTAGCAACTATCTGAATTCTGTTCTTATGGCAAAAATGGACATGCACAGGGCAAGTATAGTTGAAGCCTCTGCTTGCTCATGTCCACAGAGTCATCCGTAGTCAAAGCAAGACTTATAGTCAAAATCCAAGTCAAGGGGCAGGGGAACTATACCCCATATGTCATGAGGTCAAAGCAGTCTCACAATCAACATCAACATGACGGAGCAGTACTGTGGAGCCAAGGGAAGGTGGAATATTTGCTGAATTATAACGTACCTGATCCACAAAAGCCCTACCTGTGCACTTTGCTTCCTGCTGGGAATTCAGTGGTAAACAAAACTAACTTTGCCATCTGCTTATGTTTGGAAGGATGAAGCAGACAGTGAATAAATAAATCCAAAGTCAGATGGTAATCACACAGAGACAGGTCGGGGTGGGACATTCATTTAATAGATGATCCGAACAGTTTTCTTTAAGAGTTAAATCAAATGAGGGACTGGTCATTTGTTGAGCTTTCCAGCTGTAGGAAATAGCCAGAAAAATGGCCCTGAGTTAGCAATGGGCTGCCATCTTTCAGAAATAGCAAGGCAGCCAAGAATGGCAAGGGAGCTCTCAGAGGGTCTTAGAGGACTAGATAGGAGGGAGACTTCCAACCTCAATCTGGGTGAGATGTGAAACCAGTGAAGGATTGAGAGCAGGCAACTTTGAGTGGACAGAAGGACAGAACTTGGGGATCTACGTGAGCATTTCATTTCAATTTAGCTTCCCCTTGGGAATACAGAGGCATGAGTTTGTTTTTTTTTTTTTTATACATGTATTAATTATCTTGAAGGCCCAAGCCAAAACATCATTTCATCACAAAACATTTCTTGTTCTCTGCTTAATTTTCATTTCTGCAATGTGGTCTGCTTCATTCTGTTTACAGATCCTTCTTTAACTCCACAATCTGAGATATGGATCCAAATGCAAAACTGTCTCCTTTTTCAGAAATTTTATGGCATGTTCAGTGGGGGACTTGCTTTGCAGAGGCCCTGTGTAAATGCATTCACAGTGGAACTGGGTTCCTGTCCTCTGGTATCCTTCCTAGCCAGCTGCTCCAGGGTGAGGGAAAACAGGTAGAACAGGTTTTGATACAGAAAGGAGCTTCCCAGGGTCCTGTGACATCTTCTAAAAAGGCAGTCAGGGGTGTTCCTTCTTAGCCCTCCTCAGGATTCAGGTTCCCATCCCACCGTTCCATGTCCCTTCTTTACCTATTTGCTATTAAGAAGGAAGTTTAATCATCTTTTACCAAATTTGTTTTCCATAGCCAGAGGATTTCACAGATAGAAAACGATAAATCCCTAGCAACATAGACTCCTAACAGATGGCGGTAAACGGGCTTGAAAATATTTCAAAACCTGCCCTAATTTCCATTCCCCAAATGTTTCTCCTGCTCAGTTTCTCTCCCTCTCTCTCTTTATAATAGCAGCTTTCTTCATTGTCTCCAATGGTCCCATTTTGGTTGTAATTTATGCTTCCTTATGCTCTAAGACTGGATCCAAATTACCCACTAAACAACTTCAAAAAGAAAACTTGAAGCATTTCGAAATGTCTCCATTCATCCTGGTCGTTGAATATCCCATTGAAGACAAAGAGAAATGACAAGTTTTTAAAACACATGTTTCTTAGTAGAAGAGAAAATGCTTGCATCAGAGAGGTTTATGCTATAAAGAGCAAAAGCCCACCTCACCTCATTCAAAGAAAGAGGATTTTGTTTTTGTCTGGGACACAAAACAAATTTGCAGCTTATCATTGAGAATAGGCATTACATAGCAATAAAATACTCCATACCTCTACAGGGATCCTCTCAGGATAATGCTGTAATGTTTTTTGGTTCATTAATCTCAATTCTATTATTTGGTACTTCAGAGAACTTCTAATCTCATAGTGCAGGTGTAATTATATATATATATATATATATATATATATATATATATATATATATATATATACACACACACACACACACACACACATATATATATATATATACACATAGATATAAAATATATAATGATGCACTTATTTTTAATGGTTGTAATATCCAGGTAGACCCATATGTCTGCTCCCATAAAATGGACCAATGTTTTGTTCCCATTTGAAAGCTGAGGCAACTGAGGGATGACAGAGACATCAGGTGTCTTGTCTAAGATCACATACCTGGAACTGACACAGGACAGAAACTTTGAGTCCAACACGTTTCCTTTCCTGCTTCTTTATAATAGCATCTCTTTTCTTTTGGATTACAAATTAATATAGATTTGTAGTATAAATGTTTAGGAAATATAAAAAAGCACATGGAAGAAATTAAAAGCTTTACAGAGTTCTGCCACCCAGAAAATCATCATTAAGGTCTTGCTTTGTTCACGCATGTTATCTATTATTTCTTATCGCAATCCTGCAAAACCCTACTGTTTTGCAACCTATCTGTTTCACTTAATGACTACATAATAATCCATCATTCAAAAAACAGTTCAACCACAATTAATTTAATCAATTCATTTTAGTGAGTTCTCATTTTTTTTTCCTATCATGAACATCCTCATCATCTACTAGGGTAGGGATGCCTAGAGAATATAGATTCCTGGTTATTTTCATAAAATAAATTTCTAGAAGTAAATATCCTAGGTTAAAGGGTATTAACAATTCTATGACTTTAAATTCATATTAGAAAAATGAGTCTTTACAAAGGTTATTGCTACAGACACTGAATCATCAAAGCCTAGAACCCTTTCATGGAACCTGTGCTAACTCAAATACTCTTTCTCATGGACTTAGCCCCGCCTTTTGGGGGGTACCAGAGATTGAACTCAGGGGCACCTGATCACTGAGTCATATTCCTAGCCCCATTTTGTATTTTATTTAAAGACAGGGTCTCACTGAGCTGCTTAGCACCTCACTTTTGCTGAGGTTGGCTTTGAACTCACTATCCTTCTGCCTCAGCCTCCCAAGCTGCTGAGATTACAGGCATGTGCCAATATGCCCAGCTTAGCCCCTTTTATGTAACAATTTTTACCTTTAAGTGAAAGACACATAATGGGAGAAAAGATGTGTAGATTTCTTTAAGAACAGCACTATTTAGTCATGCCAAAGGTTAAAGAGCCTTAGTTACTCTGGCCAGTGGAAGAATCTGGGCTGGAGGCCACTTGCAAAGTGTTCTGAGATTCGCAAGCAAATCTTCAACAGCTCCTCATTCTCCAAGCATCAGGGAAGCCAAGCAGGTCACTGGCCAGGCAGTTCATTGTGGGTATGCAAGTCTTTAAAAAATTGAGTTCCAAGATTTCTGCCATGGTTTGTCTTAGGAAATTGAAACATGGGTCAGTTTGCTGATTTTCCTTGGAGGGAGAGGGATTGACATGATAGAAAGGCCCTTCAAGGAGGGGAAAGTATCATAAGTAAGTACCACTGGGGCACAGAGACATTCAAATCCCATCAGGGAGGGTGCCTGGTAGAGGACATCTGGCCCTGCCCCAGAGGTCACCAATCAAACCTGGGGAATCCTACAAAATGCCAAACAGAAGCAAAAACGTTCCTGCCAAGGTTGATATGATATGTGCTCCTGATTGTCTCCCCATCATTCTCCAGTGAAACCTTCAAAATTGCAAAATCAAGGGATAATAAGTAAGATTATAGTAAATATCATTTAACAAGTGATGGTTCTCTGATAAGGCATCCGCTAAGCATTGATGAACTCCATCTAATCCTCACAAAATGAGTCAGGATTCATGATTAGTCCTGTTTTACCAATGAGGAAACTGAGCCTGGGAAACTGTATATCCAGTGCAGCATCCAGCCAGTGGTAAAACCCAGGCATTTGCAGTCCCGAGCCCTAGCTCTCCACTGCTGCACTGTGCTAAGGAGACATGTGAATAAATAAGACAGCATCCTTCTAAAGGCAACCGTTTGCAGCCGCAGAAGGTTCTGGGCTTTCCCTTGCTGGGAAAACTCCACGATGAATCTCCTGCCTTTGCCCAAACCAACAATATTCAACAACCTAGTTAGAAGGTTGGGAATTGAGATATCTTGTATTTAAGAGTATAAAAAGCTGAAAAGCTGTAATTTTCCAATACAGATGTTGTAGCATACTCCACTTTGGCCAAAACATTTCTGGAAAAGGCGAAATAATTCTCTTTGAAGAAATAACTACAATTCTGTTTGTTCAAAGTTGTTTTCATAGATACTCCCCGGGGCCATGTTTTCCCCATCACTGAACTGTCCTGAAAGAGAATTTCTATTTCTAATGCTAGATTTTCAGATAGGCTTTTAGATTAAAGAACATTGACTATTTGAAATCTTTGGAGGATCCTACTGAGATCCCCACAAGTTGCACTGAAACAAAGTTGGCCACCTTGGAGAATTTCAGGTCTTGTCTTCCCATCACAGAGCAAGGGATTTTAACAGACAACCTAAAGGTACAATAGCTTGTGTTGAATTTAATAGATTGATTCAAAGGAGGATATGGGATGAGGAAGGTTCTAGCATAGTGGTCTCATTCAACCTTCTCCACCTTACCATCTCATAAAAGAAAACTTATATAAGAAGTAATGAAAAGAATTTTGAAAATGGGTCAAGAATTTCTGTTATAATAATATGACCTGTTAAAGCAGCCTGCCCAGGCTTGAGTTCATTCCTGAGTGAGATTTCTGGGTCTCATTCGAGTGATACAGAAGCAGAATAGCTAGAGATTCAACCCCACAGCCTCTACCCCATTCTACTCCTCCTGATCTTCCAACTCCATGATAAAGGAGTTACTTAAGCTTTTGCCTTTTCAAGAGAACAGACTGAGGTCATGGCTGGTCAGTCAAGATTAAAATGAAGGTCATCTGAGAGAAGTGAAGGGGAAGAAATGTCTTGAACAGAAATATAAGCAAAGTAGATGGGCCCCAGATATCCCTAAGAGTGGTCCCTGATCACTGAAAGTGTTATGTGATCAGTCTGCAATTCTTTCATAAGTAAGTAGAAGGTGTAATTTGATAAAGCCATTTTGATTAACGAAGAAAAATCACCAGAGCACTTCCTTTCTGCGTTTGGGAAATGAGAAAGGAAGTCTCCATCCCTCATCCCACGACCTTGGGAACTTAGGGTAGATTGGAAAGTTCTGGTCTCCAGACCTAAGCCACCAGACTTAAATAAAGGAAATAATCATAAGGTCACTTACTAAACATTAGTTGTCTTACATAAGTGTAGCCATAGCTAATGTGTAGATAGCAGTTTCCATGCCAGGAATCAAGCATGGGTCTAACTCATTTAATCCTTCCAACAACCCTAGGAAGAAACCGGGGTGGATAGCAATGTTGCTGGTAAGCAACTGCTATGGTTTGCATCTGGAATGTCCCCCAGAGCCTCATGTGTTCACTGATAGAGTTTTGGGAAATCACTGGGTCATGAAGACTCTGGCCTTATCAGTGGATTAATCCATCAATGGCTGAATGGACCATTTGGAGGTGGGATGAGTTGGAGGAAATAGGTCACTTGGGGAATGCCCTGGAAGGGTTTATCTTCTCTTTAGTCCTTGTCCTCTGCTTCCTGGCTGCCAGGAGCTGAGTAGATTTCCCCCACCACATACTTCTACCATGATGTTTCTGCCTTACCTCATCAGATCCAAAGCAATGGAACCAGCCAACCATGAACTGAGTCCTCCAAAATCATGATCCCAAATAAATCTTTCCTTCACTAAATTGTTCTTGTCAGGTGTTTGAGTCAAGCAATGCTGACCCAAAAGCTGACTAACACAGCAACATAGTTAAGTTTAGAGCTTATGCAATCTGGATCCAGAGTCTATGCTTTTAATGTTCCATTCTACTTCCTATTGGAGGACAGTATATCTTTAAATTCTTACAGTGATCTCAAAGAAAAGTATTAGTAGTCCATTGTGCAGATGAGAAAAAGTGGTCCTCACATGACTGGTAAGTGCAAACACTGGAATTTGAGCCTGGTCTCTGACTCCAGAGCTCACTTGTTTTCCTACAACACAACGCCTCTTTCAAACCCCCGTCAAGCAAGCTAAGCCAAGTTTTTCTCAGAGGCTGGGAGATTGCTGAGCTCCCTCCGGTCTGACTCAGACCCTAGAAGAGTCTAGATGGGTTGAGCCAGTGATGTCCTCTTAAATCATGTGCAGCCCTAGAATGCAATCAAATGTGAGTTCCGGGAGAAGAGGAAGAAAGTGTGGCCAAGATACACAGAAGCCTCCCTCTCTGGTCCAACCACTCCTTGTATATAATATACTGGAACAACGTTTTCTTTCCAGTCTACTAGTTTTTTGTTTGCGTGTTTGTTTTTGCCACATAGTTGTTAACAATGAGAAAAGTAAGAACAACCTCTGCTTCCTTTTTTTCCTCCTTCTTAATTTCATTCATTCATTTCTTTAATCACTTTTTCATTTATCTCTTCATTCACCTAAAAATGATTAAGTATTCACAATGCAGGCAGAATTTTAGATTCCAAGAGATACAGTGGTGAACGGAACCCTGCTACAGCTTACATGCTCATGAGGAAGACATAGTAAACAAATTAGCAAATAAAATAAAATATGGTGATAAATGTCAGAGCATGGTAAGAGCATGGGGGAGAAGTAAGCAGGGTGAGAGGAGAGGGCATCAGGGGAGAGACTGGCAGCAGCTAGTGCCATAGTGGGTAGGGAGATCCCCACCATGAGATGACTCTGTGCTGACCCCTAAGAGTGAAGGAAAGGGTCCCACCAAAGCCCAGGGGCAGAGATTCTCATCCTCATCCCAACACACATATTTAGAGTGGCCATTTGTTTCTTTATGGCATTGAAACAGAGCCCCCAGATTAAAATTTCATCTATTCTTGGCCAAATCAATCCTCCAAAAAAATGAGCAAAAGAACAAATGTTGTTTGTAGAGACATAAAAATATTCTTTTCCAGTAGTTTACTTTTAAGTGACTCAGACACATTGTCTTTCCCATGAAAGACCATTCCAAGGGGTTTTGCAGTTGATCACATGTTTGCTACCCCCCAGACTCCCCAAGTCACACACATACGAAAACCACACACTTACTCATGTATTTGTTAATGAATGTGAAGCTTTTGGGAAGTGCACACTGAGGGAAATTTCTGGGAATGGTAGGGAAAGAAATCACAAAAAAACAATTTGTGGCCTGAAGGTGGAGAGGAGGCAGAAGCAGGTGAGACCTATGTTTACTCATTCATCTGCTGTCTTTTATGCTCCTTTTGTATTGGACTCTGTATTAGGTACCCAGGCCATAAGGAGTAAGAGGACACAGTCCCTGGATTTTCATAAATTTTAGTCTTAAAGGAGTAAGGAAATAGAAACTCTTAACTGGAAAACAGTCTCATTTGGACCTTGCTGTGGTGATAAAGCTAGAGTGTGTGTGTGTGTGTGTGTGTGTGTGTGTGTGTGTGTTTTCCAATTTCTATCAGACAGCAACAATGGCACTCTTTCTCTTCATCCTTCTTGCTTCCTGACTGATTTATTTAAAACTGCCGATGCCTGTTTCTACAGCAACATGAAGCCCTAGTGAATGGTCTTGATTTCCATTTCTCCGGAGCACGTGTTTCTCAGGAAGTCCAAATGAACTGGAGAGACTGTGTGAACCAGGTTGGGAGTTCTTCTATCCATCCTCACAATCCATCAATTTTTCCTAAAATCCAATTCCTGTCAGTGTTCAGCCTTCACTCATCACATCTGCACAGAGAGTTTGGAAAGACACATGATAGCTTAGAACATCTGGACTGGAAGAGGTGCCAGAGACCACCTGGCCCAGCTCAATGAAGTCAGAGATAGAGACGGAGGTCCAGGAAGTTGAGTAGGTCCCACTGTCAGCTAGGGCTGAGAGCATCCAATACCCTAGTTCTTTTCACGAGGCCCCCAGGATCCAGCGCCAGGACTTCTTTCCCAAACGCTTCTTGCCTTTTCTCCCATGCATGTTTACTATTCTAGATAGGCCTGGAATTTTCTGGTTTTGTTAGATATTCAATATTCCAAGTAATCTGGAACCCATCCTGATATCATAATCACTTTTCTGTGCCTAAGAGCCCCCTGCCTAAAAGTTCACCATCATGGTCTGAACTTCCTGCACAGCTCCATTGGTTTCTGTGAACTCACCAAAAAAGAGGAGCCATTTTTTTTAAGAGAGAGAGAGAGTTTTTTAATATTTATTTTTCAGTTTTTGGTGGACACAACATCTTTATTCTTATTTTATGTGGTGCTGAGGATCGAACCCAGTGCCCAGAATATGCCAGGCAAGCTCATTACTGCTTGAGGCACATCCCCAGCCCCAAGAGGAGCCATTTTTAAGTGAATATTTCTAAGCACATTAAGCTGTTGAAAACCTCTAACCATCCAGTATGAGGGGTTTTACTCTATCATTTTCCTATCAATTAATGAACTGAGATCCTGGTGCTTAGGGAGTGAGAATTTCAAAGGAAAGGGAAAAAGAACAATGTCATTTTGGAGCAGGGGAATATGACGGCTTAATGCTCATAATCGAGGGCCACCATGTGCAGTGTGGGACAACATGGGTCAGAATTTGTGCTTATGTGGCTGAAAGAGTAGGAACATAGAAGAAAGGGAGGCCCAGCCCCACTTGGAGGCTGGACCACAGGCAGGGCTCATCACTGGTTTGATTTGTTTTGTTTTTATTGCTAAATGATGAGCACAGCCTGCGGTACATTCTCTTTACCCAGAAAATTCTGGTCACTAATTCTTTTTTTTAATCTGATTTTTTTTTCCTACCATATTCACTGACCATGTTTCTTCTGGAAACAAGTATTAAGAGCCACCAACAAGAGAATTGGAACCAAGCTAAGCTGTGGGCAAGAGTATTCTTGGGAAGGAAATAGCAAAGACTAAAAACGCTACCATGAATTCTCCCTCGGCATACCTCCATGAGTCTTAGAGTTTCAAGGGTCTAGAGATCATCTGTCCCAGCCTGATCCTTCAGGTGAGGTGGGTCAGCATGGCCTACATGCAGGATGGAGGGTCTGGGGTGCAATGGTGCAGTGACCAGAGCAGACACTTTCCAGCAGTGCCTGTGGAGCCTATGGTTGGAGACACATAAACTAACCCTGGCAACAAGTCTGGGGGTGGGAACCAGGAACCTCTTTGTTAATGCTGCAAATGAGACCATAGGGAGGATAGCGCAGTACTTCATGATGGAGGGAGGCTGGGGCTTTAGAGTTAGAAAGATGGAATGCAAATTCCAGCTCTGCCGCTTTCCAGCTGTGCTTCTTTGGGGAAGTATCTCAAAGGCTCTGAGACTCCATGTCCTATCCATCAAATGGACAGCGCTAAGGCTACTTGGAGGATTGTTATGGGGATCAAATTAATGTAAAGTAAATGTAAAGGAATGCAAAGTGCTCAATAAATGTGAGCTTTTATTACAATCTAATGATGATTATATTACCATTAATTAAATTGTAATTTAATTCAATTGGGCAGAGAAGGCTTCTGTGACATTTTCAAGGTCAGATCATCAGAGAATGGCAAGAGCCAGACTTAAAAATAGCTCCTTGATGCTGGAAGGATGCCTGCATGTGTAGCGGGTATTAATTCTTTTCTAGTACAACTCTAGCCAAGTTCAGATGTCCTTATTAAATATAATTCATTCCTCCTTACGAAAACTTGAGCATTCTTCTGAGCCAAGATCAAATCACTGTTGTGAATCCAGATGTTCTTAGTGGTATATTCACTCCCATTTTCACTTCTGATGGAAGGGTTGGGGGAGTTTCACTAAATCATCTGTCACATGAGGAGGAAGGGTCACTGGTCCAGCTGCTCCATGCAGCACCTGCTTTCTTTGGCAAGTCCTCACTGCTAATGGCTTTTACCACCAAATAAGATGAGAGCAATATGCTTTGTTGGGAGAAGGGGGTTGTTCTTGGCCCCCGGCTTTGCAATGTACTGTTTTCTTCCCTGGAATCCAAGGCTGCTGTGGGGAAGGGGAAGGCAGAGGAGGGCACTGCCTAACTGTCCTGCTACCATGACGCCTTCTGGTCATGGGTCATAGGTTTCCAGAGGGAAATTGGGAAGCTCTCGCCTGTAGATGCACAACCCAGCTCCTCCTGATGTTCTGTTGGTCTCAGCCGTACCAGAATGCAATGTGATGGTGCCTCTTAGTAATTCCAAGTTTTCTATGAACATTCCCAGCTCTCTTCTCTGCTGTTGGACAGATGTGTCCACAGGGGCAGGTGGCCTCTGGGGTCAAGAATTAGCCTTGTACATCTGGGTCAGTTGAGGTCACTATTTAGTGACCAAAAAAGATGACTCCAAGCATTTCATTTTGTCATTGAGAGGAAGCAAGTTCAAGTTCACTCATCTGTGACAAAGCGGGGCAAGAATGAACATCTCCTATTTTTGTCAGATATTATTTTTTTAAATCCATGCACAGGTATTGGAACCATACCAATATTTGGGGGAAAAATTACCTTCCGAGGCCTTTTTTCATTAATTCAAAAAAGAGTCTATGACCCAAAGTGACTGCTATAGTTTGGATCTGAAATGTCCCCAAAGGTCCCTATAAAGGCATGATCATCAGCCTAAGGCACTACCAGGAGGTGGTGGAACCTTCAGGTGGAGCTGGGAATGAAAGAAGTTAGGTTTCTGGGGTGTGCTCTGGAAGGGGGTACTGAACCCCAGCCCCTTCCTCTCTCTCTCTTTTGTTCCCCTGCCACCATGAGGTAAGCCGTGCCACACACTCCTGGCATGACACACTGCACTGAGATAGACCCCAAACCCAGGGCCATGAAACCTCCAACTAAAACCTCTGGAGCCAGGACCCAAAATAAACCTTTCCCCATTGTAAAGCTGATTCTCTGGGGCATTTTTTCACAATGACAGAAAGCTGAATAACATGGCGGTTCACAAGTCTGACCTCATTAGGAAAATTTGTGGGCTTCGCCGCATAAATTGTGTGGTGCTCTCAGGGCTGCGCACCTATTGGTCCTTCTGTCCAAGCAGACTGCAGACCCTGCTAGGGTGGCTTCCGGGGATCTCTCAAGAGCCACAAGCCCTTTGGAATCAGCACATACTTGTTGATCACTTGCTTTACTTACAGGTGAAGGATTTTAATTTCCCATGGAACTTTTGAAGGGATGGGAGTCCCAGAAGCTTTGGAGCTAGTGGCAAACCCAAACAACTCCTTCTGGAACCTTTTGCATTTTATTAGTTCCATATAACATGTCCTTCCCCTTCCCTCTACACCCCCACCTCCTCCACCTCGGTTTCTTTCCCACTGAATTTCTAATTCCACACATGGACTTCAATGAAAATGCATTCCATGTGTTTCTGAGGGATTTATACTTAACTGCTTGAGAACATTTTTATGTAAGTCCCATTGAAGTCCAGGTAGGCTGCTGAACCTCCCCTCCCACCTCCAGCCTCTGGCCATTTACAACAGGAAGTTCAAGGGCTGCCAAGACGACATTAAAGAACCATTCCATAGTTTCCAAGGGGGCTTCCAGAATGGTCAGTCTGTTTGCACCATCTCAGTCCCCTGTGGATTTTGCTGTCACTCCGAGATGAAATGAAGAACTTAGTGCAACTGCAGTTCAGGCATCTGCTCATTCCAAGTGGCCCCAAGCAAGGCGCCATTAATCCAGAGACTCCAGGAAGGAATCCTGTGTTATCTATTGTCTGCTGCCTCTCTCTCCAACTTCTCTGTCAGTGCGGTACAGCTGTGTTTCTGTGAAAACAAGGGCGCCAGAAAAAGAGAAAAACACTGTTTATGAAGCTGCCTAGATTGGCGAGTCATAGCATTTCAATAGCCCTGAGATATACACAGCTGACTACTTATGCAAATTTGAGACATTGTGTTTGAACAAAAGGTTACACAGTAACATAACCTGAAGCTTTTATTACTAACGAGGCACTTATTTCCATGTGAATACAGAAGTGTATATTTTTTCCCTTTTTATGACTTCTCATAATTGTGTCTAATAATACAAAAATAACATTGAGTCTTTATCTCCACCAGGCATAGATTTCGTGTCATCCCAGTCGTTGGGAGAATGTGACATGGCTTTCATTCCACTACCCCTCCTTAGAGTGCAGTTTGAAGACACCAGGCCCCAGGTGCTTCTTTGGAAAGAGAAATTTCATTAACTTCTTTCACTTCTGAGCGCTGCCTGTTCTTTAGGCATGCTTTTAAAATTAATAATAATCAAGGAACATGATAAAAATCAGCCATGTTTGGCTTTATTATCAATTAGGTAGGACAAACTTGGCACAGATTAAGAGCAGCTTTCTGTGTGCTAGGGTGGTTTTACATGAAGTTAGAACTGGCGAAAGGAAGAATTTCTTAATATGGTGTATATTTGCACTAGTAGGTTGATTTACATACAGGCATTTACCTTATTTGAATTTGTTGCCGAAAGCTCAGTTCTTGTCCCTGATGCCAATCCAATAATGAGGACATGGTTTTGAGAAAAAGGAAAAAAGTGGTTTATTGCTTTGCTAGCAAAGTAGAAACGTAGGAGACTCCTATCCCAAAGGCTGTAATTCTGCCCATCATCAGGTACAGGAGAATTTGAAAGAGGTGATTCAAAGGCTACATTCCAAATGTTCTCTGTTGGAGTTGTAATTCTCTTGTTAATTTGGGAAGTAGTCATTTCTGAGATCTTCTGGTGCCATCCCCAAAGTCTAGGATAGTCCTATGGTGGGTGTGTGATCCAGAACAGAAAAATCTGCCTAAATTGGGGAAGAAAGGTAATCCTTTTTCTCCTGAGATTAGGGAGGATTAGGGAGAGAGAAAGAGAAAAAAAAAACATGTCCATTTAAAAAAATAAGTTTCAGTACTATATTCAAAGCTTAAAGTGGACCACTGTTACAAACTGACCATGGATAGACACAGCATAGGTGAGTAGGAAACAGATTTTAGTAGTAAACCTGGCCTCCTTCCCTCAAGTCTCAATTTAGCAAATATTTTTCACTCTTATATCTTCACTCCTGTGAAATGTGAAGACATTGGACTTTGAGAATCTCCCTTTCAGATGCTGCATTCCTGGGAGGGAGATTTTAAAGAGAATCCATCAGTCTATGAGTGAGCTAGTCTTTGTGAACCCCTTCAACAGGATCTGACCTCAACAGAGATCAGAAAGCTGCTTGGCTGTATGTAAGTTTATGGGTTTGCACCCAGTAACAAAATGTTTAAGAATCTCCCTGCATCATGCATATGAGCTGAAAATCTTTAGAATGTCTTGCTCAGGGACTCTTCCTTGATATCAGTGACCCTAGTTATCCTCAGCACTTGCCTTAACTCTAGCATCCTCCACCCATATGGAGACCCAAACATGCCCCTGAGACCCTTGCCCTAGCAGGAAATGAGAAAAAGAAGTGCTTCCTCAGTCTCTGGCTCATTGACTTGAATATGGGTCCTGTGATAGACCCATATTTGGCCATTCCATGACGTCGTCTCCAGATATTTGGTTGAACAGTATTCTGGGTATTTCTGTAAGAATGTTTTTGAATGAGATTGTTGTTGAAAGCTCCGTCTCTGTTCCTGATGCCAACCCAATAACAAAGACACAGTTTTTGAGAAAAAGGTAAAAAGGTGGTTTATTGCTTTGCTAGCAAAGGAGAAACACGGGGACTTCATTCTCAAAGACTGTGGTTCTGCCCATCAACAGGAACGGGGGTGGGGTGGGGGTGGTTAAAGAGGTGATTCAGAGAAAATGAGATCAGGGAAGAGAGATCAGGAAGCAGAAGATCAGGGAAAAGATCAGGGAGGAGAAAATCAGAAAGGAGAAGATTAGGGAAAAAGAAAAAGAAAACATGTAAGTTTCAAAGCTACAAGGGATAATAGTCAAAGAATCAAATGAACCCTGTTACAAGATTCACATTTGATTCTATGGACTCAGTAAGGCCAACAGCCTTCTCTGATGTGGGTGGGTCTCATCTAATCAGTTAAAATCTCTCTCTCTCTCTCTCTCTCTCTCTCTCTCTCTCTCTCTCTGACTGCCTTAAAGCTGAGACAATGGTTTTTTCCTGTCCTACCCTCAGATTCAAACTGAAACATCGACTCTTCTGTTGGCCTTCTGATGGGGACATATGTCATCATTTGCCTGGGTCATCAGCCTGAAGACTGCAGATCTTAGTGCTTGTTGACCTCTGCAATCATCTGAGCCAATTCCTTGTACTAAATCTCTTTCTTTATACACACTCACACACACACACAAACAAACACACTATTGGTTTTCTTTTTCTGGAAAACCCTGACTAATAAAATGCACAGAAGATAAAAAGGGGCATCATAGAATCTGTCCCATTCAAAACACAGGAGTCCGTCTATGTTACTTCGATAAAATAAGCCCTCCCCACCCCCAGCCATGAGGATTAGAAAGTCAGCTCCGGTGTGAAGAGTAAGAAACACTACTATGGAAACCTGAGACAGTGAGAAAAAATTTAGAGAATAACACCAGATTTTCCTTCCTCAGAGACCCTCCACAGAGAAATCTCTTCTTCTAAGCCTTTCACATGGGGCCACTTTAATGTTACTGAGCAGGCAGGATAATGAGCATCAAAGGGAGGATCAGCTTCCCCAAGCAGAGGTGCCAGTGGACAACTCTGGCTGCAGCAGCTGAAACCCACCCTCCCCTCAGACACAAACACCCTCTAGGGGAGTCTGGTCCTCTAGCAGGAAACAGGAATGGAGGAACCCACATCATCCTTCTGTTGAGTTTATCACACACACAGTGATGCCCAAAATAGGTGCTGGAGAGACATTGGTTAACTATGATGGATTGATGTGATTTTCAGTTAAAAAAATTAGAAAGTAAAAATGAGGAATGAAACAAGGAAGGAAGGAAGGAAGGAAAGAAAGAAAAAAAGAAAGAAAGATTGGTTCTTGTTGGCAGCAGGTCCACCCTGGCCCCTGGAGCCTTACCTCCACTAGTTTGTTCTGCATGCCAGTGTGGCCAGCTCACAAGGCCATGGCGAACTTGCGGTTTTTCTGTTCCTGCTTGTCCGTCTGAGACATATGTATCCCACGGGAATGCCTTGACCTTTTCTGGTCTGATGGACTTACTGTTAAGGGAGGTTTCGGTACCTGACAATAATAGATGTTGAAACTAAATTTCTCCCCCCTCCCTCCTGCTTTTGGGTAGTTTTCCACTTCTGCTGCTTGGGGTATAAAAAAGGTGTGTTAGCAATAAAGAGTATTGACTCCTGGATGAAGAACCTTGGTGTCCTGTGTGTCTTTTAACCTCGCCGTCCCTCGCCGGACTCGGCTCCCTTGGCCGGACGCGGCAATTGGAGGTTCCCACCGAGATCCGGAAAGCAGGGGAACTGAGAAGCCCATTTGGATCCCGGAGCGCTGCACCAGACCGGTGAATGAAAATTCAAGACAAAATGAAGTTTCCAAGATGGCTGATCCTGCCGCTGTTGTTTTCACCCCTTCAAGTGAGTGCCGGGACACACCTCATGAGCTGGACCCCGCTTGTGGCATTCCTTCTGGACAGGTTTGCTGAAGGAGGGCTTGACCCCCCACCTGGGAATATTCATGAATATCTTTTTGGAGCCCCTTGTGAGTGTAAGGGAGGGCCCCGGCACTCGGCCCCCTCTGGTTATATCCAGAGCATTGATTGTGGGACTAAAGTAGCCTATATGGCGGCTGAACTCAATGAAAACATCGGAGGATTTAAGCAACCAAAATGGGTATGTGTTAATAAGCCCGGACTTGTTGTCCCTAATCCGACCGAGACTCTTGGAAGCTGTCCCGCCACTTGTCATTACACCCCGGCAATGCACATCTCCTGTTATACATCGGCCTCAATTTGTGTTAATAATCAAGGAAAACAGTATTTTGAGGCCATCCTAACTAACACCCGTGGAGAATGGGGGACCACTTATAATTATATTCCTTTTCTTGGTGACCGGGGAGGGGAAGGCATCACGACTCGGTTAACGGAGGCGGGATGTGAGGGCGTCGTGGGTAAACCCTCCTGCTGGCCCATGCAGGCCCCCATCGGAGTCTCTGATGGAGGGGGACCCACTGATGCTATCAAACACCTTCAGGTGATTAAGCTTTTAAAGCCGGAGATCCCTAAGCCTACATACCACCCCTTGATATTGCCCAAATCCCAGCTTCCTGATTTAGATACCAATACATTAGATATCCTAGAAACTACCTTTTCTTTACTTAACAGTTCCAATCCTACCCTTGCTGGTGATTGCTGGCTCTGCATGACGGCAGGTGCAGTCATGCCATTGGCGGTTCCCATCAATTATACCATTGATGATGACAACACATGTCAATCTGGGCTACCCTTTAAGGTGCAGCCTCTAGGTGGTTTTATGTCATGCCTTCTGGGCATGATGCAAAATAATACCTATGATGTTGATGTTGGAGTCTCTTCCTTTGGAAACTGCTCATTAGTAAAGAATTACTCCTCACCTACTCCGCCCATTTGTCCCCCTAATGGTACAGTTTTTATGTGTGGTGGAAATTTAGCTTTTCCCAGGCTCCCAGCAAATTGGACTGGTGGTTGCGTTCTGGCATTACTGCTTCCTGATATCACGATTATCTCAGGAGATGAACCCCTACCCATTCCTAGCCTAGACATCTTAGTTAGAAGACACAAGAGACTTGTGCAGGCCTTACCACTCCTTGTTGGCCTTGGAATAACCGCTGCTGTGGGTACAGGCACGGCGGGATTGGGTACGGCTATACATTCTTACCGCCGCCTATCTCAACAGCTTATAGATGATGTGCAAACCCTGTCGGGAACCATTAAAGACTTACAAGACCAGATAGACTCTCTAGCAGAAGTAGTTCTTCAGAACAGGCGGGGTTTAGACTTGCTTACTGCCAATCAAGGGGGAATTTGTTTAGCCCTTGGGGAGAGGTGCTGTTTTTATGCTAACAAGTCTGGCATAGTTCGCACAAAAATTAAACAACTCCAAGAAGACCTAGAAAAAAGGAGGAGGGAATTATTTGAGAACCCTCTCTGGACTGGACTTAATGGATTTTTGCCTTATCTTCTTCCCTTATTGGGACCATTGTTAGGCCTCCTTCTAGTAGTGGCAGTAGGACCCTGCATTGTAAATAAGATAGTACAATTCATTAAAGATCAAATTAATATCTTAGCCTCTAAGCCGATACAGGTTCACTATCAACGCTTAAAGATGGATGATCGCCTCTCTGAAATATACTTCAGACCGATCCGAAGATGAGTGTCCTCCTTAAAAGAAGAACTCCTGCCATATCTTTTCTCTATGCATACCTCTCCCTCTTGCTTTCCTGTACTAGGATCTTTGCTGTCTAATCTCTCGGTCCAATCACATCTGCCATTCGGCGGTGACGGTCGTGGGTCCCGTAGGTGGAGACGGTTAAGCGTTCACCGCAATAATGTCTTGATAGGTCATAACACCTTGAGCTGATCTTGTAGTACCCAGTGACGGGCAACTTTCACGCTTGCTGTGCGACCTAAGACAGGGAATCGGGGCCTTCCCAGAGACGGGTAAGCATCGCAAGGGCTGTGAACGACCTAAGACAGGGGCTACTTGATTCCCACTGGCATGCAAAAAACAAAAGAGGGGGACTTGTTGGCAGCAGGTCCACCCTGGCCCCTGGAGCCCTACCTCCACTAGTTTGTTCTGCATGCCAGTGTGGCCAGCTCACAAGGCCATGGCGAACTTGTGGTTTTCCTGTTCCTGCTTGTCCGTCTGAGACATATGTGTCCCACGGGAATGCCTTGACCTTTTCCGGTCTGATGGACTTCTTGTTAAGGGAGGTTTCGGTACCTGACAATAATAGATGTTGAAACTAAATTTCTCCCCCCTCCCTCCTGCTTTTGGGTAGTTTTCCACTTCTGCTGCTTGGGGTATAAAAAAGGTGTGTTAGCAATAAAGAGTATTGACTCCTGGATGAAGAACCTTGGTGTCCTGTGTGTCTTTTAACCTCGCCGTCCCTCGCCGGACTCGGCTCCCTTGGCCGGACGCGGCAGGTTCTGTTTATAAATATAAACTCACAAGCACACACCATCTCTCATAATACTTAAAATGAATTTCTCAAAGATTAGTTAAAACAAGAGTCCCTGACTGGTTATCCCTAGGCAAACATCACACACATTTATTGACTTGAGTGTGGAACATAATGAACAGAGAGCAACTATTCACTAATTTCTTAATCACTCTCACTTTCTTAATCCACCGACCTAACATCTGCTCTCATTTTTTTTTTTTCCTGGTACTGGGGATTGAATCCAGTAGTACTCTACCACTGAACTACATTCCCTTTTATTTCTAATTTTTTATTTTGAGACAGAATCTCAGAAAGTTAGCCTAGAACTTGAGATCCTCCTGCCTCAGCCTCCCAAGTAGCTGGTATTACAGGTATGTGCTACCACGGCTGGCTGCTTTCTCTAATTTTAAAAATCCAGCACAGCAACATCAGTTAGGGGTTGCACAGAGAGGAGCTGATGGGCATGGTGCCTTTAATAGTCTCTTCCTCACATATTTAATTCTATTTTATGATTTTCCCCATTTTCCAGCGTCCCATCTCTCCAGCCACCCCATCCTGGACTTCAAGCCCAGGGGGGAACTTCCCCATAGCCGTAACCCGAATCCACTTTCCACGGGAGCCTTGTTCAACGACTGTCAACAGGACACTCGGTGGCCATCCTCTTGGACGCACCAGTTGTGGCAAAGCACACTCTCTTCATGGTTCTTAGGCCAGCTGTGTTTCCCATGATGTCTGTAACACCTGGTTAGGCTCCAGAATAATAGAAAGACAGAGTTTCAGGGCCGAAAATGACCTCCTATGGGAATTTTTCTAAACCCTTCATTTCACAGGTGAAAAAATGGAGAGTCAACAGATCACAGGATTTTCTCAGAATTCCCTTGCTGTCAAGTGGCAAATTCAGGATTAGAACCCCAGCCCACGGGCTCCAAGTCCTCTGGTTTTTCTGCAATACCAAACCCACATGTGTTTGTGTGCTCAAGGTTGTCCCAAGGAAATGGGCCATCGCCAGGGGGTTCAGTGCACAGGGGATTAGTGCTAAGGCCAGAGGACTTTTAAAGCTCAGGGTGAGAGATTTATTCTGAGCCCCCCGTTACAGGCTTATTAGAGTCATCTCAGCTTTCAGGGTGAGGATGAAGTTCTGCATGGAGGCTCAGCCTTGCCTTCTTGCAAGGGGCTCCAGGCAGGTGGGGCCAGCCTGGGGAAACACAGAGATCAGTCCAGAGCAATTGTTGTGCTCTCTGCTTTGAGCTCACTACCCAGCCATGTTTCCAGAGATGAGCTCGGAAGAAATGAGTTTGCGAGCATAAGATAAATTTAATAATGCCTCTTTTTTCTGTTCTTCCTTTATTGGACTTTCATAGAGATTTGTGCTAGCGAAGAAACCAAGAAATTGTGCCCTCCTGCAGAGAGCAGGGAAGGAAGGTAACTTTGAGTCAAGGCCAACGATGCCAATTAGTGAAATGGTCCTAAATCCAGAGATTGCTACTCATCTGTCTGCCCTGCTCCTTTAAGCTTCAGCCATGGATTCTGTCTCTTTGTTGGTATTTCTTTAAATTGGTAGAGACAATTCCACTAACCAGACACTATACACACTCAAGCAATCTACTTCTCCCCCCCCCCCCC
>NW_026000048.1:6669324-6694224 GCF_001458135.2 Marmota marmota marmota | reverse complement strand
CACCCCCCCACACACACACACACACCCTGCATTTGGAGTGAGAAGCCGGAGGGGCAAGTGGCTTCCCTCGGGCCCAGTGGACACATAAACTCAGGAGGGATCTTCAGCAATCACCAGAGCATCACCAAGCCCTTTCCCAGCCCCTTTCCCTGGGCTTCTCTGCTTATTTAAGGACATCACCAGGCATTGGTTTAACTTCGCAGGGTTCTTTCTGTGAGCTTTGCTTTTAGTTTATGTTGGTTCAGTTGGTTGGTTGGTTGTCTATTTGTGGTTTTTAAAGCAGAAGAATGTTGAGGTGTGGGGTGGGTTCCCCTCTGTGGGCAGTGTTAGCTTGATGGAGAGCCAGTGCTGCCCCCAGATTCCGCCACCTGGACAGGGCTGGTCTCAGATGTTTGAAGGGACCACGCTACACAGGTGTTACCAAGGTCCCAGCCCTCCTCTCTCTGCCTCTGCCTGCCTCTTCCTACAACCCCGTTCCTCTCCTATTAGGATTGCAGATCTAACTGAGGCTCTGTCTTGACTTCCAAACATTGGAGGGATCCCATGGACTCTTGCACCATGTCTGTCCATCTTGAAAATCATCAGCCTGATTGTGGGCTGCTGGGAGGCTGCTGTTGTGGCCCTGTGCCCCAGCAGTAGCAGTAACACACCGTGGCACTGAGCAGGTAATGAAGGGTGGGAAATCCCACCGTGGCCTTCACCTCCAGCGGAAGCTCAGGTCTGGTCTAGAGAGCATCCCATTCCTGTGAAATCACAGAAGCCGAAATGCCTGGTTACTACTTCATGCTTCCTGAGCAGAGCTGCCCCCAGACCACGCTTTTGGCCTCACTCACTCTGGTTTTGTTCTATTTCCAGTCCAATAAGAAAATCCATCCTTGTTTTCTTTCTTAAATTTTATCTATCCTTGCGATAGAAAAAGTGCATCCAAGTCCCTAACTCTTGCCTAGAATTCTTTAGTTCATTTTCCTATGTGCCTCTGGACTGTGGATGGAAGTCCTGAGCATCAGACACGAGCTTACACCAGAGCATCTGGAAGGTTGACCACTGACAGAAAATGAAACCAGATGCCAGGTGGGAAGAGGAAGGCCCTTGCCGTTGGGGGTGACTCAGGTGCATGTAAGCAGACAAGTTGAATTAGCATAGGCTGTTGTGGGTGAGTCCAGGGCTGGAGTAAGGAGCTAGAAGCAGGTGATGTGGGAATCAATGAAATATTGCTCAGCCTTAAAAAAGAAGGACATTTTTCACATGGGTGAAAGAAACTTGAGCCACCAAAGGACAAATACTACACAACTTATATCAGGCACCTGGAGAAGTCAAATTCCTGGAGGCAGAAAGTAGAATGGGGGTGGCCAGGCCTGGGGTGGGAGGAACAGGAAGTTCCTGTTTCATGTGTTCAGAGTTTCTGTTTGAAATGATGCAAAAATTCTGGAGGTGGACAGAGGGGATTATTATAAAACATATGAATGTTCTTAATGTCACTGAACTGTATACTTAAAAATGGTTAAAATGGAGTGTGAATATATATTTTACCACAATAAAAATGAGAAAAAAGAAATTTCTTGCATGTGACAAGATCTTATCAGCTCTTTTCCTCTTTTAAGAGTGACACTTCTAGTCTCTCCTAAGGCAAAGAACCACAGAGAATGGATGCAAGTAAGAAATGGCTACCAAAGGACACAACTCTGATTATTTAAAGACATTCACAAATTATTCTTCCTTTTGAGCTTCTAACCCAACGTCCTATGACTCCAAAATGTTTTCCAGAAGTTGGAAGGAAGCCTGTAGCATCTTGTTCCAATTCTAATACAAATTCTAATACAGACTAAAGCAGCACAAAACTAGACATTAAAGTACTGCCAGTCTGAAAATTATTCTTTATTGGTTGGCTCTATGAAAGTTTTATCCAGAGAAAATCTTGATCAGTCTACCTGATTTCCTCTTCAGCACAGGTGACAGACTACATTGGGCAGAGGATAAATGAGAAAGAGCAAAAAGAGAAGCAAGTACTTACTGATCGATGCATTAAAATTTTCAGACAATCCCTTACTAACAGGAGTGAACATTTGTTCAAGTTTACAGGGTGCCCAACACTGTTCTCTGGGTAGCATTTCACTTAGCAACCAGGACAACTCCATTGGGAGGGGCTACTTTTACGCTCTCTTTACTGAAGCCCTGGAAGATAAAGAACTCACCTGGACACAGTAGCTAGGGAAGAAGGGGTGGAGTTAGAATCTGAACCCAGGAACCTCCACAGTGCCCCCTGCTGTTTCTGGAGACAATCATTTTAAGTTTGGAAAAATGTTTGTCTACTCTGCAGACCATAAATCCTGCAAGATTATAATTCCTGACTTAGGGAGTTCTCCAAAAGTGTTTGTTGAATCATTTAACACTGTCCCTTGGATTTAGTTTATACAGACATACATAAAAACTGAGCCAAGTGACTTAACCTGGAACAGGATTCTTTAGCCATTGGATACACATCTTTGGGGTTATGAAGCCTCACCCAGACCTCCAAACCAAGACAGGGTCTACACACCTCCCTCTCACCACCTTCTAGAAGACTCGACTTTGGAATTTCAAGGGGACTTTGTCTTTTCTTCTTCTCTGCCTCCCCATGTGTTGAATGTAGAATGGTGGTGAGCTAAAATACAAAGCTCTTTCTTTCCAAAAGATGGAGACCATAGGAGCCACCATTCATTTAGTTCAGAAAACAAGAAGGCCTGAATCCTGTTTTATCTACCAATATGGATGATTTATATAAACTCAGGGACGATTCTCGTCTCATCGGTGTCTCATTTTCCACTTTGAAAATTGGAATTTTAGCATTAACTGCTATTAATCCAGAATCTAACCAACCAGAAAATTCATTACCAAAATGTTTTTTAAATCAGCTGTGAAGAAGAGCATCAGTCATAAGAGGACCCAGGGCTAGATGAGTGCTCAGGGGCTAAGAAAGATTTCCATTGACTGTTTTCATATCTGTTTAATTAAACAAAGCAAATTCCTCCTATCCAAGATGAGTACAATGGAGGCAGAAGGTTGATGTGAGGATAACACAGAAAAATGGAGCAAATCAAGAAGTAGAGAAGTATTAACAGGAAAGAAGAGAAAAGGCAGGGAGAGAAAAAAGTCTATAGAAGCCAACTAAAGAGAATGGAATGGAAATGAAGAAACTAACTACAGAAGAAACAATAATAATAATTTAATCTGGGTGGGGTGGCATATGCCTGTAATCCCAGCAGCTCTGGAGGCTGAGGCAGGAGAATCGTGAGTTCAAAGCCAGCCGCAGCAATTTATCAAGGTCTTAAGCAACTCAGTGAGATCCTGTCACTAAATAAAATACAAAAAAGGGTTGGGGATGTGGCTCAGTGATTAAGTGCTGCTGAGTTCATCCCAGGTACCATTATTATTTAAATGTTCAATAGGCCAAAGAAAGCTGGATGATGTATTGCAATATAAGCTGTAAGCATTTCAAGCTATGCACAAAGGAAAGCAAAGAGGAGCTTATAATGAAATTCCAAATGAGTGTGAATATCAATGTATGTTTCTAGCAGAGGTGGAAAGAGGAGAGGTCCGATTAAAGCTACACTGATGGACATCTTATCCACATTCCATGCAGGTGAGCTCTCATGATGAAGTGGTCAACTTGAGACTGAAGTCCAGGGCTTGAGCCCAATTTGCTCTCTTATTAGCTCTGTGATCTTGGGCAAGTTACTTAACTTCAGATTCAGTTGCTTTATTTTTAAATAGGTAGAACCTACTTCATTGGAGTTATTTGGAAAGTCAAATTAAACAAAATATATGAAATATATTATAGGTGGTACCAATAGCACTAGGAAAATGTCAACTTCATCAGTCTAATAATCTGCATGTGCCTAGGTAACCTATTGTCACTCAATGTTTCATACACGTGGCTTGTAGTTAACAATCAGAGCATCTCTGGTCTCTGACACAAGCAAAAGATTTACATTAGGAGATGCCATTGACTGGCTGGCCATGTGTGCTTTCTGAGGGAAGATATTTTAGAACTGGAACAAGTGTATTGCATTCAAGACACATTGGGTGAAAAAAAATATTTAGACTAGAAACTGCAGAGAAAGCCTGTGAATTTTTTAGAAATGTAATTGCAAAACATGGCCTAACTCCAAAACAATTTGAAATGTGGATAAAAACAGTATGTTTTGGCGATACTTGCTGAAATCCAGTCAACGAATTTCACATGAATGCAATGCCTTGTCTCAGTGTTACAGGCTCAATAAAATAAAACTGTCAGGGTGTGAAAAGGGTAAGTGCTCTGGAACTGTGTAGTACACATGAACTTGTTGCTCACAAAAGCCAAGTAAACTATAAATGGTCAAGGGCATTGTTTTTCCTGATTTGTTTTATAATGTATCTGTATTTCCAGTGAAATTAAAAATCTAAAGCATAAGATTACATAGTAGTAGTATGCTATATAAAATTCACACTAGAAAAGTAAGGCTAGTGTCTGGAAATACTTTTTCCATCCCCCCTACTTGCCATTAATATAGATCATTGATCCAAACTCTGTATTCAGATATTAGCCAAAATAAAAGATTTAGGATTGCAGAAAACACAGCACAGAAAAGTTGAACAATGATAAGACTTTTAATATTGGTTTAAATCAAAATAGGTAAGTGACATACATTTTTGAGCCTGGAATCCTGTTCAAAGGAAAACAAAATCCATTTGGTATTATTTTGCCCAAATGTGTTCTAATAAAGAATTTGAAGACTTCCGCCTTTCAACAAATTCCCAAAGTGAATTTGATTACTGCAGTAATGAATTTCAAGTGATGGAATGTTCGGTTAAAGAAATTTCAGAGAATTTTTCTTTTCTTTTTCTGAGCAATCAGCACAACTACAAGGTAATTTCCTAAGGCAATATGTTAATTTGAGACTAGATTTTATTTGCACTACATTAGGTATAGCTAAAGCGGGTAAAGTCATGTACCTTATCTGGTTGTATTTTATAAGGAAGTCAGTCTAGTTTCCAACCTTCCCTTAAGAAATCCAGAGCTGAATGTATACATATACTCTCAAATATTCCCACATGTAAAATATACTGCTCTGAAAATATGGTAGGACATGGACTTTACTAAATAGTGCAGTGTGATTTTGGAGGGGATTAAGAAATAAATTCTTTGTAATTGATGTTAAGTTTCATTTCTCAAAGAGGGCCTTCCCCTCCTGACTTGAAAACACACTATCATTAGAAGTGGAAATTCATAATGAAAAAAGTTTTTAAAAAATCCTTTGATCATTTATTAATTATATTGTTCTCTGTTAAGCAACAGGGAAACACACATTGAACTTATGAGAGCTCTGGGATAATTACATTTTCCAATTACAAGTGTTTTAATTTTTTGAGCCTATGATATTAGAATATTTAAGAATAACTCCTCTGTTTAGAACCAGGGTTAATGTATTCTATTAATATTGGATTATTTTATATTTGCTTACATGTTGAAGGATACTTGAGAAGTTGTATTCTATATATTTTCCTGTCACTTCTGCATGGTATCTGATTCAGCCCCATCTCTAACCCCTTTATCTTCCCCTTGTCTGGATTATTGGCCGTAAAGGGCACAGGTGATCTGATAGTCCTTGTAAGCAGAGGGAGAAAATATTAGAAATCATGTGTTATGCAGGCTAAGGCCACCATCAGCGTAGGACAGAAGATCAAGCAAATAATGGAAACCAAGAATAGGCTCTGGCCCAACCCAGCTGGACCGAATAAGCAGAGCATTGGTCTGAACTAATTCCAGAAACAAATCATCAATATTCCAACAGAAACTTCCTACATGTTCCATGAATGCATCGACGGGGCTTAACTGTGCTATTTAAGGGGCTGGGTGGGCATGCACTAAGGTCCCTGATTTAGGACCCTCCACATAGCCACATTAACATGCCCATCAGCAACAGTGAGCCACAGTGAGCCTTTGACATGACCTGTGTCTATACCTAGTTACCTCTATAGCTCTTTATATGAATTTTAGATTGCTAAACCTAGTGCCACCGTGACCGAATGAAGATGACACACTAGAGCAGCAGTCGCTGCAACAGAGCAGGCCCTGGGCTCTGTACCTCAGATGCTGTTCACTGTAGCAGCTCCATCTTCTCCATAAGAGAAGACGATGGCCCTCTTTCCTCCTACCCAGACCCTGCTGCCCTCGTGTGGGATGGAAATTTTCCCTGAGTCCAGCCAGGGGCCAGAGTGGGACAGTGAGGAGGCAGGGGCAGCTGCTGCTGTTAGCATCAGGGTACAGCTTTATTTCGAGCCAACTGTCCTGCAGGCAGATTAGGTTTAAAAAAAGGTTGGCGGCAGGAGCATTTTAGGATTGACCCTAAGATACAAAGGAGTTATTAGATTTGAAAGCCAGATGTCTGATTTTATTAGGAAAAAAAAAGGAAACTGTAATTAGAAAAAAATAATGTTAAATTTGAGAACAAAAGAAGGAGGGCGGGCTGAAAGTTGATCAGGTTTCCAAATACTTCAGTCTTTGGGTTAATAAATACTGAGGATCAATTATATGCATGACACAGTCACAAAGAATTTAGAAATCATTTAGTAAAATTGACAATTCGATCCCTACTGGGTTAGAGCTGCAAGCCAGGCTGTGGTCCTCCTCCTGGGGTTAACATGGAGCTCTCACAGAGTTCCTTGGTCCCAAATGCCTGACACACCCCAGGCTCCCAGGGCTGCAGGAGATTATTTATACAGCTGAATGGAGAGGCCAACACCAGCACTGTAAAACATGGCAAGTGGGACTCCAAGCACAGGGGCTGCACTGTGGACAGTTTTATAAGCTTTAGTAAATGCCAGCGACCACCTTCTCCCTTTTTCATGCAGTTTGCAGTACAGACTGAAAAGCTGCTGCTCTGGGGTCCCTCTCCGTGAGGCTCACTGAAGGAGCTGCCCAGAAGAATAACAATGTCCAGGAACCACTGCCACTGCTTATTTGATCACATCAGGGCTGCTTCAAAACCAGCACAAAGGGGACCATGTTTAAATAAGGGCTGGAGGGCAGGCCAGTGTTCCTGCAATTTTCTTGTCTTCAAATGTCTTTGACTCTAAGGAATGAAGTCACCAACTTCATACAATAATAGGAACATAGATGAAGACATTATGGGAATCTTGGAGAAGCAGAAATATTCCCCATCTTGGCCCACATTCTGGTTAGAATAAACACATGCATTGTGTGTGCCCACACACATGTACATGCACACACACACACACACACACACATATGCACACATGTGCAGCCCAAATCTTTTGCTCAAGAACTTTAAGCATGTGGAAATTAATTTTGTTGGAATGAGCACAACCATATCATTTATGCCACATTTAATTTGTCACATTGAAAACCCTGGAGCCTACTGATAGACAACAGTACAGAGGCCTGCAGGGCCTCTTCAGAGGGGTGTCCACCTCAAGAGCCAACAGAATATAACTGTAGGAAGCACTGAGTTGCTCTTATCTCATCAGAACAGCAGCTGGAAATTCAAACACTTTTTATAAGTAGACACCTTTATTTTTCTCTCTTGTGGCAAACCTATGGTTTAGAAGGTTTTAATAATGGCCATATAGGAGTAAGCAAAAGAAGTCAATTGGAGCCCATATTCCCCCAACCCAAGCACTGGCTGTCAGTTATCACCACAAAGATGCAATATAACAAAGCACCCCCAAACACACGTGATTTAGAATTGTCACATATGTATGATTTGACTAGGCTCAGCACATCAAAGCTGAGATCATTTGGAGGTGACTCAGCTTCATGGTGCTCCATGAGATTTAGGTCATTTTCCTGGCACCAGTGAACTGGCTGAGCATCTTCTTCTGATTATGATGATAGATGTGCAAAGTTGCAAGTGGAAATACACAAATCCTTGTTCTAAGATCTGACACACCACCCTGCCTTCTCATTCTACTGAGGAAAAAAAAAATCACATGACCAAACTCATAGTCAAGGACTGGGGATTTACTCTTCATCTCTTTTAAAGAAGGAACTGCAAAGTCACAAGGCAAAGGTTGTGGCCAGAGAGTGAAGAATTGAGGGCAATATGTAACATTCCTCCCTATACCCTTAATCCCTGCATTGTGTCCCAGAATTACTCCTATAAAGTTGATATTTCTAAGGGCTTTATAAATTCACTCTGGTGTGTATTAATTAATGTGGGAAAACAAAAATAATTTAGTTAAGAGCACTGATTTTTTTTCATGAACATCAGAAGATTATCTTCCTGAGTCCCACTGTCACCCAGTGGGTATAGGACCTTGCCTCATTTCCCTCGTATATAACAAACGCTGTGTGCTGGGCAGGCTGGGGTCACTGCTTTCTGCTATCCTGGCTGTTACAACCCAGCAGGAGGGCAATTCCATAGATATTCTTTAGCAACAGTTTGACATGCCATTGAATGGGGTCAGTTTTGCCTAGAAGGACAAACTAACAATGAAGTCCCTGCTCACAAGACTCTTTCCCTGTAGGATGCAGAGATAAGGGGGTCAATGTCTTATCATTCTTTTTTTTTTCTCCAAAGCTGCTTCTCCCATCTGGACCTGGGACCTGGCTCTTAATTCTGATACTACAGGGGAGGCTCCAAGACAGTGTAGTAATAGTGAGTACCTGGATGGGACCTGGCCTCTCTTGCTCCATAGAGTAAGGCTGTAGCCCACATCTGGCTAAGACTCTGTTTGCCTTGAAGACTTCCTTTAACAAGGCCCTCATTAAAAACCTCTGGCCTGGTAGAAGCATAGTCTAGTGGTCAGGTACATAGGATCAATAGCCAGAAGACCTGGGTTCAAGTCTAAGCTCTGCTATTAACTATATGACCTAAGGCAAGTTATTTCATCTTCATGCTTAAATGTGGCCACCAAGAAAATGCATAAAGCCCCAGGTCAGTAAGCTAACCATTCTTTCTGTTCCAGGCTCTCCCTTGAAGGACATGCCTCATTGGAGCTGTTGCAAGCAAAGAGCCCCTGAGACAAGATATGTCATGGTGTTCTTGTGTGATTCAGTACCCCTGTTGGTGGCTTCCTCCTGCATTTAGTGAGCTTACTAGTGATTATCCAGTATTTCTGTTGGTTACCTGTTGAGATGTGTTATCTTATTCTGGTCTAAGTCCTCTATGAGTAAGTAAACAGCCACCCACCCACTGGAGGAAGGGACAGGGCATGCTATACCTGTACTTCTGTTAGGTTAGCTGAGGGCCCTGTATATGGGAGACACACAATAATTATTCATGGGCTATATGGATGATCAAACAGAGTGATCGATTGGGAATGAGTGCATTTTAACAAGGGATGGCAAGAACAAACATGTTCAACTCAAGAGGGAGAAGTCGCAGGGGCAAAATTCCAGGTGAGCTGGAGGCAAGGCTGGTGGCCATTACTGCTCTTGGGCAAGCTTCAAACCATTCCAAGGACCCCAGTGAATCCTGAACCTGAAGGATCATCACAATCACCCGTGTGATTCTCAAAAATGCAGACTGCCAGGGCAGGGCCTTCCTCACTAACTCAGGATTCTGGAGCTCTGGATTCTCAAGTGAGCCCTGTTGTGATTCTGCTTCTAAATAAAAAGCAGAGTCCTCAGTTCTGTCACTTGCAACAACATGAATGAACCTGGAGGACTTTATGCTCAGTGAAGTAAGCCAGGCACAGCAAGACGAACAGGAACAATGAGGAGATGTTAGTCAAAGACAAGAAGAAGTCTCCAAAAATCTATTGCACAGAATGTTTTCTGCAGTTAGTAATCATGTAAAGTGTATTTCAAAAATGCTCTGAGAGTAGATTTTAAATGTTTGCACCATACACACCGAAAAATAAGCATATGACATAAAGGATATTATTTAGCTTGACTTACATACCATAGTACGTACATATATCAAAATACCACATTGTACCCCATAAATATCTACAGGTATTATTTATTAATAAAAAATGAAAAAAGAAAGTATAGAGTCCTAGTAGGTCACTGTTGCAGTGTGCAGAGAAGATACTTGTCAATATCCTGACTTGAGGCCCAGGCTGCTACGTGTGCATGAGGAGGGGAGGGGTCATGGGAGTCTGATTTTGCAGCAGTCTCATTTACATCACTTCCTAATCCAGAGATCGATATCACAAGGGACAAAGCAGTGGAATCAGGAGCAAGGTATCTCTAACTCAATGACATTTGAGAAAGAAAGCAAGCCTATATCAACATTTGGGAATGAATGTGCCCTTATATCCAGAAACTCATCACCAGCTGGCCTAACATGTGCAGCTAAACCACAGCCTCTCCTGTTGGACAGAAATAATCCTCCAAAAGCATCTACCAGGTCACGTCACACTAAATACCACACAGCCCCTTCTTGCTGAGTAAGTCACTGCTACCTCTTTACAAATCCTAGCTTCTCCTGTGCTCTTCTCTATCCTTCATGGACATAGGAGTTACAGAGATACCCACTCATAGAATTACCCATGCTCTCTACTAAAACCCAAGCTCTGCTTCCTCACACTCTCCCCCAAATCATCCAACCAAAGCCCATATTCTATAAGTTCTTTATAAAACCCTGTCATATTGAGACTCCCCCCCGATTCCTGTGATGTATGCACTCTTGCTAAAGCTATTAATGAAGCCAACTCATTCAACTCTAGGTGTATTTCTGGTAGCCTTTGGCTGCAGGACAAATGCTCATTAAGAGCTAAAGGCCACCTGGGTACAGTGGTACACACCTGTAATCCTAGCTTCTTGGGAGGCTGAGGGAGGAGGATTACAAGTTTGAGGACAGCCTTAGCAACTTAGAGAGGTGCTGTCTCAAAATAAAAAATAAAAGGGATTGGAGATATATATAATCCAGTGGGAGAGCACTCCTATGTTTGATCCCCAGTTCCCCTCCTACCCCCCATCCCTCCACAAACACACACACACACAGAGCTATGCATTTTCTGGAGTTTGTTGGTTTATTCTTTGCTGAACCCCAGGTAGATCCAACCAAGCACATAGTCAGTGTCAACGAGAAGCCTCCACTATTGGTGTTGCTGTTGTGCTCTGCCTTTTACCTGTATCAAAAGCAATCTTCCACATCACCAGTCAGGACCCCCAAATCAGGAAGTGCGTGTTTACTGAGCTTCTGCAAGGTAAACTCTGAGCTCATGGGGAAAGGCTTTGCCCCTGTTTGGGACAGCTTTTTCGCTGCTGTGACTAAAGGATCTGACCAGCACAACTCTAAGGGAGGAAAAGTTTATTTGAGGGCTCACGGTTTCAGAGGTCTCAGTTCAGAGAAGGCCGGCTCCATTCCCCCCGGGCTCAAGGTGAAGCTGACCATTATGGCTGGAGAGGGTGGCAGAGGGAAGCAGCTCACATCATGGTGATCGAGAAGCAGAGAGAGACTCCAGCTCCAGGCACAAATATATATCCCACAGCCACGTCCCCAATTAACCTCTTCCTCCAGCCACACCGCACCTGCCTCTAGTTACCACTCATTTAATCCCATCGAGGTTAATTCACGGATTGGTTAAGATTCTCACAATCCAATCATTTCTTCTCAGAACCTTCTTGCATTGTCTCACCCGTGAGGTTTTGGGGAACACCTCATATCCAAACCATAAAAGCCTCTATGTATATTTGGCCACCCCCAAGTACTGTACATGATGTGGACACAGCATGCCTCTCCCATGGCTTCCGGAAGCGTCCATCTGTGGGGAATAAGAAACAAGCATGTTTTAACAAACCCAAAGCTACAAATCCACTCTGTCATCCATCGACTCTTCCTTATCAGGGCATTGGCAGGATGCAGTAATAAAAGGGTAATTATTTATTAATGGCTACTTGAAACCTGGGGTTTCCCCACCTGATTTCAAAACACACAGGGCCATTTATTTTAAGTGGCTTCCAGACTTGGATGGATTGAATATTCTTTCGCACTGGCAAAGGCATAAATGCAGGGATGCTAACAAGAGTAACTATAGAAACTAGCCTATCCCACCACAGCCTCAGAACATCTCCGAACAATCGTCCACATGAAGGAAATATCAAGGGGGTAGGAAAACCATCTGGTCTCTATAGCTAGAACACTTGAACAGCTTGTAAAGGGGAAAAAAATTAAACCTCACAACAAAAATATGGCAGTTGATAAACACAAGATTTTTACGTTTTATCAGCCAGTTGCTACAGACCAAGATCAATGTACAAGAAAAGACACTCTCAGAACCCAGGGCCTCTGACTAGAATAAAAAGACAAGCAGAAAAACTCAAAAGGGCTGCAGCTGATTATAGTTATACCACCACAAACACACCACTCACAAGAAAGCTATTTACAAATGATGGGAAATCCAAAAAGAATAAAACTATACAGAATGTTGCCAAGACAAAAGCATTTCTCTGGGTGTTTCCATCTCAGCTGCAAGCAGAATATAATGACAGTCCCTGGAGAAAAGGCTGGTCTTCTGGAATGTCCAAGTCAATTTTGCAGATTTGAAGGTAGCAGCCAATCCAAGGATGAGTTCAACCTAAAGCTATTCTGGGCAATAAGTAAAAATTCAAGACAATCCCCCAGGTCTTCAAGTCCAAGTGGGTGACCTGCTGTAGACCACTTCGCAGCCAGGTCATTTCCCATGTAATGTCCACCTGCTGGTCTGCAGCAACCATCAGAAAAGCTGTAAATATAAAATAATAATAGCCCTTTATTGAATAGGGCATTCTAAAAACAGTATTTCAATTTTTTAAAAACTTCTAGTGTCATTTAATGTATGGTGTGTGTATCTTTCTCACCAAAAGTAGAATGTTTTATAAGTGCATAAAAAGTATACAAGTTTATTTAAAAAGGGAGTGTAGCTTCTTTTATTTATCCTCTGCTCCCTAACCCCATCATCTGAAGGAAAATACTATCAATCTGCTTATGTTCATTGGATATTTGCTCACTTTTTAAATCAGAATTTTATCACATCTTACATCATTGTCTGCAACTTGTCATTCTATTTTACAGTTATTATGGATGTCCTTGGAACTCATCAATTGCAGGTTTACTTTCTTATTTTACAGGTTGCATAAAGGTATCCTCACCTATTCCAATGACAATATTACAGTGCACATCTTTGAATCTGGAAAAAAAACACATATAGTGCCCTAGAAATTTTGTAACAGTTTGTATCTCTAAGACACAAAATAAATGTGAATGGCTCTGTACCTAAGGCTCCTGACTTCTCCCAAACATAACCCCATGAGTACCCTCTTAATTAAGAGGCTGAGCTTGGGAACAACTTTTAATGAGATGGCACCTCCATCCTCCTAGGGGCAAATGCTAGAATTATAGACATTTTAGAAATTCCTTCCCCTCTTTGACCCCCACATTAATTAAGCACCAAGCCCTGTCATTTCTTGCTTTTAGTATTTCCCAAGTGAAAATCCTTTCTCCCTCTCTTTCCCACTCCAGGCAACTATGATTTTCTATGTGAGTTACTGGACTATCCCACAATTTGACCTATCTGCTCTTCTTTCATCTACCTTAATGCAGCCACCTGGTGATATCTATAATGTTCACTTCACACATTATTGTTCCCCCATTCAGACCCTTCCAAATAGTCCCATCATCTTCATGACAAACTAAATCCTTTGTAACAAGAGCCCTTGCTTTCTTCCTCAATATCCTATTAAGCCTTCCCCCACCTCATAGCCCAGGATTCAGGTAGGCATGCAAATCAAGTTTCGCTTTCTTTCCTCCTCTTGGGCCCCTGCACCTGCCATATCCTAAACCTGGATCAATTTCATCCTCTCCTGAGCCCCCTGAGACTCCACATTTGCATGAAGTCAATTTAGATATTCCTTTTTCTAATAAGTCTTCTGATTTCCTTCTCGAGTCCAGGTTAGAGACTCTTGCCTTTCTCCTTCATCTCTCTCTCTATCTCCCCCTCATCTGCTATATTTTGTGTTATCGCACATTGACTTAATGCATTCACCCTTCCATGGACCACTCTTGGAAAAGCATCAGGGCACTCTGGCCCAGAAAGTCCCATAGGTATGCTTTGTCTCTCTCATGGGAAAGTAGACTTTGGTTATTATCCTTATGTTCAGTACAAGATACATGCACCTCTTCTCAGAGATAAACCATCCCTATCTGGTGAGGAGAAAGCTCAGGACAAGCCTATTTCCCATGAGAAGTCCATCATTATTTAAAACCATGCATCTTTATTCTCACTGTGGCTGTTGTGTTGTGAATGTTCCTGTTGGAGATGTAATGAGGAGAAGCCAGCACTGTATGAGGTATAGCAATGGAAACAGACTAAGGTACCAGACTATAGTCCTGGTTTGAGATGAGAACAAACCATCATCCACAGAGAAGCAGCTACTTTGGCCATCTAGAAGAAAGGCCCTGAGAGTGTGCCCAGATCTCTGGAGACGCAGTAGCTGGTAGCAATGAGGCTTCTTTCTTTCTTTCTTTTTTTTTTTTCCAGTAAGCAAGTTCCCACCTCAAACAGAAAGATCACTTGCTCTATTATTGTGTCCTTGGCCAAATTGTGACCTTGCTCAAAAAGAGAAAAGAAAAACCTTGCAAGAGAAAAGGTCTTCTTTGTGTTACACGTGGGTTCCACATTCACTATTATATTAACACCAATTTTGTTTGTCAAATAGTTTGAACTACATGAAATTGCAAAATTCAACCATCTTTGACCTATAGAAATAGCAATTTGAATGGTTTTACCTACATGGATGTGTGCCAGAGAAAATGCCATCTTGGAGCACACATTTTCAATACAAATGTTTTCAGTAAAAAGTGAAAATAGTCAATAAATAGACAGAAAATGTCCAACATCTTTAGACATTGCAAAAATATAAATCAAAACTTCATTGAGATTTCATCTCACCCCAGTCCGAATGGACACAGGGTCATAAACCTGTTATCCCAAAGAGTCGGAGGCAGAGGCAAAAGGATCCAGAGTTCTAGGCCAGCCTCAGTGATCAATAAATAAGTAATACATGACAATGAGAATATGGAGAAAAAAGGACTCTAGGCACTTTGGGTGGAAATGTAGGTTAATGCAGCCACAATGGAAAGCAAAAGACTAGAAATAGATCTATTTTATGATCTAGCTGGATCACTCCTGGGTATATATCTGAAGGAAATGAAGTCAGCACTTAGAATAGCCACATGCAGGCCCATGTCTACTATAGCCAACATGTGGAATTGGCCTGGATGTCCACTGTAGATGAATGGACAGGAAAATGTGCTATATATACACATAGAGTAATCTTCAACTAGAAAAAAGAATGAAATCATGTCATTTGCAGGAAAAGAGATGGAATTGAAAGTTCTCATATTAAGTTAAATTAGTCAGATATAGAAAGATAATGGGTTTCTCTGAGATGTGAAAACTAAATATGTCCCCTCCTTCTTGTTCTAATTCTAAACTAGAATTACTCCACCTGGGTGGGTCTTCACAGAGCTTCCTCTGTCACCTCCACTGATTTAGTTTACCTGCTCTTTTCATTTAACCTATCCACCCACCTGTTTTAATCAGCTTTCTTTGCTGCTGTGACTAGAGGGAATTGACCAGAACAACTGTAGAGGAGGAAAAGTTTATTTGAGGGCTCATGGACTCAGAGGTATTAGTCCATAAAAGGCTGTATCCATTCCTTGGAGCTGGAGGTGAGGCAGAACATCATGGAGGAAGACTGTGGCACAGGGAAGCAGCTCATGTGATGATCAGGAAGCAGAGAGAGGTCTCCACTTGCCAGATACAAGCATATACCCTAAAGCCACATCTCCAATTCCCACCTCCTCCACCCATACTCTACCACTTCATTTACCACTCAGTTAAACTCTGTCAGGGGATTAATTCACTGATTGGGTTAAGACTATCACAACCCAATAATTTCTCCTCTGAACCTTCTTGTATTGTCTTACACGTGAGCTTTTGGTGGACACCTCATATCCAAACTATAACACCACCTCTAACCCAACTCCCACTAGAGACATTAGACTTATTTCTCAGCTATCTTCCCCTGTGTGGTTTTCCAGAACGCCCTCCCTTTTCTTCTTGCATGGGTGAGAACTTTGTTTGTAGACATGAATGGAAATTATTATTTGTTGCCAAGGCCTCCTATGCAAAGCTCAGACTTTTCTTAGGAAATTCCTTTAGGTGTACTTATTTTACATATCTACTCAGCCATTTGGTTCTCCTACTCCATTCTAAAAGCCTTTTAAGCAATACATATGTATATATATTCATAAATCAAATATTAAAATATATCACCAGTACCAATAAGGTGGTGGTGCAGAACAGAATGCTCAGGAAGTAAATGGATAGTGAGACCAAAATTTCATCTTTCTCTTGAAATAGACGATGAAATACAACCCAGGTAGATTAAATGAGGCAGAATCAATGTGATCCATTCATTCTATTTCTTGGTAATGTTACATCATGATGGATGTAACAGTCTCAAAGCATCAGTGGCAATAATAAAGGTTTATTTATTTATTTCTTGACATGGGCCAGACAGCTGTCCTGGGTGGTTCTCCTCCAAGCAGTGACTGAAGAATTCACATTCATACTACCTTCAATTCATGGTCTCCATGGGGATTCATGGTGTATGTCACTTCTGTCCACATTCCATTGGCCAGAAATGGGCCTCAATCTAACCATAACCTAAAAATTTGGTCCTTCTTGTAACCAGGGAGAGGAAACTGAATCAGATTTGGATGCAGTTCACAATCTGCTGTGTCATGGGAATTATGGAGGAAATCCTCCCCTCAAAGAACTCACCACAAATAAATATGACCGAAGATTTACAAAAGAGCAGGAAAATTATTATAATAGATAAAGGCACATGTTAGTTTAGGATCTGCACTAGGAGAACCATTGGTTCCTAATTAATCTCTCCAGGTCTTTGGTTCCTGTGAGAACATCAATCAAGCCACACTCATTGTCTTTACTTTCCATACCCTACCCATTGCCTGTATTCAAGCAGCTTACCACTGTGTATTTTTAGCACTGGCATTTGAATTTCCCGAGGTTTCAGTTGTTTCCCAATGTCTTAGTGCTGTTGGGCTGCTATAACAAAATACCAAGAACTGGGTGTTTGATAAATAGCAAAACCTTATTTTTCACAGTACTGGAGCCAAGAGTCCAAGGTCAAGGTGCCACAGATTAGGTGTCTTGTGAGGTCCTGCTTATTTCATAGGCAGATATTTTCTCGCCTTAATGTCACAGGATGTAACAGTCTCAGGCAGAAGGGAAACAAGCTCCTCAGAGCCTTTTAAAATCCTATTCATGAAGGCTCTACCTCATGATCGAATTGCTTCCCAAAGGCCTCACCTCTTGATACTATTAGGTTGGGGGTTAGCATTTCAACATAGGAATTTATAGGGAGGAAAGAAACATTCAGACCACAGCACCCAACTAGTGAACCATCCAGCCTGAAGAAGACCCCATTTCCCACTCTCTGCTCTTCTCATCCAAACCAGGAACAGAACACTTTTTATTAATAATATGCTTGGACTTTAGGCAGATTCACTGTGAAACTTGTAGAGCTTAGCCTTCCCAGACCCTCCTGTAATCCATTTCAAGATCCCATACCTAATTTTAAATCACTACTGTCTTTTCTTACAGAGAGGCCTTCAAATCCTATAAGCCCCCAGCTCTGCAAACCTGGGTCCTCCCTACCTACTAAATTGTACTTCATCTGTTCCTTCCTGTCCCTCCTGGCCTCTCTCTACTAGGCTCTTTTTCCTGTCTCTTTTGCAGTTTCACATCTTCTCTTTCACAGATCTTTGGATTGCTATTTCCCCAGGTGGATCCCATTTGCTCCTTCCTTCCTCCTTCCTATCCACACCTCTTTGTTGATCCATCTGCTCTAGACCTTAATCTTCTGTGCTTCCTCGAGTACTGGCCAATTTAGTATTCTTGGCATAATTCATGTGCATCCTGTTGACTAATTCTTCCAAATCATTGATAAAGATTTTGAATAAACTCAGTTCTCACAAACCCCTGGGATAGTTTTCTAAGCACTTTCTTGCAACTAGTTTCTGCTGCCATGTACTCATCGGCTCCAAAACCTTGGGTTTATGGTTTTGAAGCCAGTTTTTTCAATCTGCATGAGAGTTTTCCTGTTCCAGCCAATTTGAACTTGTTTTGCAAGTAAAATTTCATGGGACATTTTTATCAAGTGCTTTCCTAAAGTCCAAATAGATAACATCTGCTGTGTTCCTCTTAACCATTCATGCGGTGGATTATGTGTGTACATGTGTGCATGCACTTTTTTTTAAGAAGCAAGCTATTGAGTTTGTCTGGTGCATTTGGTCTCTAACAAACCCACACAGCTCTTATCCTGGATTTCATTATTCTCTGGTTTGGTGCTAGTTATTTTTCATGGGTTAGCACTTTTCTTCCCACCTAATATTTGTCTCATACTGTAAACAATTATTTTAGCTGCACAGTGAAGTTGAGCTTATAGGACTGTATTTCACCGGATTGCCTTATCCTTCAGGGGTTTGCTCTCTGCTCCCAGCTGCTTCTAATCAAGGGCAATTCCCTCCCACAGCATTCCCCACACTCAAAGTGCTGACACCGATCCCCATTAAACGAGATGACTGAGGGTGCTCAGGAAGCAGATTCTCATTTCCTCCACTTTCCCACAGCTAACTGCTGGCCTCCCTGCACAGATTCACCTGTTTTACATGCAACTCAGAATCTCCCCTGCCCTTCTCTCTTCACATCCTGTGTGTCAGTATTTTCTGGAGTAGGACTATTTCCCTACTCTTTCACAACCTTCTGGAAGGAGACTGGGAGGTAGAGTTAATTCAGGGACGGGTCCACAGCCACCAGAGATGCTGCCAATAAAGGTTCATGCTAACTCAGAGGCTTCAAGGCAGATAGGAGAGCTGCAGAGAATATTACAGACTTAAGGGAATTCGAACTCGAAGTGATGTGTGGAAAACAGAGGGAAAAAAATGGAAAATAGAGATTGCATAAGGGCGAACATGTAACAGTCAATGCTTCTGAGAAATGAAGATTTCGCTAAGATCAGGCTTTGTTAGTGGTAAATTTCTTCCCCTGACAAGAGAAAATAGAAGGCATTAGAGCCTCTGAAGTGAAAGGCAGAAGTGCTCTCTGAATGTAGATGTGGGAGCTTCTTTCTCTCAACCTGTCCTGACCTCTGAGAGCGCAGGGGACAGGGAGAGGCTGATGATCACATGCAGAGAATGAACGCTGTCTGAGAGCACAGAGCAGATGCTCCCAAATTCACATCCTGCACTTCTCTTTTAGTCAGCTTTGCATTGCTGTGACCCAAAGACCTGACATGAACACAGATCTTTGGATTGCTATTTCCCCCAGGTGGATCCCATTTGCTCTTTTATTTTGGCTCATGGTTTCAGAGGTTCAGTCCGTGGTCAGCGGACTCCATATGTCTGGGTCCAAGGTGGGGCAGAACATCCCGGCTGAAGGGCCTGATGGAGAAAAGAAGCTCAGGACATGAGAACCAGGACACAGAAAGAGCTCTGCTCACTAGGGACAAAATATAAACCCCAAAGGTGTGCTCCCAGTGAATCCACATAAGTGAATTAATCTGCTGATTAGATCATGCCTCTCATAATCTAATAGTTTCCCCTCTGAACATTCTTGCATTGTCTCACACACACATTTTTTGGGAATAATCAATGGCTAAGCCATAACAACTTCCTTCAGAGTAAGGCACAGAGTAAGCGAGAGGACCCCAGAGGCCACATGTTTCAGTCAGCTAGTTTTTGATTCCTAGAAACACAAGGATCATATCTTGATCCATTTCTGATGCAGTCCACAGGACATCCTGTTCTTCCAAACAAGTCAGGAATATACACTGTGACTCTAGGAATCAAGTCATTCCTGGATTCTAAAATCCTCAGCCTCAGGGGAGACTGCCATTACTCAGAGTTGTTCTGGTTTCTGTCTGATCATTCTTACTATGAGGAGTAACTCTAAAATGATTCTGAGTGCCTAAAGAAAAAAATCCATAATGCACTTGATGGTTTTTCTCTCAGAATTTCCATTCCATTTTTTTTTTCTGGCTAAATGTTAAAATGGGTTTCACGAATTTCTATGTAAGAGTCTAATTAGATTGCAGTCATTAAAATATCACTGCTCCTTTATGTTTGAGACTCTTCACAACCACTCAAACACTAGCCACTCATTTATTCAATATGTGTTTATTAAGCTGGGCACTGCTTATGGGGCATCGTACTGACCTGCAGGAAAGGTCCCTTGAATTTAGCTCTCCATTAATTTTGTTCTGCCTCATCATCTTCTGCTCTACTATGCCTCCCCACCTTCCAAGGCTACCATCATTGCCTCCTGATGAATAAAGCTGCAACCAGCTCAGACTGAGGAAGTCAAAAACCTGCCCGGCCATTTTTAGGCTAGAATAACAGACATGGATAAAGCCAACTGCAAAGTTAACAGGAAGCAATATTTTGCCATGGACATGCTGCAACTCTAACTTGTCCTGACCTCTACTTTTGAGTGACTTGATGGTTACCTTTGTTCTCTAAACTCATGGATATTTAGAACCTTTGCTGTTTTGAATTATGTCAGTAAGCATGAAGCCTCCACTTTCGCCTGGAACACCTCAAAAAAAAAAAATACTCTATGACCCAGAAAAAAGATCTTGATGCAAAACTCAGATGCAGAACTTCAAATAATGGATTCTCATTACCACCTCAGTTGTTCCCCCGAAAGCAGAACCCTGAGGCCATTTTTTAGTCCCAATCTGATATCGGCTTCTTTATTCCACCCTAACTTTGCTTTGAGCCTTTCAAACCACTTCTTTATTCAAATTTCATCTAACCCCCCCTCTTCCCCAAAGTGCTAAATTGCCTGTTTTCTTTCTTTGCTTGCTTCAGTGCCATCTAGACTGCCATCTCTCTCAATGGCAGTGGACCAATAACCCCAATACATCAGGGTATCAGCTTGTTCCTGGTGATCTTAGGACACTGAGCATCTGCTGTTTATTCTGTCACAAACAGAATGAGCTTTCCCAAAGTTTGACCGAACAGCTACAAGTATCATCACCTGCTCTTATATCTGGCTCTGTATATGTTTCTTTAAAGTACCTGGAAGATGGAACTTCTGCCTTTGTTAGGGATATTCATACATGAAGTGGGATATTTAAATTATACACATTTTGTCCTCGAGGAACAAAGATCAGCCAATGCCCCCATGTAAACATAGAAATAATTATATTAGACCAGGTATAGCAAATAATAAATACTAAATATTGGAGACTTGATCAGAACAAGTTATCTCTGCTATTGTAGCACAAAAGCTACATAAACAATCTGTAAATAATTGAGCATGCCTGTGTTCCAATAAAACTTTATTTACCCAAACAAGCCAGATTGAGCTAAAGGGTTATGGTTTGCTAATCCATGTCCTAACTATCACAACAAAATAAAATCAGTGTCTGTGAGTTTGCTAATTGTCTTCTCCATTGTGGATGTATATCCAATGTTATGTGAATGTAAAGGAGGGAAGGCAGAAACTGAAGGACTTTGAGTGTCTCCTGAATGAGATGGATTACTCAATCAATGGTGATGATGAAGGATGTTGAGGGTTTACTGGTATTTGGTACCTACACTATTGTTGGTGCTTCACATAAAATGTCAAAGGCAGTTAATGGAAAATAAGCAGTGAATCACAAGATACAGGAGAGGAGCTCTCACAACTGGTACACGTCGGAGGGGACTGTGATACAAACAGTGTTGAGTTTAATTCCTCCAAAGCTCCTCAAGGAAAAAATCCACAGAGACACAAATTCTTGAAGTGACATGGTCTCTTCAAAAAGTGCCATTTGAAGAAAACTGCATAATATCTAAGGAACGAACACTTGCTTGTTTTGGAGATCTGAATAAAATAACCTATTTCAACAAAAGCATTGAAAGTTTTCCCCTCAATGACTCAGACAACAAAATTTGATTTACTTTCTAGACTAGAGTAGGCTGTCTTTTTGCCTCTTATAAGGTATGCATGCCTACATTCATTGCAACAACGGATGCCTTCCTTTGAAAGCTATGTGCATAGATCAAATACCCATTCTAGGAAATGTTAAAACTCTGTCAGTAATTACCATCTAATCATGCTACATCCTAACAAGATTTTATTCTCTTTGTCAGGGAGACAGCAAGAAGGATCAGTTGAAGGGAGGATAACTGAGGTGCAAATTGCTCCTCCTGGAACCCTGGAAGTAAGGCCCATGGTATGACCCAAGTGACAAGTTACCCCCGACAGGCTGACCTGTGTCTGAAGGCATACTGCCTTTAGGCAGAGTAGTCCAGAGGCACTTCATGCTAAGCAAGCCTCACCCTGGCCAATGTTATAAGCTGTCCCTCTCTCTCTCTCTCTCTCTCTTTTATTTTTTGGTGGTTCTGGGGATTGAACCCAGGGCCTTATGCATGCTAGGCAGGCACTCTACCAACTGAGCTATATCCCCAGCCCTATAAGCTGTTTCTTATCACACCTGATTATGGCACACCACCATGGCCAACCATTCAGGCTAGATTAGAGAGCTGTGGTATCTCAGAGAAGCTAAGCAAACTGAAATTGACACGGACTTCCTGGAGGTAGGTCAGAATTAAAACTCTCATATCTGGGTTATTGAGCAGCCTGTGGTTCCCAGATAAGTCTTTGAATTTTCTAGAGAAGTTCTGACAGGAGAACATCTTGGCAAATGACCCATTTTGTTCATGAAATAAATGAGAGCTCATTTTTCTCCTATGCCATGCTAGAAATAAGTTGTCATAATGAGAACAAGGTTTTATCCTAATTAAGCAAATGCCCATCAGATAGCTCATCAGACAGTACATCAAGGGACTCTCTATAGACACACTGTGCAGTAGGACAAGCACCTGGCTACCATGTACATTCTTTTAGTTACTAGTCCTTTAAGTGTGGGATTTAACCAGGTGCCTGAGATTTCAACCAGTGAGTAAATATCTATGCTATAACATATATCAGCTGGGCTACTGCAAGCACAAATGAGCTTATGTAGACTATGAAGTCATACCACATCTAAGGCATATGAGGATTACGTTCTCTTTCAGGTCAAAATGGTGGTGAAGAAAGCCCAGAAACCAGGTTTAAGTCATTTGTCATGACAGCATTTCAACTTACTAACTTAATTTTATTGGAAAGTCTTTTACAAGCTTACACCAGAATTCTCCCTAGTTGCTCTGGTTGGTGCTTTGTGACATAACTTGAACTCCATCAGCAATTTCTCTGATATATAAAAATGTGTGGCAAACCCATGGGACCAGACTCTACTCAGGTAACCTTTGGCAAGTTATATAACATCTCTGCTCTTTTTTTTTTTTTTTTTTTTGCCTGATGCCTGATGAGTAAGATATGGATGGTCATCCTTAGCTTGATTGGTTATTGTTAGAGATAAATGAAAAGACTTGGTGCATACCAAGCATTTGGTAAATCTTCTGCTTTCATTAAAATAAGAAAGATGAAAAAAGAGAGGATGAATCTCTTGCCAAAAGAGAAATGGCAAAAATGATTCTACATAATGTGTAAAGAAGATGATGTCAGAGCCAATAGTCATGCCATAGACTTAATGGATCAAAATATATAATAAAATGGAACAAACTTGCTTCTTATGTTTGCTTCCCTAATTGCCTTATCTAATCCATTTGGTCATGGGAGCAACTCTGAGTTCTTGCTCTCTGTCATGTGCTCAAGACTCCAGGGCACAGTCACAGTGATGGCTTCTTCTCTTCCTCCTGAAATTACATAGCAGCCTCACAAGTGTGGGACCACATTTAATCAATGTAGAAAACATTTTAGAGGCTACCCATCTGGAATAAAAAGGATGGTCTATACACTTTAGAATAACAATATGTATTCCAGTTAACACATGCATTTAATCTGGATATGGAATACATCCAGTTAAAAGTCCTTTAATGTATCTAGGAGGGAGGCACTAGAAAGATAGTCTTTTCTGTGTTAACTTTCTTGGAGGTGGGCACAAAGAACCCCTGAGGATGAATTAAAAAGTGAATATCCATCATAAGTGACTTCTTCAGATTGGAAAGAACCTCTTAGGAGTCTTAAAAAGCCCACCTCCAGGGAAAACCACACCTAAGCCATTAGAGACCAAAGAGTAAGGAGCCAGGTAGACCAAAACAGAGCAGAAGTCAGCTCTCCTGGTTCTCACCCTTCCTTCTGACCCCTGATATGAATTTGCCCTTCAATCACAGAAGAAAAAAAAATTAAATTTCTCTAAGTCTTATTAGGGTGTAATTTGCAATTCAGAAGAATCAGTATATTTAATTCTATCACTCTTCTATCCTGCAGGATTCAAAGGAAAAAAAGCCCCAAAAAACAAAAATACTAGAAGAACAATCCTGGAATAGGGCTCTGAGCATCCTCGTGGACCTCCCCTCCCCGCTGCACTGTAATGGTGCTGTGGCAGCTGATGAAGGAACTGGAGAGCGCTGCACAGCTCTGCTGAATACAAAACCAAAGCCACCTCTCCTCCTCCTCCTTCCCTAATTCATCTTTTCTACTTTCCGCAGGAGCCATCTTCTGCAGCGCTCAGCATTTGGCTGGGACTTTGACTTTTTTGTTATCTCCATTGCTACCTTTGCTTTTGGAAAAGAACAAAAACACATCTGTGGCACATGGACCCTAACGTGCGAGGGCAGCTAAGCTTTGAAGACACTGTATTGCATGTAAGATCCATGTAGTCTATCAATCTGAGCCTCATTTCTCTCCTTAAAGAAGTTTAAAAAAGCAATGCCAACCTGGATTATTTCTGATTAGTCCCAATATGTTTACTGATCAATAAGTAAATCCACTCTCTAATGATTGGAATACTTTTCTAAAGCCACTCAAAACATCATACAAATGTAAATAGTCCATTTGTGAATATAT
>NW_026000048.1:6664523-6668288 GCF_001458135.2 Marmota marmota marmota | reverse complement strand
TATATATATATATATATATATATATATATATATATATATATATATATATATATATATATATATATATTATTGAACTCCTTTACCCTTCACTGATGTAGTTTCCATGGAAACCATAACATTAAGCCAGGCAGTTACTTCCACATTACATAATATTATCTGATGCTTAGTTACTCCTGAACAAACGTGTTTATTCAGTAGCTTTTCGTCCATGTAATCATCCACATCTACCCTGATTTGATTAAACAGGGAGCAGCAGCACAAAATCATTTATTGCAACGTGCTTTGTGCCTGTTACTCATCCAGAAAATGACAGGCTCTGTGTTTGCCAGAGACGACTGTGCACGTGAGCTTGTGGGAAGAGATGCTGGAACTGCTGAGACAACACTGGTTATGGATTAGAGTCATTAAGATGAAGACGATATGAAGTTGGAAACTGGAGCAGAAATATTTAAGATACAATTGCACACACTCTGATCCCCCTCCTCCTCTTCCCTTCACAGAAAGGGGAGGGGGTCCCTTGGATTCTCAAGAGGTCTGTACAAATCAGTAATTACTTCAGGGAAAAGATATTTGCCATGAAAATTCTTGTTCCAGTTGGGAACACTTTCTCCAAATAAGTAGCAGACTCTGTTCCATGATTACCATTGCTTTAGAAGTTATTTCTGGAACATAATGGAGAACCATGACCCTGGCCTTCTTCACCCCCATCCCCCACTTAGAGCATTAGGCATCCCTTTATTCTACCTTCTATTCCTTTCTAACATTTTATTTATTTATTTATTTATTTATTTATTTATTTATTTATTTATTTCTTACATACATGACAATAGAGGAGTGCATTACATTCATAATTATCCATTCACAGCACAATTTTTCGTAACTCTGTATATAGAGTATGTTCACGCCAAATATCTAACATTTTAAAAAATTATTTTCCTCAGTTTTATTGATGTGTAATTGAAAATTAATATTACATACATTTAAGGCAAAAAAAGATGATGATTTCATGTAGATATTATGTGCTATGAAATAATCATCATGATCAAGAGAATTAATATATTCATCACCTTGAATAGTTACCATCTTTTTTGGGGGGAGGGGTGGCGGGAACACCAGAATGCTTTGTGTATTATTTTCACTCATTGAAAAACATACAAATTTTGGCTACTTTCATGAATGAAATTAATAATCATAATAATAGAGTAATAAGTAATGCTTAGAGATAGACTTCTTTAAGGAGTGTCTCTACTTGTCTTTGCCCATAGGTAGTGTCTACCCCTCATACATAGCAAGAGCTGACATAATTTTTTATCTCTCTTGTTATTCTTTCCCATCTCGTTTTTTTTTTTAATTAGTGCTTTAGGTAGATGTTAATAGGATATATTAAGAAATGAATTGAATTGTGGCTTAGCTTTTTAAAGCCACTTACCTAAATATTTCTATAACCATATAACCAATTTAATGAGTTTCTGCTTCTTCCTCTTCAAGCATATTCTTATTGAAGATACAGTGATAGTATGCATAATTATTTTAGGAAAAAAAGATAAACTAAAAGCCCATTAAATTCTCTCAAAACCCTCATCCCAAAATAGTAACTTGTGCCTTTTTTATTTATTTTTTTAATGCAAAGGTAATGGCATTTAATTAAAGTTGCTAAAGGAAGACCCGCTGTTCTCATTTGGTCTGTGATTCCTTTCTCTCGTGTTTTCTTGTTTCTGTTGATTTTCTTCTGCTCTGCACAGGCACACTTCTTTCTTACTTCACAGTCCTGATCTTTCCGTAGTAGGTCATCTTGAGCCTTTGCATATGGAAAAGCTGGGCGCTTACTTGCCCCATGTTTCTACAGGCTTTATTTCCTCTGCAATACTCTTCTTTCTCTCTTTTCTCCTTTTTCTGCTTCTTAGTACTTTGTGCTGGCCAGCAAGTGCTGGTTTTGCACAGCTTCCTTTGCCTGTCCTGTGGTCATTCTCCCCACTTCATTCCTTGCTTTCTGGACGTCACACCCTCCACCGCACTTACCTTCCATAGAGGGTTCAGTTCAAGCCTCTAGTCCCTGATGGAGTCCCCACAGCAGGACCCTTCCACCTCACCTAGCTGGACTTTTCCGGGCACTCTAGTTTGTATCTTTATATCACAACGTACTTTACAATATTACTTTCTCACTTATTGATCAGTCTCTTTTTTTTTTCATTTATTGAACAAATATTTATAGGGCCCTACTCTGTCCATAGAGGGCACTGGTCTACAGAGTGGAACAACAACAAAAAAAATAATAAGATCCAGTTCCTTCAAGTTCCCCCTCCTCTGGCTTGAATATCTTTATATCCTCAGTTCCTAGCAAAATTATTACATGGCATTACTTAAATTTTAGAAAAAAGTAAATCTTAAATTAACAGGGGAAAAAATGCCAATACTCTAACCAGAAACTACCACTGTCACATTTTTAGGTAAATGTTTTGTGAACAAAATTTTCTTAGATATTAATGTAAATCATTTTTTAGGTAGAGGTTGATAGCCAGGCATGGTGGCACGTGCCTGTCATCCCAGCTACTAGAGAAGCTGAGGCAGGAAGATAAAAAGTTTGAGACCAACCTAGGCAATTTAGGGAGACCCTGTCTCAAAATAAAATTAAAAAGGCTAAAGATGTAGCTCAATGGTAGAGTGTCCTTGTGTTCAATCCCCAGTACTGGGGGAGTGGGGACGACCAGGTGACTTGAGCAATTTGGGTCTTGGGTCTTGTTTGTATATTTTATAACTGTAACAGTGGTCTACTTTATGCTTTGAATATAACCATTGCTGCTCTGCTGCTGTCTTCAGAGAATGAGGTTCCTATGTCCTTTTTTGCTCTTGCTTCTAGAAGAGTGAAAGAAGTCAGTTGGTGCAGTTATTGTAGCAAGATTGGTCCTTGTCCCCAATGCTTCAATTACAAGGACACAGTTATGAGAAAAAAGGAAAAAGATGGTTTATTGCTTTGCTAGCAAAGGAAAAACACAGGGGACTCCTGCCTCATAGGTTCTGATTCTTCCTATCAGCAGGAACAAGGGGCTTTTATAGAGGTGATTCAAGGCTACATTCCATGTGTGTTCTCTGTCCAGAGTTGTAATTCATTTGCAAATTTGGGAGATAGTCATTTCTGAGATCTTCTGGTACCATCTCCAAAGCCTGGATTACTTTGTTCCTATGGTGAGTGTGTACTCAAGGACAGAAAACTCTGCCTAGGAAGGGGAAGAAAGGTAATCCTGTTTCCCCTGAGATTAGGGAAGGGGAGAGATTAGGGAGGAGGGGGAGATATGCCCATTTTAAAAATCAGTTGCAGTGGCAGAGCAGCAAGGGCTATCTTCAATGCATAAAGTGCACCACTGTTACAACAGGCCCAATTTCAAGGAAACAGACCAGGATTGCTCATATCTTTTCTGTTGTTTTTGATCTAAAGTTTCCATTTCAGCAACTTTGACACCTTGAATTGTCTGATATATTGAAAGTCTGATATACAAACTCTTTTATTTGGGTATCTGATTTTACTCTCAGAAGATTTGCATAAAAACACATTTCTGAGTGTAGAAACTGGAGTCAGATACCTTGAATTTCAAATGCTGGTGTTGCTGATGGGGAACCTTTAGATAAGTTATTAAATATTTTCTATAAATTGGAAGCAATAACAGAAGACTAAGTGAAGCTCAAAAATACGTAGCATTTAACAAATACTGATGCTTTAATTTCTTTCTCTCTCTCTCTCTCTCTCTCTCTCTCTCTCTCTCTCTCTCT
>NW_026000048.1:6604830-6664450 GCF_001458135.2 Marmota marmota marmota | reverse complement strand
TCTCTCTCTCTCTCTCTCTCTCTCTCTCTCTCTCTCTCTTCCCCCCCCCCACACATCAAATACACAAAGATCACATACTGATTTCTTTTGAAAAAAGTTTTCTTTCTTAAGGAACACAGTATGAATTACATTTATAGCTGTACTACCCCCACAACCTTCTATTAAAATATTTTCTGCTGGCTGGATATCTAATCAGCTTAATCTTTTCTCTATAATTCTCTGTAATTTACTTGTCTTCCAATAATTTTTTCTCTTTCCCCCTTAAGTCTTGATATTCACTGAACTTGGAATTTTGGTATATCCACTTTGCTACTGTCTGACCTATCTTAAATATAATTAAAAGCCTCGTACTTGAACACAGATTCCAAAATCCTAAATAAACTATTACCTGATAAAATCCAATGATAGATTAAAATTTTTAAAAAGTCTGTTTTATCCTAGGAAGGCAAAGACTGTACAAGATTATTACTGTAATTGACTGAAATTAGCAAATTAAAGGAGAAATTTCACATGATCCTTTCAATTGATCTTTAAAAATCATTTGATAAAATTTACCCATTCAGGATGAAAATACTCAGTAAGCTAAGAAGAAAAGAAAATTTCTTTACATAATACTTGAAAGTGAAATATTAAAGTTATATATTCCCATTATAATTTTAAAAGGTAAGATATCTGCTGTCATAAATCATCGTCCCACTCATCTTTTTATCCTAATGCAATGGGATAAAAAGAAACAGAAAGCCTAAAAACTCAAAAGGAAGAGACCAGATTCTTTTTTCCCCACAAAAAAATCTGCCAAAAAGAATGTCTAGTGTTATGCTCGAATTCGGGACCCCCAAAAGACCACCAGAGACCCAAGATCGATGTAAGCAGCAAAGAGGTGTTTATTGTGAGCTAGCTCGGTCCTCCACGCACACAGCAACTGGTGACACTGAGAGGCCCCGAGCCCAGGGTTTGCAGCAGTTTTATACACTCTTTGGGGAAGGCGGGGACTTCACATACATCATAGCATCTCTTAGCAAATCATCACACACCGAGGGAAATCATAAAACAACTCTAAAACATGATTAGCACATTCACTGGCGGGAACAAGTTGGGTAGGGGTGATTGGCTAGTAAAAGAGGGGGATTCGTTTGAACTGGTTTAAGCTGTGAGAGGAGTACGTGCTGAACTACATGGTTTCCCAACCTGTTATCAACCACCATAAACTACTGGGAGGGTCATCTGGCATCCCAGGTATTTCCCTGCCTCATGCTGATTGGTGGCTGGTAGGGGGTTGCTATGGATCCCCACCTAGCCTGACTGAGTCAGGGACACCTGGCGCAGCAGATCTCTCCTGTTATTTGTAGATAAACAACTCAGCAGGGTGGGTATGTGCCTAGGAGTGTTCTATGGGTCTTTCCAAGGACAAGGGTCATGCCCCCTTCCTTGGACAGGCTTTGCTCTGCGGTAGGGGCTGGTTTTTCATCTAGACCTTTGCATTCTTATGACAGTTTTTGGAATAAGTGCTTCTATTATCCTTGCTTGCCCAAGGTGCCGGAGTTAGTAAGATCTGAAGCCAAGATCTGACCTCAGGCAGTCTGAGGTGGGGACCACAGGCTTTGTTACCATCTATTACCTGCTCTGTGTTGGTTGGAAATTGAAAATAGAAACAAACAACTACTCTCAAAATGATCACGGTTATGAAGAGTAGGCATCCAGGTTCCCCAGGCATTGATCCCAGGTGTCGAAAGGAAAAGAGGCAGTGAGGTTTGCTCTCCACTCAGAGCTCTTGCCCTAATTAATAGGAGAAGGAAGGAAGGGAGGAAGGAAGGAACCCTTAATTAAGAGGAAGAACTAGAGCAATGGAATACCAGTGAGTACCAATTTCTCACTGGCTTCTTTTGTGGGGGTGGGGTGGGTACCAGGGATTGAACTCAGGGACACTGGACCCGTGAGCCACACCCCCAGCCCTATTTGGATTTTATCTAGAGACAGGGTCTCAAAGACAAGGGTTTTTTTTTGTTGTTGTTTTTTGTTTTTTTGCTGAGGCTGGTTTTGAACTCTCCATCCTCCTGCCTCAGCCTCCTGAGCTGCTGGTGTGCACTACTGCGCCCGTCTCTCACTGGCTTCTAATTCACCGAATTCAGACCAAGTGTTACTGCTGTTTATTGGTGAGGAGTCCTTGCTTCCCCAATGCTGAAGTATAACACCAGAGAAGCACGCCAAGGCAAGGTCAGAGTAGAAAGTAGAGGCTTTATTAAAGGAGAGCAGAAAATATTTCTCCCAGAGGAAGAAGGGGACCCAAGAGGTGGAATCTGTGGAAGCAGCGGTTGTCTCACCTTTTTATAGCTAAGGTCTTCTTTTAGCTTTCCCTCATTCCTGTCACATTCCTGTCCTTTGTTCTGTTAAGGGTGGGGCACAGGTGGGCCAAAGGAGTAATCTGGGCAGGAAGGACTTTTGGGTTAGCATCTCCAGGTTTGCTGGGGGCTGTTTCATTAACACTTCTTTGGGATGGGCTCTGGGCCTTGGGGACATTAACATTCCAAGAGTTGTTCTGCTTCCCCCCACCCCCACTTCATTATCAACATGGCCTCCATTTTCGATTTTACTCGATATTAGACCTGATTTACCTAACTACACTGACTACCTGTCTTTAAATCTGGCTTCACAAGGATGGGCCTTTATTATTATTTATTTTTTCATAGGAACTTATGGATCAGTAGGGCCCTCATTTTTCTATGTAAGCTAAAGAGCGTTTAAGTGCTCTCTGCAGACAGGACTGGCAAGCCCTTCAAGTGAGGGGACCCAGAGCCTGGGAGGGCGGGAGGAGAGCAGCAGGACAGCACACTGGAGTAGCCTTTATGTCTCTGTGAATTTCTGTTTGGTTTATCAACATTTGTTTTCATGCATATGATACAAAATGCATCAGACAAAGAAAATAGAAAAATAAACGTATTTTATCTGCTAAATCTTTCTCTCTTTCTCTCATTTTTTTTTTTCCTTTTTGGTAAGGGGGATTGAACTAAGGGGCATTCAACCACTGAGCCACACCCCCAGCCCTATTTTGTATTTTATTTAGCAACAGGGTCTCACTGAGTTGCGTAGGGCCTCACTAAGTTGCTGAGGCTGGCTTTGAACTTGCAATCCTCCTGCCTCCGCCTCCTGAGCTGCTGGGATGACAGGCATGCACCACTGTGCCTGGCTTGCCTGCTCAATCTTAATTTTTCAAAATAGAGTTAGCTTTGTCGTCCTAAGTTAATTTCATTGCCGTCAGTGAAGAGCACTGTTGAGGTTTTCACTTCCCGTGTGGTTGTTACACTTCCCTTCCATCTACTGGTAAAGTCTGTGCTAGGGTTGAGTCTCTTGCTGGGTCTTTTAGTAAAGAAACTGCATCACCCAAACCTGGGACTTACAAATTTGACTTTGAACTTGACTTTTCACTAGGAAAAATAAATGTTTTTGGTAAGATATTTGAGCACTACATGGTTATCAGGGGAGCATATGAACATGGCATGGCTCAAGCTTTCTTTGGCTTCTGCTTGGTTCTTTACAGTCCAGTTTATGGATATCAACCATCAAAATGCAGTGTCAACAAGTAATTTTTGTACTCATTTAAAATTACATGGTTTTATCATTACCTTAGTCTATCGAATTGAGGTGAATCATGTCTAAACTATCTTTTATTTAAATATAGGATTTCAAACTGTTTCCCAAACATCTTCTTTCTGCAGTGAAAGGGTAAAATTTCTAAGCTGCTTCTAAACTGCAAAGCCTGAGTTAAAATGTAAAAGACCGGGCATTGTAAAGTTCCTAAGCTGCAAGGCCTGAGTTAAAAAGTGAAGGACTAGGTAGTGTTAAGTTCCTCTGCTACACCCAGAACCTGAAATTCCTGAGGCAGTTAAGACAATGCCCTACTAGCCATTTAGTTGATTAATAGCCTAGGGCCCTGTGCGATCTTGCATCTTGCGATCTAGGCATCGCAGGGCCTAAACCAATCAGTTTGAATGTGTACCCCGCTTAGGAGTAACCAATCACCCCCGCCCGACCTGTTCCTGCCAATGAATGAACTAATCATGTTTAGGAATTGTTGTTTGATTTTCCCACGGTGTATGATGATTTGTTAAAGGAGACTGTGATGTATGTAAAGTCCCCGCCCTCCCCAAGAAGTGTACTTAAGCAGTGCTCAGCCCCTGCGCTGGGCTCTGGGCTGCTCTCCCTTGTTGAGTGAGCACGGAGCCCCAGCGCGCTGGAATCTCAATAAATCCCCTTCTGCAATTGCATGAGTCAGTCTCTTGGTGGTCTCTTCCTCCAACGCTTCGCTGCAGAACATGTTGGCTTCATGGAAAACACTGGATGCAGAAGATCCCTTGCCCCTGAACCTATAGCTTTTTTTTTTTTTTTTTTTGGTACTGGGGATTGAATCCAAGGTCACTTAACCATGGAGCCACATCCCCACTGAGTTGTTTGTTTTTAATATATATTTTCTTTAGGGACAGGGTCTCACTGAGTTGCTTAGGGCCTGGCTAAGTTGAACTTTCAATCCTCCCGCCTCAGTCTCCTGAGTTGCTAGAATTACAGGCATGTGCCACCATGCCTGGCACCTATAGCTTTTGACACTGACTAGTTTTGAATCTACTATACTTTTAATGAATGTAAGTATGATGGGCTGGGAGGGGGGTACGGCACAGTAAGAGCACTTGCTTAGCACATGCAAGGTCCTGAGATTGATCCCCAGCACTACTAAATAAATAAATAGATAAATGTAAATACAGATCATGCAAGGATCCTAGAGTAGGACATGGTTGAATTATAGAATTGCATTTATAATATGTATAATATATATATATATATATATATATATATATATATATATATATATGCCATATATTTTTAAAAGACCTTCCCCAGTTTTATGGTTTTATCACACAATGTAGATACAGGTTTTCTCTGTCATAGTTGATTTCTTAACACTCAAGGTTAAAATGGGTTTGATAAAGATCTTAAAAATACATGTGGCACTTGCAGCCAGGTTTGCTCATTCTGGGCTGAATCCATCCAGAAAAAGACATCATCTTCTCTGAATATGTTCATAAATACAATGAATGCTTTGCCAGGGAAAATGAGCTCTAGTGTTCCCCAGTTCTCTAGGGAATACATGTGCTTTTTGCAGAATATTTGCTGCCTGACCTGGCTATTGGATGCTGTCCACCGACATGGGCACGAAACCCAGTGCAGAGGTGCTCATGTCATGCAGCGATCTTGATGTTTACAAGTTCACACGAGCAGATGTCTCATTGCCGTCTTGCAGGTCCGGGCTGTCGAAGGAGGCAGGCAGCTGGGGGAGTCAGGAGTTGCAAGGGTCATGAGGCTTTCATAAAGCTGTCCCATCTTGGATGATGGTCTGCTCACTCAGAGGGCTGCATGGGAAAGAATGGTAGCAGAAGAATCAGGGCCATCCATCCGCATCCAAGCAGCCTCACTTCTGTTAATATTCATCAGACTCCAGAAGCTCCAGAACAAACAAAAGAAGGTGCTTGGATGTGCTTTACCCAGGACAGGGCACTCCCCTATCCAGCTAAGAAGAGCAGAGAGAAAGACATCCCGCCCTCGTCTGGGCTTTTCTGAGAGCTTCAGCAAAAGTTTTGAGTCACATGGGGAAATCTTTGCATTTGTGTTTGGAGAGTCTGTTTCCAATTTGAACTTCATTAAGGAAGTTGCTTGTCCCACGTAAAGTTCTAGAATGTGACCTTCTCCAAGGCCATAGTAAATGATTAAGAGAATGTTAGGCTGGGAGTGTGGGTCCGTGATAGAGTATGAGCCTAGAATGCCTGAGGCCCAGGGTTCCCTCCCCAGCACTGCAACAAAATCAAATCCAATAAGAGAGAGAAAAGGGGGTGGGAGTGTTGTGATTATGAAGGCAGGATTCAGGTTCATATCACCAGCTCTGACTTTGACTAATAGGGCCATTTCACAGAGTTGTGATGAGACTTGAATGAGAATCCAAGAAAGCACTCAGTACATAAATACACAGAGAATGACTCTCAGTTAGCTTTTCATTGCTGTGACAAAAACACCTGAGAAAAACAACTTAAAGAAGGAAAGATATAAACCAGTTTCAGAGATTTCAGTCCACGGTCACTTGGCTCTGTTGTTTCTGGGCTGTGGTGAGGCTGAGCATCATAGCACAGAGGAATCACCGAGGAAAGCTGCTCACCTCATGGCAGCCAGAAGCAGAGAAAGAGTGAGGAAGGGACCCGGAGGAGATGTACCCTCAAAGGCAACCCTAGTGACCTACTTCCCCCAACTGGGCCCCATCCCCTAAGAGCCACTCATCCATGAACCCATCAGTGGATGCCTCTATGGATGGGGTTAGTGCCATCACGGTCCAATCCCTTCCCAAAAGCTCCAAGCTGAACCCAGCTCCACTGGGGACCCAGCCTTCATCCCATGAGTCTATGGAGGACATTCCAGATCAGGCTTTATAAATGGCCATTGCCTATTTTTATTCTAAAATGGATGCAGTACACAGAGTGGCAAGATGGCAGAATCACAGTGCCAAGCAACACAGAGCAAGGCTCCCCTGAAAGGAGCCATCAGCAGCGGGTGCTGTTTCACAGAGCACAGTGAAGGAGGCAAAGCTACTTAAAACACATGGTGAAGATAGATAGTATCTGCTGTTCACTCTGAACCCAGGCAGAGAGTGGAAACTTTGATGTGAGCACGTGGTATCCAAGCACAGGGAGGCGAAGGTACGAGCATCACAGAGCAGAAACAGAGGGAGCAACAGAACTCGTCAACACAAGAAAGGCAGAAAAACCAGACCACAAAGGCTACTTTTAACTATATCCTGCTAAGGGTTTTGGGAGACACTGTCTTCTCCCAGGGCTCCATAAACAGTTGTGCAGGTTGAGAACTACACCATTCACCTTGTATTCACCGTGTAGTCTATGTGAACGGTACTTCTTGGAATGGTGCCGTGTACAGCCTGAAAGGAGGCTGCACAGTTTATTCTGTTCTTTAGTCAAAGTATTGACACGTCTTAAAATTTTCAGAATTGAACTTGAGGATCAAGGGTACCCATTGGCTACACGGTACATGGTAGCCATTGGCTACATGTCATACTTGAATAAATGAAATGAAATGTTTTCATGAGGAGTAGAAAAGAAAGTGAAAGAGCAACTACAGCTGGTTGTGGAGCCTGTTGCTGGTTCCTGGAATCCCTGTTGCAAAGCATTAACTGTAGCTGGGGACAAGTTCCTTAACTTCTGTCAACTGTTCTTTATTGTAAATAATGACTAAAGCCTATCTTGCAAGAAGGCTAGGAAGAGAGTTACCTCCTCTGAGTGCAGCTGGTGGTCATGGGGGTTTTGAAACAATCACATGGTTGTTGGTTTTGTCTGTACTCAGCGGGTCCTCCTGTGGAAATGTTATGGCAAGACCCAGGGTAGCACAGAAAAGGTCCCCTGGATGCAAGTCTGTTGGGGTGCTCACCTGGAAACAAAAGGAAGTGACTATCAACTTTCAGCACTTGTCAAGCACATTACCAATATGTTCATTTCGTTCGTGGAGTAAAAGACCCAGATGGTCTGCACAGGCCTTTTTCTTGTCTTCTTGCCCACGTGTTTATACATGCGAACGCTGCTCATAAAGAGGAAGTCGAGAGAGCTAACACACACAGAGTCACATTAGGATGCCCAAAGACTTCTTTCCCAATCATCCTGTCATTATGATAAGTTTTTTAAATGTGGCGAAGGGATGTTCCCAAGGAGGTGAAATCAAGGTAGGAAAATGGGCCGTAACCAGGCATCGTTTTGGATGGAATTTGTGTCCTGCAGACTCATGTGGCTGCTGAGATCTGAATACAAAAATTTCCCTAAAGCTTCTTCAGAGTCAAAGCAAAGAAAGAAACATGATCAGATACCCAGTTATGCTGTACCTGAAATTAAAGCCAATGTACTCTGCTCAAGGGTATAGATTTGCCTGGTCCTAGGATCTGGGGGAAACTCCTCTCTAGAAAGATTATTCAACCATAAAGAAAGGGTTGAGTAATGGCAAATTATAAAGATTATGCATTGGAATGCAAAACAGAATAGTCCCCAAGTTGAAGGATTAAGACAGATCAAGACTCTTCAGAATTTCTTTCTCATCCTGATTTAGAATTGAGCTACTTCAGAGCAACTGACCCCTGCCTCTTCTCATGCCCAGGAAGTTTGGAGGTTGTTGAAGCAAAGAGGACAGAAGCTGAGTTCTATTTCCATCCCAACCTAGTCTCTGTCTTCTCCTGGCAAGATTGAATCACGCCCAGGACACTACTTTCTCAAACCCAGTAGCCACCCCTCCTGGGATCACCCTGGCTGTTTAATGGAGTACTCCCAGGCTACAGAGAGCTTAGGAAGCTGGCATCTGCATGACTCCAAGCCTCTTGGCATTGGCTTTCCTTTAAAGAGACCTCTCCAGTATGCTTAGATTCTTTCTGCAAATCCAGTAGCCGTTGATGAACATCCTATTTCATGCTGCTATTGACACAAGTCTATTTAAGAAAAAAGGCATAGTTCAGAGAAGTCCTTAGACAATCCATAAATATAGACCCTCCACTGATTTATTTCAACCCATTCCCTCCTGCTGATTTAGTGTGGTGTATAGAAAGATGTCAGTGTGAAGACAGGTTTCCAAATTAAAATCAGAAGATCATAGCTTCTTTATACAGGATGGAAATGGAATAAGTTGAGACAATTCAAAATATAGATCCCTAGAAAGTGACTTAAAGCATCCAGTTCAGTTGCTTTAAATGCAAGTATGGAACTCACAACTGTGTCTATTCCCATTTACACATTGCTGATTGCTCTTGCTTTTCTGCATTCAAGTTTTATTCTAAGTCTGGGCATTCTCTCCAAGAACAACCCAGGCATGAAGCCTTCACATCTTTTGGATGGACCTCCAGTACAACCTCATTAAATAGACTTCAGTAATTTGAAGTCAGTGATCATTAAGACAGGGATCACTGAAGTTTTCTTTGGCTCTACTTAGGGATAAAATGGTTTGCTAAGTAAATTAATAGTGTCAATACGATTTGGAGGGAAATGTTTGCCTGTCTTAGAACACAAATGGTTGTCAAGCACATTAGAACCCACGGCTGTCAATTAGTTGCATGCCAAACACTGTTTAAATAGACAATGTGGCAGAGGCTCAGATGTAGCAACTCCAGTTGCTCTGCACGGTGGCTGAGAGGACTTGGGCAGGTTACTTGATCTCCATGAAAACCAAAATGAAAATGTTTCAAGTGAGCTACTGTATCTAAAACCCTGAACACATCTTGTGTTTTCATTTGTGTTTGTCACTTTCTCCTTCCTTCTCTGCTATTTATTCCAAAGTAGCCACCCAGGATAGAGAAATGCATTCCGTTACCCCAAGTAGGGACCTCCACTTGAAGATAATGACAACTCAATTCCTTTTCAAATTTTCTGTTACACTGAGTAGCCATTAAGCCGGATTTGTGAGATGTGATTATATTTTTAAGTCAAATGACAATATCTAAAAATAATGACCAGACTACGTTTTGTCCTTCTAAAGTGAGTTGTCCAAAAGCATTTCTAAAATAGGACCTAGCAGCTTAAAAAAAAAAAAAAAAGAAAAAAGAAAGGGACTCAACTGATGGCCACTATTGGGAATATATTTCAGAATATGCATCCCTTAGGAAAGGTAGCAACAGTGTTATCTCTGCTCATAAAAGGTGGTCTGTACATCTAGCTGGCCCCATATAAAGTGCATAAACTGTGTGGAGACGTGCATGCCGCTCTAGGTACCAGTTACCGAGCTGTGAAGAACGAAGCTAACCGTGCCCCAGAGGCCTGCTTCAGACGCCACGTTAATGATTCCTGCATACACAAATTCATTAGTTGTTTAATTAAGTTAAATCATGAATTGAATTTGTTTAATCATTAATTAAGGAACAAGTAGTGCTGTGCTAAAATTTCACACCTTAGGAAAAAGTCAAAAAAAATTTTTTTTTTTAATTTTCTTGGACTCTGGCTACTGAATGGTTTTCAGTTCTGCCCCACTTCACTCCCGCCACACTCACACGTGCATGTACACACGCGCATGCGCACACGCACACATGCTCTCATAGTGACAGAGAGACACACACTCACAGAGACACATACACAGAGACATACACACAGACACATACACAGAGATGCAAACACACACACAGAGACACAAACACACTCACACAGGCACGCACAAAGAGAAATCTCTTTTGGAAATATTTTTCCCTTTCCTTTTCTAACTTGGTGCTGTTTTAAAAATAAAAGTGAAAGTCCCTTTTGACAGAGGCAATATTTGACTTTTTTTCCTTCTAGAGAAGGCATTTTATTTATTTAAGAGAGAAAAAGAGATTTGCCTGGTTTCACAAGATAAAAATGTTGTCATTTTTTTAACCCCCGAAGGAAGAATATTCAGTGGAAGGATTGAATTTCAATCCCAAATGGATTTTCAGAACTCTACCAATAATCTGAAATCCTTCAATAACCACTGTAAGATTTCAGAAAACAGGACAGTTAGAAGCACAAGCAGAGGCATCTTCAGCTTGCAGCTTATTCTGGCATTGACAATAAAATGGAGACTGCATGTATCGACACCTGGAGTGAAACTCACCCCCTCAGCCGCACCATCAAATGCCGGCTGCCACCCAGAGCTCAGGGCCGTGGGGTGAGAAAGTAGTCAATTGCTCTGTGAATGTAAGCAACTCCCCAGGTGTGATCTTGGACATGACATGTCGCTCCTCTGAGCCACTCAGAGGTTTGTGATTTGATGTGCTGTAATAATGCATTGTGGCTGTTTATTCCAGTTGCTTGCATTAACCAGCAACACATTCATGGAATTTTACAGGTTTCCCCCCAAAACAGAATATGAATTCTGGTGCACTTGATTTTGTTTTCATATTACCAGTGGGATTGCAGTGGGTTTTGTCTGGTAGCATGACTCAGGGACTCACGGCTGAGGATCCTGCTTTGGCATAATTGTCCACATCCTCGCAGAAGTGACAGGGTTAGTTGTCATAGCAACAGACATCCAAATTATCGACCTGCTTTTCCTTCTGGCTCTCTTCAGGGTTCAGAATCATGGAGTGTAAGAAACCCTCCCTCCAAGGTTCTGCCAACCAAGGTAGGTGAGTTTTCTCACCTATTAGTCCTGAAAGCTGATTGCCAAAAACCCTGTCTTTCAGGCTATAGCCTGGTGGGTCAGTCAAAGCACACATTCAACCACATACACCCAGACAAAGCAGCATACATCGTGACAGAAAAATGGACCTCAGATATTTGCTATGTGAGGATGAATCTTTGTGGATGAACTGAGTGGGGGAAAACTTTGTATAAGAGAAAATTACAGATAGAAACAGGAGACAATTGTTTACCCTCCTGGTTTACTAAATGGGAGTAAGAGCACTGGCACAAGCTGGGAACAGTGGCCTATAATCCCAACGGCTCTAAAGTCTGAGGCATAAAGATCAGGAGTTCAAGGTCAGTCTCAGCAACTTAGCAGGGCACTAAGCAACTCAGAGAGACTCTGTCTCTAAATAAAAATTTTAAAAGGACTAGGGATGAGGCTCAGAGATTAAGAGCCCCTGGGTTCAATCCCCAGTGCCAAATAAATAAAGCACACTAAACTGTCTCTCTGCAGAATTCTTTCTTTAGATTATTCAGGAAATGAGGAAAATTTCAGTACCTTACTAACATACATAAAACATATCTGTGAATGTTGATATTTACATAATCAAATATATAAATCTCTAAATCCATATCTACTTTGATAAATGAGATGATTCTTAAGTTTATGGCCAGTACTTCCTATTCACTATAATTCTATGAATCTTTATGTGGCACCTGCCAGTTGAGGCATAGAGGTGCCACAGAAGGAATGAGGAGGGAGGGAGATAAGCAAGAGACACGTTACCCTGCTGCGAGCGGTCCTCAGGATGCTGGGACTAGAACCCCAAGCTAGGAACAACTGTTGCAAAGAGAGGCACTGTTATGGTTCAGATGGGAAGTATCCCCAAAAGCTCACATATGAGAAAATGAGAGAGGGTTCAGAGGAGAAATGATTGGGTTGGGAGAGCCTTAACCCAAACATGAACTAATCACCTGATGGGGATTAACTGAGGGGTAACTGGAGGCAGGAGGGGTATGGCTGGTAGAGGTGGGCATTGGAGTCATGGCTTTGGGGTATATATTTTGTATCTGGTGAGTGAAGTCTCTCTCTCTTTCTCTCTCCTTTCTGATCATCATGTGAGCTGCTTCCCTCTGCCATATCTTCTGCCATGTTGTTCTGCCTCACCTGGAGACCTGAGGAATGGAGGTGGCTGTCAATGGACTGAGACCTCTGAAAGCGTGAGCCCTCAAATACATTTTCCTCCTTTAAAGTTGTTCTGGTTGAGTCTTGTAGTCACAGCAGCAAAAAAAAAAAAAAAAAAAAAAGCTTACTAAAACAGGCACCAAGTTCAGGAAAGGTTACATCAGGACTGTTTCTTCATCAGTGAGCTCAGGGGGTGGCATGTAACATGTTCTGCAAAGAACAGAGCATTAGCCGAGAAAATAGAGAGTGCCAAGAACATCTGAGGCCAGGAGAACAGAATAAACAAAGGCACCAAGCACAACACAGTGCGCTTCCTCAGGGAAGGAGTGAGAGGGATGGAAATTAAACTAGAAGGCAGATGGGCACAGTGCCAGGAAAGGCAATGGCAACAACACCAAGGGCTTGCATTTAATTTGGGGAGAATTTGTTGAATAGGTAATGACATGATTGGAGATTCACACACACACACACACACACACACACACACACAGTCACTTTCTAGTCTATAAAATGAATGGAATTAGGGAGGACAGAGGTCCTGAGAGTGTTACCCAAGAATGTGCCCATCTAACCAGTGATAAAGAAGGTAAATTCAAAAGAAGAAATTCAAAAATGTCTCTGAGGGTCCCATGACTAAAGATGGGGCAACTTGAGCATCACGAGACTGATCATGAAATGCAGTAAGCATGCATGCGCGCACGAGCGCGTGCATACACTCACACACACACACTCCACGGGTTACTGTTGGAGGACACTAGTTAACCAACTCGATATTTTTCAACTCGTAAGTAAAGGAAAAGGATAAAATATTGTGGCGTCTTTCTACAAACTTGGGACCTCAAGGTCACCAAATAGACGATTTGCAAGATTTTTCTTTCTAGAAGCATTCCAGCTAATGATTACAGGAGGCAGGATAGGACAGAACATCATAGTTTTGCAGCCCTTAGTGAAATAATAGAACCAGGTCAGCAGTTCTCCAAGAGTGGTTCCTAGATGAGCAGCATCAGTATCAACAAGAGTTTGTTAAAAATTCAAATGCTTGAGCATAACCCAGGCCACTTGAATCAGACACTCAGGGAAGAGCCTCACAACCTGTATTTTACCAAACCCTCCCCACCACGCCCAGTGAGATGGAGAACCACTGACCTGTACAATGATCATCAATGGCTGTCAATTACACAGAAAGACATGGCCACACATCATTTTAGCTTCCAGGCTGAAGTATAATATGTCTCCATGCAGTAGTTGGCCAAATAATTCACATCACATCTCTATATCAAATTATCAATGCATAGGAAGTGCAGGGGGACTGCAGAATTGCTGAACAAACTTCCATGGGAATGTAATTAACAAACCCCTGAGTGTGGCAAATCCTACAGTACAAACACACCGGGTTCTTCAACCAATGGATCATAAGGGTGCAGAGGGAACGGGGTGGGGCGACACCCAGAGACTAAAGGATTCTTTGGAAACATATCAGTTATTATAATGTGTGAACCTTATTTCAGTCTGATGCAAAAACATGACAACCACAACCACAACCACAGCAAAAATATGAGACACTTGGCAGCCAGACCAGGAAGAGGAGAACACTGACACAAAATGTCATCTGTTGTCAATTATTTTTCAGTGGAACAAAAGAGTTGTGGCTGTATATTGTTTTTTTGAAAAATTAAAAAAAAGTCCTTATCTTTTAGAGATTCATACTGAAACATTTATAGTTCCAAAATAATCTAAGAGAGTAAATGTAGAAAAGAAAAAATAATACTGACCACAAGTTGGTAAAAGTCTCTGGAGGATAGGTACCTAGGGGACCATTATACAATTCTGTCAACTCTTGCAAATGTTTGAAATTTTTCAAAACAATTTTTATGAAAATAAAATGATTTAGAAGGCATATTGCCTCTCCCCAAAAAACACACCTTAAATACCTCTGAGGTTTGTAGCCAGGTTGATTACAAAAATGTGATAAGAAGAAAGTACTGTCATTGAGGAGAAGAATGAGTTTGTTCCTGAGCATATTGAATTTGAGGCATTAGGAGAGCATTCATGGGAAGAATTCAGTCAGCTGTTGGAAAGGATATACAGCATGGGAGAAAATTGGTATTAAGGAATCACCAGGTTAATGTTTATAGCAGCACAGTTCACAATAGCCAAACATGGAGCCAGCCTATGTGCCCATCAATGGATGAGTGGATAAAGAAAATGTGGTATGTATACACAATGGAGTTTTATTCAGCCATAAAGAAGAATGAAATTGTGTCATTTTCGAGAAAGTAGATAGAACTAGAGACCACTATGTTAAGCAAAATGAGTCAAACTCAGAAGGTCAAGGATTTGTATGTTTTTCTCTCATTTGTGAAGCCAGACTGGAAAAAGAAAAGGGAGTGGGGGTCTCACAAAAATCAAAGGGAGAGCCATAGAGGAAAGGGACCAAAAGTTGGGAGGCAAGGAGGGAAGAGGCAAGTGTTAGAGACTGATATTGTTATCAAATATGTAGTAACAAATCCCATGATTATGTATAATTATAATGTGCCAGCAAAAATGTGGAAGAAAAAAGTTAAATATACATAAATACAGACATGTAAAAAATAAAATGAATCAACATGTTAGATAACTTTATCGTAGATATTAATAGGACACATTCAAAAAGGACCATCAATTAATTAAAAGTTAATTGTAAAAATAAGTACCATAGTACACTATTTTCTGACATGGTCTAAGAAAGAGCATCTAGGTGCATGCTGGGTTCTATAAAATCCCATATGTCATAGCAAAGAATCCTTGACTGTTGTATAAGTCAGGATGGGCTGAGTCTCCCAAATCACATGCTGAAATCCTAAACCCTAATGTGAATTTAAGGAGATTAAGTTCAAGGTTAAGGATGGAGCCCTAATCTAATAGGACTGGTGGCCTTATAAGAGGAAGAAACAACCCCAGACTGTGAGGACATAGTGAGAAGGCACCATTTCCAACCAAGGAAAGAGGTCTTACCAGAAATTAACTTGCTGGCACCTTGATCTTGAACTTCTAGCCTCCAGAACTGTGAGAAATAAGTTTTTGTTATGGAAGCCACCTGGTCTTCCAATCTGGTTCTGGCCCCTCAAGCAGACTAGAACAAGCACTAATGACTGTCACAACCCCAGTAATTGCACTCCAGTCTGAATAACTCACTAAGCATTGTACATCTTTGTTAGATCTCCATGGTGTTACACGGAGGATTAGATGATCCATCCAATTAAATGAACCTGGTAAAAACAAATAAAATTGCATGTAAATAAAGACTTCATTTTAAAAAATACTTAGGTCATTATTAATAGTAAATCATGTTCCTTAAACATCTACTAATGAAAAATAAGTGAAGAAAAGGATTCCCAAACACAATCCACAGGATTGTCAAGAACTCCTGCTCTTGTTTTCTCCTTCGCATTTATTCCTGAAATATCTCCAGAGGCAACTCTGGGCAAGGACCCCTGCTGGTCTTCATGGCAGGACCTCTGAATGTTCTTGCTCAAATCAAAGATAGGAGCCATGCAACAGTGAGTGTGGCAGAAGGTGACATGTTTAGTAACAGAGATGAGGAAGAAATTGTCCCAATGGCAGTTCAAAGGGACAGGAAGCCGGGGAGCATTTGAAATAGGCTTCAAGCGTTTGGACATTGGGAGGATTTGGACACTGGGAGGTAAGAGGCAAAGAAATGCCAGGCAGAAGAAGCAGGGTTCATGTGCAGGCAAGTTCCTGCCCTTGAAGAAACAACATTCTTTGAGCTGCTCCTTCAGGTGCTCCTGTCAAAGTACCCAAGATGCCTGGAACACGAAGAGAAGAAAAGAGACACATCCTTCACAAAATTGTACATTTCTACCTGTTAATGAAGTAATTAAGGAGTCTATCCTGAGAATATGCCTTGTGTTTACATGACTCAGAACAAATTGCTGTGTGGTAACAATAGAACCAGCCAGGGAATCGCCCTTCCCTCCCATAGACTGAGGACACAGCTTTCTTGTTACCAGATTAGGCTTTGGAAACGTGAAGTGCACGATACTGCCCTTTAGAGCCAAGGCTTGATTGCTGCTCCAAATACTGGCATGCGATCTTGGGCACGCAGGGACACACACACACACACACACTCTTATGATAATTATCTCATAATCAACATTTCTACTGAATGCATTCCTGAAGGGAAAAAACCTAATAAATATACACACTTGAGCTGATGCAATCTCTGAAAAATTAGTACCTTTCTTTGATGCTTTAGATGCAAAAGAATCTGCTTTTGTAATTAATGCCCTTGATTAATCAGTAATGGGCCATTAAGTTAACTCATGCAAAGAAGAACCAGAAAATAATAAAAAAAAAAAGACCAGAACAGTACTATGCTAATGATGGGATTAGAATGGGCCACCCCTAAATATGCCACTTTGGTGCACAGATTATTTTGAGTGGAAGGCAGTTGAAAAACTACAGACAAAGGAGGGATTTTCTGCTCTCCCCTTTCTGCCTAAAACTAGGGCATATATTTTAAATTGTAAAGGTGTCTACCTTTCCCCTACCAGGAACAGGAGAACAACTCTTCATCACAGCAGATAACTCTTATCACTGGAGACTTAAGTCTGCATTAAAAACAAAAAACAACAAAAAAAATTTTAACCTTAAAGTCCTTAAAGTTTAAATAACCTAATGTTGCATTACTTTTCCAGATAGATAGAAATATATACATATGGATATCTCTATACATATCTCTCTATATATGTGTGTGTATATACAATTATGTATAGAGATATCTATATATATGTATGTATATGTGTGTGTGTGTATTCACAATTTCCTATTCCTAGAAACCCAAACTGCTTTATTTTCACCTTGTCATTCTCCACAATTTATTGACCTTCATTAAAAAACAATACATAAGTTGGGCGCAGTGGCACACTCCTGTTATCCCAACAGCTCTGGAGGTTGAGGCAGGAGGATCACAAGTTCAAAGCCAGCCTCAGCAAAAGTGAGGTGCTAAGCAACCCAGTGAGACCCTGACTCCAAATAAAATACAAAATAGGGCTGGTTATGTGTCTCAGTAGTCAAGTGTCCCTGAGTTCAATCTCCAGTATCCAAAAAAGTTAAAAAAAATAAACTCTCTAGTCTAATGGCTTCTTTGATTGTTTACTTCTTTTCTGCAAAGTTCCCATGTACATTGGAGGTAAACTCTTACTTCTGTTAATTTGTCTTTATCAGTTTAATTTACAGACCCCAGGTGCAGAACATAGAGGGTAAGGGGAAAGGTTTCCCTCACCTACATTGGTGCAACAGATGGACACCAACCAGCAGAAGAGCAGCCTTAGAACACACTCTCACATACTCGGGTATTTACTAGAGCTAGTAGGGGAGATGAGGGAGCTGGTGTCTTGGTGATCAAGCCAAAGCTTTCTTTTATCTGGGCCTGAGTGTGTTTATTTGTGACACATAATCTAAATCACATTGTACGTCAAATTTAAGTTACCAGCTAGGGGTGTTTTCAGGAAAGAGTCTTCTGCTACTCCTGGTACCTCTCAATTCCCATGGCTAGAGAAAAACAGTGTAGCCTTTTTGTTTGTTTTTATTTTTAACATATGTACGGTTTCCCATTTGATGAGCAGCGCTATAGAAACATCCAGAGAATCCTAAGATGAGTTGGGCACGCAACAACAGGGACTCCTTGGACACTCGGACGTCAAGGGCTCCTTTTAAACACAGAAGCACGTCCTGCCATTAGGAGATTTGAAGATGCATGCAAAAATGAGATTTTTTTTTTTAAAGGTTTTGTTTCCCCGGCAACCACTCTCAATTCAAGATTGAGTGTGAGCATTAGAATCCCCCAGAGGCACTCTCCCCCACCCACCCTTTTTCTCTAAACTGCCGTGAAGCTGTAAACTCTGAGAACTCAGAATCCTAACCTTCTTTGGGGAATGAAAGAGGATGCAGGGGATGGTTAAGAAAAATGTCAAATTCAGAAGCACAAGATGCCTGCAGCAGGCAATGTATTTTGGAAACAGTCTGTACAATAGAGACAAACAAAAAGCACAAATTGACCAACATATTGATAGTATTGATAGGCCAAAAAGGTTGAAAAAGAAACCATTCTGTGATTAGCTGTGTGTGTGTGTGTGTGTGTGTGTGTGTGTGTGTGTGTGTGTAGTGCTGGGGATGGAACCCAGGGCTTCGGGCATGCTAGGCAAATGCTGTACCACTGAGCCACACCCACCCCCTCTGGAGAGCTTTCAGTAGTAATTGACCTTAGTTGGTAAAGATTCAGAGACAGCTGACCTTTTTAGAGCCATAAAGTAAATTTTTAGTACCTGATTGACAGATATGTTGCTGATCCATTGTGGTTTAGCCCAAATAAGCCACAAGTGTCCGCTGCCACAACAGCTTTTGCATTTCAAGCAGGGAAATCACCAGGGATTTTGAAATCCCCCAGGCAGCCAGTACCAACTCGAGGATAATACATACATGTCAATTATGAAAAAGAAATGCTTTATAGTCGCCATTAAAATGGGAGTGGTGAATTCACCAGAAAAGAACTGCCTTTGCTATCAGATTACTCTCTGAAGCAATGACGCTCCATGGAGTAGGGGGTCTTATGCTTGTTTTTAAAGTCTTTTTTTTTTTAAACTGGGCACCATGACACATGGCTATAATCCAAGTGACTCTGGAGGCTGAGGAAGAAATATTGCAAGTTCAAGGTCAGCCTCAGCAACTTAGCAAGGCCCTCAGCACCTTAGTGACATTCTATCTCAAAAAAGTCTTTTTTTTTTTCTTTTTCAAGGTGGTCATGATGCTAGTCATCAAATATAAATCAGAAGGAGCACACGCCCAATTTCACGTTTGAAAACCAAAGTGATCATTGAACTCCTAAACATGAGGACATTTTCTTGGCAGGTAAGAGGTGAGAACTTGTTCTTTGAAAGAAAAATCCAGAGGAACATATTCTTAATTAAACTTTTATTATTTCTCTCTATCACATTCAAATTCACATTCATCCCTTACTAGTTCTACCAATTCTATTTCTGAGAATTTTTTTCTATGAATTCTAGATTATTCTAGGAAAGTATGACTTCAGAATTTCAAGATATTTTGCACTGTTTTCTTTTTATTGATTTTTTCAAATAAATGACAGCGGAATGCATTACAATTCATATTATACATATAGAGCACAATTTTTCATATCTCTGGTTGTAATATAGTCTTCATACATGTACTTTGGATAATGATGTAATCACGTTCCACCATCACTGCTAACTCCCTGCCCCCTCCCACTCCTTTCCTCCCTTTTACCCTGTCTAGAGTTTGTCTAATCCTCCCATGCTCTCCCTCCCTACCCCACTATGAGTAAGTCTCCTTATATCAAACATTCGGCATTTGGCATTTGGGTTTTTTGTTGTTGTTGTTGTTGTTGTTTTTGAGATTGGCTAACTTCACTTAGCAAATCTTCTCCAGCTCCATCCATTTACCTGCAAATGCCATGATTTTATTCTCTTTTATTGCTGAGTAATATTCCATTGTGTATATATGCCACTTTTTTTTTATCCATTCATCCACTGAAGGGCATCTAGATTGGTTCCACAGTTTAGCTATTGTGAATTGTGCTGCTGTAAACATTGATGTGGCTGTGTCCCTGTAGTATGCTGTTTTTTAAGTCCTTTGGGTATAGACAGAGAGGGATAGCTGGGTAAAATGGTGGTTCCATTCCCAGTTTTCCAAGGAATCTCCATATTGCTTTCCCTATTCGCTGCACCAATTTGCAGTCCCACCAGCAATGTATGAGTGTGCCTTTTTTCCCCACATCCTCACCAACACTTATTGTAGTTTGTCTTCATAATAGCTGCCATTCTGACAGAAGTGAGATGAAATCTTAGTTGCTCTGTTTTCTTGATAAAATTAATCTAAGTATTGCTACTCTATATTTATTATGGACCTAAGATAATAAGAAGATCATTTTCTAGACATTTTTCATTTTCTAATGCTTTCAAATGTTCTGTTAGACTAACCGAATTAGCTCTTAAACTTTTCACTTGGCAAAAATTAATAAATCAATAAATACAAAGAGATTTTAGCTCAAGCCACTTTCTCCCATGGTACCTACAAGGTGTTCAGACAACCCCTGTCAGCCATGCCCACATTTCTGATACTCTAAACAGGTGGACCTTCAGGTTATGCAAACCTGTCGTGATGGCCTAATAATTCTTTAGATGTGTAAGAGCAGAGAGAAAGGGGAAGAGGAAGGGGGCAGATGTTTCCCAAACCCAGGGCTATTCCATGCCATTTTACCCTGTGCTATCTTGATTTGACCATATAAATAAAATAATGTAAAAATTCAGGAAGCTCTTCTCAAGCCGCATTTTAGTAATGTAAATATCAGGTCTTAAATAAAATAGGGGAAATACAACAACAGGAACATTTAGGGTCTGGGAAGGAACATAAGCAAGGAACTCACCAGGTCAGAATGGCCACTTAATTGGATGGGTATGTGTTATGGTTTGGATTAGAGGTATCCCCCAAAATTTCAAGATTAGATTACGAGAGCTGAAACCTAATCAATAGATTGATCAATTTGATGGATTACTGCCGCAGTCTGGCTGGGCACACAATCACGAGCCACCACACAGCTTGTAGATTCAAACAGCAACTCTTTATTTCCGAACTCACACCAGCCGTCTACAATCACGTTCTGGGGAAATCCACGTTCTCTGCCCAAATCCACTCCCACTGGGCTTCTGTCTCCCAAAAAATACTGTCTGAATCCCGTGAGAACTCAAGGGGAACTCAGGCAGCAGGATACGCCCTATTCCCAGCAGGAATAATCTTAAACCTGGAACGCCCTAAACCCGATTATCGGGATCCGCCCTAATCCCGGATCCGCCCTGGTCCTTGAGCAAGGTCACCTAACTGCAATGTCACTGCAAAATGTCCTATTTCCACGAGTCCTTCCACTAAGCAACATGGGGTACGCTGGCAAGGAAATTGTCATACCTACTTGGATAATGGCTCCCAGCAGATTACTAATTTGAAAGGACTATCACATTGGGTGATAACTGTGGTAAGTTTGGCAGGTAAAGTTTGGCTGGAGGAATAGGTCACTGGGTTAAGCTTGCCTTTTGTCCATGGTCTCTGTCCCTCTCTCTCCCCACCCTACCTCTCTCTCTCTCTCTGTCCCGGGTCCCCTCCCACCTTTCTCTCTCCTTCCTGGGTGACAGGAGCTGAGCTGCTTTTCCCTACCACTCACTCCACCATAATGTTACACCTCACCTCAGGCTTGAGCAATGCAGTCAGCCAGATATGGATTGAACCTCTGAAACTATGAGCTCAAACTAAACTTTTCCTCCTCTAAGTTGTTGTGGTCAGGTATTTTGCTGACAGCCATGAAAATGTTAACATAGCAGGAGTTGGTACCAATCCTCCAAATTCATGGGAAGAATAATATTGTGCTGTGAAAAAATAATGTCTGTTTTAGAAACCAAGAATGCTAGTAGTTTTATGAAGTTTACCAAATTTGAGAGACAACTAATTTCACAAAACCACAAGAAGGAACCACGAAAAGATGAGAAAATATGTAAAGCAAATACAGAAAACAAAGAATAAAAACAAAAGAAATAGTGTAAGGAGTATAAAATATGGATGAATAAAAGAGAGAGAGAGTAGTTGCAAAGATGCCTCAAAAATCTGAAAGAACATGATCCCTCTTCTGCATGGACCAAAGTTAGGGAAACAGAAAGATCATTATTAAACAAATTTAAAATGCCAAAGGTAAAAACTACATAATTTCATAAACACTGATTCTCCATTCCCGAGTTTTAATGAAAGATCCTCATCATGTGTGTCCGTGGGCAACTCCAGAACTGGATGGTGCAACGTAAGGACCTTGGAATTTGGTATCTGGTAGGAGTGTGGAAAAAGATGTGGTTAAAATCCCTGATTATGTAGATAAGGAAACTAAGACATGCTTTCCCAGGTCTGGAAAGCTGTTTTCCCATTCCCATTGCTCGCTGTAACTTCAGTCTCAAATTGAAAACCACATACATTTTATGGCATGCCTCTCACTTTGGGAAATTTGGTGTAGGTTCGGACGATCTCATGAGTTTCTGCGATAAGCTTTCTTCAAATACTGGATATTTTCCTTTAGCAAGCTGAACAACTGAAGATGCTTTGGGAATTATTTGAATGTGGATCCAAACACGTTTCAGACTTTTTTATTTTTAAAGAAGCTATTTTAAGGCAGGATCCAAATATTTTTCCAATAAGTGTCTCAAATATTTTTATCCAGTTAAGTGTCTGAGTGATTTTTGAGACCATTTAGCCTTATCTCAATGATTATTTTTCAGCAAAGGGAAAGTGAAGTGTTTTTTAAACTGCAGAAAGAATTTTCAGAAGTGTGTTTCCTCTGAGATCTTTCTCTGTTAATGCCCAGGGGTTTTCTACACACTGGCATATGCTGTCTCTAACACATGGACCAGTTTAAAGGGGAGTGGATAAAAGAGGCCATCCCAATGTACGTTCAAATTAAATTTTTTTCCATTACAAAGATAACACATGCTCAATCAACAAAGTTTAAAAATAAATGTAAACAATGAGAAAAATGCTACTCATAAGTTAGTTGTCATTAACATTTAGTTACATATTGCCATACTAGTGTCTGTTGTGCTCCGCTGCCTTTCCCATCCTCCACCCTCCCCCCTCCCCACCTCTCCCCTCCCCTAAATCTGTGCTGTTTTANCAGATTGTAATAAAGAGTTCTTTGCTGTTAACTGTCATGAAAAGAAGAAATTGTCAAGGGGGAGGCAGGAGTGGGGGGAAAGGGGAAGAACCGGGGGTGGGGGGTGAGACTGACCAGATGATGCTGTGTGCACACGTACGAAATCTATCCCAATGCATTCTGCTTTTATTTCTAACTGTAATGAAGCAATAAAAAATAAGCAAATAAACAGAAAAAAGAAGAATGTTGCCAATTTAATACAGCAAAAAGCGGGCCCAGAGGAAGGATACACTTTATGAATCAGCTTACACCTACAGGGTATTCAGACCAAGCACCTTGTTTTCGGAGGAGCACTGTGTTGGCTTTTCATTGCTGGGACCAAATACCCGAGAAAAACAACTTAAAGGAGGAAAGATTTATTTTGGCTCATGGTTTCAAAGGTTTCAGTCTGTGGTTGGCTGATGGCATTGCTTTGGCCTGAGGTGAGGCAGAACATCATGATGAAAGGTACTGACCTCATGGAAGGAGAAAAAGGAACAGGATGGGGACAAGACACAGTCCCCAAGGACCCACTCCCTTCAACTAGGTCCCGCCTCCTACAGTTGTCACCACTTCCCACTCATCTATTTAGCTGTGAATCCCTCAACAGATTTGTCCATTAATGAGATAAGAGCCCCTGTGAGCCGGTCACTTCCCAAAAGCCTGGACATGGCTGCATGGGAGACCAAGTCTTCTACGCATGAGCCACTGAGGGACATTCCAAATGCGGTCTGACCATAGCATGCCCAAGGGGCAGGAAGTATGGTGGTGGTAGGGAAAGGTGACAGGAGAAGTGACTAATAAGGTGCATTGGAAATGGAGAAGATCTGTGGAGGTCGCGCCAGTGGACCTCAGCAAGATCAGAGACAGGCGTGATAGGCAATGAGACCTTCTGTAAAGCTGCAGAAGGCGGAGGCAGGACACATACGTGGACTCATCACGGTTAGGAACTAACTCTCTAAAATTTACTCATTTCTAAGTACCGGGATTTCTCCAAATGCAATGGTGTGTCATCCACAGATTTCCATCCTGGAGAGTTTAGTAAGTGGTTGCTAAATGACCACCAGTGAGGACTTCCTAAGGAGAATTCCCACACTAGGTTGTAGGTTTTGTTCTCAGGGGTCCCTTCCAACATCCAAACTCATGGATTTGGAATACAAATTTGTAACAATACCAGGAGGATTTCTAGATTGGAAAGATGCATGACATGACTCTTGATTCCTATTCTTTAAATGTTGAGATTTTTGACGGTACACCAGGAAATTACACGCCAGAGTCTCATCTTAAATTCCATAAACAATGTCTCTTAATCAATTAAACAGATCTATGCAGAATGATCCATTTCTAAATAAGCCCAAAAGCCAATGAGCAGAATGCACACAAGAGCCCTCTACTAAAAAATTACAAAGCATATTGCTGCAGTTTCATGCTAATAAACATTGCAAGGCAGGGAGATTTTCTAATTTTCTAGTTCTTGTTTTTCATAACAACATCTGGTGACCTAAACCTGGCATTCAGCATAGCACATATGTGCCAGAAATTGCAAAGGTAGACAAGAACAGAAAAGGAGCTAGGTGCTATTCAGGCACAGGGAGTCAGAAAAAAAAAAGAAGTTGCTTTTTCTTTCTTTCTTTCTTTTTCTTTAAAAATCACTTTCTAAGATCAGAAACAAAAGATACCCATTATAATATCCTATGTTATAAAGAAGTGTTTGCGGGGGCTGGGGTTATAGCTCAGAGGTAGAGCGCTTGCCTAAGCATGCGTGAGGCATTGGGTTTGAACCTCAGCACCACATAAAATAAAAAATTAAGATATTTTAAAAAAAGAAGTGTTTGCGGGGTTGTGGCTCAATGGTAGAGCGCTTGCCTAGTACATGTGAGGCCCTGGGTTTGATCCTCAGCATCACATAAATAAAGAAAGAAAAAAAATAAATAAAGATATTGTGTCCATCTACAACTATAAACTCTAAAAAAAAAAAAAAAAAAGGAATTGTTTGTTTTGCAACCTTTCCCAGGGATATCCAAAATCAGGGAAATTGGTGTGGGCCAATGCTGGCTCTCTGTGAGTACTGACCACACGAGGGCTTGTTTGAAGGGGAGCAGATTCTCAAGATGATGATTGTCTCCAGGCAAAAGCCCTTTAAAATTTTACTATCTTTCCCTTCCAAAAATTGGTAACATTCCCTTGCTAAATGTTCCTAATTGCTGCTTGTTCTATTTCGTGTTAAACCCGCTTTGAAAGTCAGAAAAACCTAATCCTTCCATGGCTCTCCTTGACTCTGTGTTTCTCTGTGCTTTTCAAACACAAAACGAGTCCTCAGTCGTCCCAGGAATCTAAGCTAGGATAATCACAAGTTCAAAGAAGAAAATGGAGTTGGAAGGACACTTATTCTCTCAGAGTGTCTGATATACTGGGGACAAACCTTTAGATGGCTCCTGGTTCAACTATGTCGTCATCTGAGGTCTGTCTCAATCACACAGCTCATTTTGGCTTAATAGGGCCTGTTGTATCCACCAAGTCAGGCGAGAATTATATCTCAAGACAAATATCTTGATGAAGCCACCCATTGTTTCAGAAATGTGCTTTTATTGTTACTGATGGATATTTGGAGAGAACAAAGGATTGAATAAAAAGCAAACGTGTTTGCTAAAAAGAGACAGCTTCCTCTCGCATTGTTATAGATAGTTTTTATTGAACCACTAGTTGCTAAAACTAATGACTACCCCTGACCTCTGCTGGAAATAACCTGCTGTCCAATTACAGTTTCCAGAATAGTTCTGGTCCCCTCTTTAGTGCAGGAGGCAGCAGCGGCAGAAGGTAATTAGCAAGAACTGCAGGGACAGCACATTTTCTACGCTGGGTGACAATGTTGAGTTTGACTGAGTGAAGGAAAAGTGACTATTTTTTCCCTTTGATGGAAATTCTGACTGCTAATGTGTCCATATATTTGAAGCATTTTGATATTGTGCAAAAACCATTTCCCCAAGGGAGAGGGAAACTGAATAATGAGGAGTGAGAAGCAAGATAATTGGTGGTAACCAAAGCCAGGGAAGACTTGATTGTCTCCCAATCCCTGACAGTGGCACCTGTCTTTGCTCTTCCAATGAACTGGGAACTAGAAGGGAACACAGACTAGAAATAGAAATTTATTGAGATGTTTAATAGGATGCAAATGATTGCCTTAAAAAAATCTGCTTTAAATTTTATTTCAAAGCTGGCATAAAGCAGATCATCTCCCACTGTAATGACTTCATGGTATCCACCATTGTTTTCTTGAATCTGTCCCTAGAAAAGCATTCTCAGCTCTCAGATGTTTTCAAGCATCTTCAGGAATGGAAGCTCAAAATCCAGAGGATGGCAGAGGCAGGGAAGGGAGAGACAGCTCAAAAACTAGTTAAAGAGATGGCACTTCTAGGATGAGTAAGATCAGCCTCTGCTACTAGTTAGTGAACATGTATGAAACACTGGTTGGTGGGTGGGGGAGAAGAAGAAAGCACACACAAAAGAAAGCATCGGATTTCTAGGGGCTAAAGCTGAAAGAACTTTGAATTTGGGATAAGATGTCCCAAAGTCCAGAGGAGACATAAGGAGCACCCATCGCATTTCAGCACCTTGCCCAGAAGGAAGTCTGCAAAGGATCTGAAATTCCCAGCCAACTTGGCATCTATATACTTCCATTCTGGGGCTCCAAGAATTGAATTTTACATGTGCTTGTACAAAGCTGACCTGATTATACTGGAATTCTTCTATTCTAACTCCCTATCATTCATTTCCTCTACTCTTCCAATACACTTGCTTTCGCCATTCCTTAAAATAGTGTGTGTGTTGTGGGGGGGGGGGGGAGGCGAGAGCTTATGTATTTTATAGATAGGCAAAATGAGGCACCAAAATCAGAGTTTAGTCCTCTGAGAGGGTCTGAGCCTCTGCAGATCCAGGTTCTGAAAGTCATTCCTCCCTCTGACAGTTCAAGCATCTCACGGGAATTATGAATTCCTTTCTTCTTATTTTTCCAGGAAAGGATAATAACATCGGCAAAAATCACTCACTCCACAGATATTGCCTTGAAGGGGGAGACCATGGTAGACAAAACTCCTGATACCAATCAGAATTTTTTACAACAAAGAGGACAGAATTAAATGAAGTAGGAGGAGAGTGCATCCATGGGGTGCTGGTTGTATTTGCTCCACTTAAAAACTCATTCTCACCCCTTAGGGCCCTTTATAAATGGGTCCCTCAAGCGCTCAACCATTCAATCAATAATGACATCTTCAACTTTTTGTTTGTTTTGCTGTGCTGGGGATCAAACCCAGGGCCTAGGGCATGCTAGGCGAGGTGCTCTACCACTTAGCTACTCCCAGCACATCATCTTTATCTGACTCTTTACCACAGGATGCTTTAGTGGCACTTTGGGTTCTATAGCAGGCCTGCTGACACCTTCTGAAACCTGCAACTTGAACTTTCTGTTGAACAAGAAGCATTTGCCAGGCAAAATTAAGTTGTCCAGCGAGATTTTAGGCCAGGCTATCCCTTCGCATTTTAGACTGAGACCATAAAGACTGACTTTCTGTTCATTTTCCCTTTTGACCACTAATGAAGGGAATTAAACTCTTTTCACTTTTACAAATAAAAAGTAAGAGCTTCTTTGACTATTCTGCAGAAAAACTAATTAGGCAAACTAATCTTCAAGACAGTCACAATGGCTGTGGCAGATTGCCCGGGTTTCTTCACATCTCCCTGCCTGTGCTCCCTCCCACCACTCACCCCTGGCTCTGCCTGCAGGTTCCTGGACCAGTCCCAGCAGGTGTGAGAACAGAACAGAATCCCTGTGCCTGCTTCCAGTGGATTTAGAAACCAGCGGACCCCAGGGAGGTCAGGGGGCCTACATAGTGTACCTCCTTCCTCGCTATTCTATCCAGTCCATTCAGTGAGCCCCTGCCTCAGTTTCCCTGTCTCACACTGAATGTGCCTCAGGACAAAGCAGTGCTCTAAGTGGCAGCCCTCTGGGCTGAAACTTCCTACTCCCTTGTCTTACCCACTAATTTTAACTCTATTATGATGGCAAGCCCTTGGAACCATCCACATTTCAGGTTGGGCACAAAACAGGCCTAAGAATACCTTTCATCTACCACGTCTTGGACAAAGAGGTTCTTACAGTCTACAGGTGGGTCAGTGTTTTAGTATGGGTTCTGCCTGACCTCAATTTCCTATCCTTTCTATCTGTTTACCTAAAAAACAAGGTGATTGGTTTATCCCCAGCCAAAGCATCCAAAATGCATAGGCATGTACCACTGGAGCATCTTGGAGCTTCTAACTTCCACTCTCCCTGGGATAAAGTGTCAGAGAAGGGTCAGGGAACTCTGTCCTGCCAGACATGGTCCCTCAAAGTTTCATGCTAGCTCTTGCTCTAGATCCAGATCTTCCCATCTATTTGAAGTGTAATGATTCTCACTGTCCCTGGACATGGACACACAGCTCTGCCTTCTAAGGAAATGGATAATTGATGACTATCCCCATCTCTCTCACCATGACTTTCTATAAAGTCATGAGAGTTTTGTGAGAACAAAAGCAAACCCCACCCCCCAGGATCCCCTTTCATTTTAAACACGACCCAAACATTCAACATGGTTATTGGATTTAAAGATGAATCTGAAGCCCCTAATTCCCTTCACTTTGATTGTTCATTGTTAAAGTAGAGAAATACAATTGATTTTGTATGTTGATCTTGTATTTTACAACCTTGCTTAACTCAATTATTATTTGTTTGCTTTTTTTTTTCAGTTTTAAAATCTCCTTGTGATTCTCCTGTTAAACTTCTATTTCTTTGCTGAGACTTTCTATTTTTTTTTCATTTGTTTCATGTGTGTTCATAATTGGTTCTGAAGCATTTTTATGATAGCTGCTATAACATTCTTGTCATATAATTCCAACACCTGTGTCATCTTGATGTCCACGTCTAATGGCTGTCTTCTGTCATTTGAGTTAAGATTTTTCTGGATCTCGGTATGAGAAGTGAATTTCTATTATATCCTGGATATTTGGAGTATGAGGCTGGATCTTATTTCTATTTTAGCAGATCTCCTCTGACAATTGTGCAAGCAGCTGAAGGGGGGTACCACTGCCCCACCCTGCATTACTAAGTGACACTAGGAGTTCAGGTTCACCACTTAGCTCCTATTGATGCTTTATAGGGAGAGAGTTCTTTTGTAGTGCTGGGCAAGGTGGGAGTTCAGGCTCTGCACTAGGCCTCTGCAGACCTCCTCATGCCTAGGGAAGTAGGTGTATCTCCTCACTGCACATCCCCCATCCCCCACCACACACAGCCTCCACTGACAAGGGTGCACCTCTGGGGAAGGAAGGATGCCTTATCCAAGGTCAGTGGTGAAAGCCTGACTCTCCAATGGGCTTCCAATGACACCACCATGGTACACTGCTACCAGTATAGGGGATGGAAGTTTAGGCTGTCCAAACAGCATCTGGTAAACAAGTCCCAGTTTCCCAGCAGTGGGGTAGGCTTGCCTGAATACAACCTGCAGAGTATAGAAGGCTGAGCTGCCACTCAACCTTTGCTGGCCGGTAGAGAGATGGGGCCAAAGATTTCCCTGTGCTGTTTGGCTGAGTTAGTGTTTATTGTCTGTTTTCTGTTTTGTTAGGCTGTCCCTTTCCTGATCCTTTGAGCAGAGAGAACACATTTTTCATTGGGCTTTTCTATTATTATTTTGTCTGTGCTTATTGGCGTTTCCGGATTTCTGTTTTCTCTAGGACTCAGCCTGGAATATATGAAGAAAATGAAAACACAGGGAATTCACTGCCACATTGTTCTTCACATGAGTTTAAGGTCTTTAAAACTTATGTGCCTTCATTGCTCTGCCTTTCAGAGTCTTTCTTGTTTTATAGATAATGTTGGGAATTTGTAGCTGTACTTAGCAGAAGGGATAGGGAGAAGTGTAACTATCTTATCTGGAATATTGATACCATTTTAAACGTTAAATTTAAAGCAAACTAGTCTTCCAAAAATTCATTGTAAAAATGCTGTTCCATAATGAGACATAGACAAGGTAAGGACACATTCTCCAGTAAAACAAAGTCACTTCCTGTGAACGGACACATTGGAGTATGCAACAAGCACAGCTCATTTATAGGACAACCTGACAACAGTCTGAAAACACAGAGGAAGATCCTAAAAGAGAAAGAGCAGAGCAGGTGGTGCAGAACCAGTCTTTGCAGGGCTTGGAGTACAGGCAGAAGCCTAATCTACCCAGGTGTTACCACAAGGGGCAATGACCTTGAGAAAGGAAGTGGGCTTTGGAGTAAGCGCTGGTATTTGCACAACACTCAGCACTCACTTCTTTCTTCTCACAACCTCCCTAAGCATTTTTTTTGTAATCTCTAAAATGAAGTTAACCCTTTAAAGGACTGCTGCAAAATTAAAGACGATAAGTATAAGTATCTCAGCTAGATCGAGAAATAGCAATATTAAAATAGGAAATAGATCATAAAAATTCGAAAACACTGAAATGATACGATAAAATGGGTTTAAGAACTTAATTGGATAAAGTATGAAGGCAACTTGGGAGATTAAAGAATCTGATACTTCATGCACTAGTTAGTTGGCTGCTGCAAGTTATTTGGGAGAGGTGGTTAAATTTAAGAGGCAGGATGTGGCTGGGTCTAGGTATGTGCAGAAAAACCTAAAAAGCACAAGGAAAATTTGAAGAAGGAAAATGACATCATTTACCACTAAATATGAGACATGAAGAAAAATAAAATCTCATCAATAATGATGGATAAATAGGAGGAGACCTGGTAAAGTTTTAAAGAAACTCAGTGTAGTTTATTGCAATTATATACTGTGACCAGTACTTTCATGCAGGTATATAAACTCTTGTCAACCAAAAGCTCTTTCTAGAATCTCTTCTATTGATTAGAAAAATAATTATTCATAACTTTTGGTTTTGTTTGAATAATTCTCTAGTGTGTTTTCAAATGATTTCTGTTCTTCACATGTTCAACTTGCCCTCTGGACATTTGTTTGCACTTCAAAGTTTATTATATAGTAAGCAAAGAATTTTATAAACTGGAGGAATTATCATAAATAATTTTAATAGACCTGATTAAATTTTATTTTAACATGAGTATTTTGGTACTTAAAAGTCACATGAGGAATTTTATGATTGGTAATTTTGTTTAATTATGAAATGTATTTGCAACTTTGTTAAGCTATAGATACTTTAATTCTATTCCTTTTACTCAAAGTAATACAAAGTCACCAGCTCCAAATTTTTCCCAATATTCTCCTTGAATGCAAATCGCAGCTCATATTTTTAAAAAAGACACGTGCTCCAAACTCCCTCTTCCAGATTTTATATAATCACCCACTGCCAAAAGTGAAAGAAATTTTGTTTTTGTTTACCAGAAGTACAGGAAAGACAAAAGATGAATTTAAATCTAAATGAGCTAAAATCTTCAAAAACAGAAGATATAGAGTGGATGAGTGGATACAAAAAAAAAAAAAAAAAAAAAAAAAAAACAACAAGATTCAGCTACTTGCTTCTGCAAGGGACTCACTTTGGCTTCAAGGACACACAGAGTTTGAAAGTGAAGTTATCATGCAAATGGTAACTAAAAGAGAGCAGTGGCTAAAGTAAGTCAGACAAAACAGACTGAGTTATAAACTATCACAAGAAACAAATAAGGTCATTACACAAGGTTAAGACTGTCAATTCAACCGAAAGATATAAATATTATAAATATATATGCACCTGACATCAAAGCACCTAATAATACAAATAAACACAAACAGATCTGAATGAAGAAATAGGCATCCTTATATTAGCAAGAAACTTTAATACCCAACTTCAATCAAACAGAAAATCACTGAGGAAACAGTAAAATTGGATAGCACTACAGACAAAACCAACCTAAGAGAACTGTGTGGAACTTTCTACCCAACTGTGAGTGAATATACATTTTATTCAAGCATGAATGCAATGCTGTCCCAATTGTCCCAAGACAAGTTTTAACAAATTTAAGAAAATCAGAATCATATCAAGTTTCTTTTCTGACCACAGTGTAATGAAACTATAGATTAATAATTGGGGGGGCGGAAAACACCTCCCAAATACATGAAAACTAAACCTCACACTCATAAACAATCATTGAGTCAAAATGAACTCAAAAGCAAATTTTTAAAATTTCTCAAGATAAATGAAAACGAAAACACAACATTCCAAAAGCTATGGGATACAGAAAAAGCAACACCAAAAGGGAAGTTTAAAGCGTTAACTGCTTCCGCTAAAAAAAAGAAAGAAAGAAAGAAAGAGAAAGATTTCAAATAATTTCATATCTCAAGGAAGTTTAAAAAGTAAAATAACTAAGCCCAGATTTATCAGGGAAAAAAGGAGCAATAACAAAGTTCAGAGCAGAAATAAATCAAGTATAGAATTTTTTTTAAATAGGAAAAAATAGCAAAGCTAAGAGGTTTCTTTATAAAATAAAACCAACAAACTTTTAGTTAGACAAAAAAAGAAAGTGCTCAAATAAATAAAATTAGAAATAAATGGGACATTATAATGAATGACTCTAAAGTTAGAAGATTATAACTATTAGGAATAGTTATATGACAATGAACTAGATAATCTCAAAGAAATGAATTCTTAAAAACATACAACCTATCAAAACCAAATAAAGAAGTAAATGTCTTAAAAGACCAATAATGAGCAACAAGATTGAATCCCTTAAAAAAAAAAAAGTCACCCAACAAAGAAAAGTCCAAGACCAGATGGCTTCATGGGTGAATTCTACATTCAAAGAAGAATTCACACTAATCCTTTCTAACCTCTTTTAAAAGGAGGAGGAGGAGGAGGAAGAGGAGGAGGAGGGGAGGAAGAGGAGGAGGGGGAGGAAGAAGAAGGAAAATCCTCTCAAACTAACTCGTTTTGTGGTTCTAATATCACCTTAATACCAAAGTCAGAGGAAGATATCACAAGAAAGGAAAGGAAAACTACAAGACAATATCCCTAATGCAAAATAAATAAATAAATAAATAAACAAACTCAATAAAATGGTAGCAAATCCAATTTAGCAAAACATTAAAATGTCTATATACCATGACCAAGTGGGATTTACTCCAGAAGTGCAAAAAATGGTTCAACATATGCAAACCAGCCACTATGATACAACATATTAACAAAATGAAGGAAAAAAACCCTACATGGTCATCTCCAGAGATGCAGAAAAAGTATTTGACAAATTTAAAATCCCTTAATGATTAAGTCTTTTAATAAAATAAAGAAGGGAATTTACCTCAACACAATGCAGGTTATATATGAAGAACTCACAGCTAACATAATGGTGAAAACCTAGAAGGTTTTCCACTAAAATCCAGTACAATGAATGGATGCCCATTCTTACCACTTCTATTCAACATAGTAGTGGAAGCTCTAGCCAGAGCAATTAGATAAGAAAAAGAAATAAAAGACATCCAATTCAGAAAGAAAGAAGTAAAATCATCTGTTTTCAGATAACATAATCATATATACAAAATTCTAAAAACTTCTTACACAAAAAGCTGCTAGAACTCATAACCAAATTCAAAGAAGTTGCAGGATTGAAAAACACATAAAAAACTCAGCTGCCTTCCTCTATACAAGCAATGAACTATCCAAGAAGAAAGCAGTCACAATCAAAATAACAAGAGAAAGAATAACATATTTAGGGGGAAAAAAACTTTAGAAAGTGAAAAACTGTACACTGAAAGTTGTAAAACAGTAGTGAAGAAAATCACAGCAGATATAGATAATTGGAAAGATATTCAGTGTTTATAGATTGGAATAATGAATATTCTTATAAACATCTGTGCTACCAAAGAGATTTAGATTCAGTGCAACCCTTAAGAAAAAGTTCCAGTAGTATTTTTACAGAAATAGAAAAAAATTCTAAAATTCATATGAAATCACAAAAGACCCCCAAATAGATAAAACAATTTGAGTAAGAAGAGCAAAACCAGATGCATCACACTTCCTAATTTCAAAATATATTATAAAGCTACAATCATCAAAAGAGTATGATGCTGGCACAAAAACAGACCTATATTCCATTCCACTCCATTTCATTCCAGACATATATGGAGCAAAATAGAAAATGCAGAAATAAAACCATCCATCTATGGTGAACTGATTTTCAATGAGGGTGCTACAGGGTTGAAAGGAACTTTCTTTCTATCCCCCAAAGTCTTGAATAAGTGAGTCTGCTGAAATAAACTGACAATAGACAGATTAACAGAAGATTCATCTACAGGCTCAAATTTCTTCACATGCTCATGTGCATGGGAGCCACACAAAATATAAAATTAAATGAACAGACACATGGATTAGGCTTAAATACCCTCACCTTAGGCTGGGCGTGATGCTGCATGCCTATAATCCCAGTAGCTCAGGAGGCTAAAGCAGGAGGACCGATCGAAAGTTCAAAGCCAGCCTCAGCAATTTAAGGCCCTAAGCAATTTATTGAGACCCTGTCTCAAAATAAAACATAAAAAGGGCTGGGGATGTGGCTGAGTTATTAAGTACCCCTGGGTTTAATCCCTGGTGTCCAAAAAAAAATACCTTCTTTTTATGGAAGAGTGAAGTGGGAGATTAGCAACTTTAGAGGAAAAGTTAGTGAATTTTAGAGATGAATGGGCCCCAAGAATAGACAATAGCCTCTGTACTCCAGAATGACAAGAGATAGAAAGTTAATGGTGGAACTACACTGCAAATGGAGACTGTCTCACAGGTGAGTGACTTTAAAAGAACAGATGAAAAGTCTGTCCAGAGGAGGATGACATTTAGTTTCTTCCCTGGTGATGAATCTTCTTTGGCTAATAGGATTTCAGGGAGGGAATCCAAGACAAGGACATTTGTTTTGGAAGATTTCCTTTAGTCAGATAAGGGAGAGTCCTCACATGCTTTTTGGTGACAAACAAGGAAAGGTCAGCAAGACCTCCATCTTGAGGCAGCTTCTAAGGCCTTCCAATTTTCTTTAATTCAAAATGTTCCACATGCCAAAGCACTATCCTTTGGGGTATTGGTTTCTGAGCCCCAGGAGTGTCAAGAACACACAAGGGGGAAAGGACAGTCTCTTTAATAAAATTATAGTCTTTGGAAAACTGGATATCCACACGCAGAAGAATGAAACCACATCCTATATCTCTCCATAAGAGAAAAAAGTCAACTCAAAATGGATCAAAGACATAGGGCCTGAAACTAAAATTACTCAAAGAAAACATAGGGAAAAAAAGCTTCTTGACATTCCTCTGGATGATGATTTGGGGGATAAGACCAAAATTTATCTGCAACAGAAGCAACAACAGACAAAGTGGAATCACATCAAACCAAAACACTTTTGCAGAGTAAAGGAAACAACAGTGAAGAGACAACTCACAGACGGGAGGAAAACATTTGCACACCACCCATCTGATGAGGGATTAGTATCTAAAATATATAAGGAATTCAAGCCAACTCAACAGCAAGGAGACAAGTAATCAGATTTGAAAAATGGGCAAAGGGCCTGAATAGGTAATTTTAAAAAAGAAGACATAGAATTAAGTAACCAGTATAGGAAAAGGTGATCAACATGACTATCAGGGAAATGCAAATCAGAACAACAATGAGATGCCACCTCCTGCCTGTTAGAATGGCTGTTATCAAAAGACAAAAAATAACAAGTGTTGGTGAGGAACTGGAGAATAAGGAACCTTTACGCTGTTGGCGGAAATGCAAATTAGTACAGCTGGTATGCAAAAACAGGATGAGGGTCCTCAAAAAAATTAAAAAATAGAACTACCATATGTTTCGGCAATCTCTTTTCTGAATATATATCCAAAGAAAATGAAATCAAAGAGATAGCTATCTTCAGATGTTAATTGCCTAATTATTCACAATAGCCACGATGTATAAACAATTTAAGTGCCCACAAACAGATGAATGGGTAAAGAAAATGTGGTATGCAGATGCATGCACACACACACACACACACACACACAGAAATAACATTCAGCCTTTTGAAAAAAAAAAAAAAAAGGAAATTCTGCCATTTGCTATAATATGATTGAAACTTAAGAACATTATACCAAATGAAATAAACCAGATAGAGAAAGATAAATATTGCTAAGTCGTATTTACATATGCAATCTTAAAAAGTCACTCGTAAAAGCAGAGACTAGAGTAGTGGTTGCCAGGGGTGGGGTGGGATGGAGGAATAAAAGTCTAAGGGTAGAAAGTAAGAATAAATTTTGGAGACCTAAAATGCACAGCAATGTGAATTAATTAGTAATACTCTATTGCACATTTGAAATTTGCTAAAAGATTTGATCCTTAAGTGTTCTCACCACACACACAAAAATATATTGTCGTGGTGTAAGCTGATGGACATGTTAACTTGATTGTGGTAATCATTTCACAGTGTATATATATATATACAGATATATATATATGTATATCAAATATCACATTATGCACCTTAAATATATACAATTTTTCTTTGTTAAACAAAGCTCAATAAAGCTGGGAAAATTTCTCACAAAACACAAATGATGAACAATGCAAAGCTTATCTCAAGAATTTTTAAGAAAAATCAGAACCCCTACCATTTACTGGGTACCACCTGTGTCTGAAGTAAGTGCCCTTACACATGTTATCTTATATCATTCTTGAAGAATTCTTGGATACAGGCAGATGGGATGATTCCAGTCTTACACACTCAGAAAACCATTGGCAACAAGGTTACCCTGTTAGTATGAACTTCGGCTTGTCTCGACTCCAAATTTTTTTGGCTTCCTATCTTAATCTCTTAAATCCTGTGAGTCCTTCTTTCCATAAACTCCCTCTGGCAGCAAAAACAGGCATCCTAAATTATTTTTCCAATATTAAGATGATAATAAACTGTTTCATAATGAGCGCCTTAAACTATTTTCTTTAAATGTCCATTTTATGAAGAAGTCCATACAAAGAAGGACTACATATCGGTGACTTGAATAACAAATAAGGAGGAATCTTGAGTTAATTTCTGCTTCCCTCTTGTGTCAGAGACTAGCAATGACAACCCGAGAGCCATACACCAGCTTTTATCTCCTTTCTTTCCCCTTTATTCATCCTGGGAATGATTCTACTTCTCTGTCGGTGAAGAAGAAGTTCAAATTTTAAAATTTGATCTGTTCACAAAGTATATCTCGGCTCATTTGAAACTCTCAGTGAGATATATCTATTTCCTTAAAAGCAACAATTTCAGTATGTGATAGAATAAGATCAAATCAATACAACACAATAAACCTCCTTTTGTCTCAGGACTCCCATACAAACTGCCTCAAAATAATTTTCAATCTTAAGTAATGCTGTTACCAAGTTATAGGCAACTCCAAAAGGAACCTGAAAAAATGTACTGTGATAGACTTTAGGGCTTCTTTAGAACATTGGTCACTGGTCTATAAAATACAGGTAAACCCTTGCTTTTCATGTTGTAGGTCTCTGGAAGATCGTTCCCTTTATTGCATCATTAAATGCTTTAGAAGGACCTTATATTTAAAGAAAACCTTTGGCGAGTCACTTTTCTAAACCAAATAAAGAATTCCCAGTATTGGCTGCTTTACAAATCCACTTTTTATGTGAATCAGGTTTAGTTGGGGGAAGCTCTAGAATTTTCATGTAAAAAGTATTTATGGATAGACTTGGCAACTATTTTTGTTAGATCATATATTTCTTCAGGGCACTTTTAGGGGTAGCTATGGAAGCTGCTGATAAGGATTCTCAAGGGTTCCCCATCATCCCCTGGTACTGCTGGGATTAATATTAAATATCTCTTATTTATGCTACAAAAATAAAGACTATCCCAAATCAAGATGCCCACTCTAACATGTCCTACTTTTACTTTTCTCTTCTTGTAACTAAATGTCGCATCCAAGCCAGTTCCAGCACCTTTCTGCAGGTTACTACATCTGAAAGTCAGGACCTGGCTTTGTTATTTGAAGTGCACCAAGGCAAAACTATACCGTGAGGCAGAAAATAAGTCTAAGCTGCCATGTGTTACTGAGTCACGGCTTGCTGTCTAAAGAAGCAAGGCTGAGATGTCCTCTAGCACAGCAAGGTGCCACTGTCCTTCCCCCTCTTGATCAGGGAAATGGGTAAGTTTGATTCCAAAGGAAACACTCTAATAGAATACACATGTTGTCGGAGAGAAGTCATAAGCATCTAAATTATACCATCTGATATGGATATGGTAGCCACTAAACACATGTGACTACCTAAATTTAAGTGAATTAAAATTAAATATAATGCAACCTGTACAATCAGAAAAATTTGAAATTATACCCCATTTGATTCAAATGTATGAATTGTCAAGATCATTGTACTGTCATGTGTAACTAATAAACAAAAAAAATTAAATATAATGAAAGATTGAGTTCCTCAGTTGTATCGGCCATATTTAAATGCTCACTAGCCACCTATGGCTGGTGGCTACCATACTGGAAAACTGGATCCAGAAACCTCTGTCATCACAGGAAGTTGTAAAGGACAACACTGGTCTAGTCAACCTCATGTCACATAAAATTTTGTGAGTCTAACAAGTTCATAATCAGTGGCCCAAAGAATGGAGATTGAGATGTCTCAGAAGGCTTTCCCTTATGACCATGGGGATTGAGTCTAATGTAGTTTAAGGAGAGGATTTTAAAATGCATGGATCACACAGGACCAGGAGGGGGAGCTGTGATCCTCTGACATTGAGATTGACTTTTCCCCTACTGGAAATTGGATCCTGAACAGCTGTGATGGGATTAAGGCACCAAAATAGAAGCCTAGTTTTGCTATAGCTATAGAATATTTCACAACTCAAAACTCTTGTGACATTTTTAATCTTAAAAATAGGAGATGAAGAAATAAAAAGCCGGCGGATTATTGAGAGCAAGTAAACATTGGGTCATTGTACACAAAATAACACTATATCATTTTCAAGGCTACATACATAACTGAATATATTTGGGGGATTGTCTAGAGTACACAGTCTACAGAGAATTGACTCAGGAGTGAAATCCAGATGACTTCTTGCAGATCCCTGAAGTGCCACAGTGGAGGGGACATCCAGCTCCATGCTGATGAATAAAAACAGCAAAGGAAGTATTTAAGTAGAAAGCCCATCATGAGATGAGCCTGTCACTCATACCCACTACCACAATGGTCCCATTTAGTAAATTGCACTGCAGTTCTCCAAATGGTTCTCTAGTGCTCTGAAATAAACCATGCCTCTCTCTGATGCACCAAACATCTTACTTTAGGACAAAATATTATCAGGTTCATCCAGTCTGCACTAGGGCCCATACATGGGAAGTGGTCCACTTTGAGGGAGGTATTACTTAGCCTCAGGTATGTGAATACTGCACACTGGGAACATTCTACAATCATGGGACAGATTTGATATCAAGCAGTTAATATCCAAGCACCAGCCATTTGTGACCCATATATGAAAGAAATTGCAATTCTCTTTTTGTGAAGGCTTTTGTGGGGGAATAGGAGCCAGATTTGGGTCTCCAGAACTACACTCAACTAAGCACATCTATTTGTTTCACTTTTTAAAATTTGTTTTAATTAGTTATATATGACAGTAGAATGCATTTATGCACTTTGATGTATCATACATGAATGGGGTAATTTCTCATTCTTCTGATTGTACATGTTGTAGAATCATATCAGTCATATAGGTACATAGTGAATAATGTTTGTTTCATTCTGCTATCCTTCCTGTCCCCATATCCCCTTCCCTTCTTTCACTCCCCTCTACCTAATCTAAAGTAACTGTATTCTTCCCTAGCACCAACCCCCCTACCCCTTATTGTGAATTAGCATTCAAATATCAGAGAAAACATTCTGTCTCTGGTTTTCTGGGATTAGCTTATTTCACTCAGCATGATATTCTCCAACTCCACCCATTTACCTGCAAATGACATAATTTCATTCTTCTTTAAAGCTAAGTAATATTCCATCAAATATATACCACATTTTCTTTATCCATTCATCTATTCAGGGATCTGCAAGAAGTCATCTGGATTTCACTCCATAGTTTAGCTATGAATTGAGTTGCTATAAACATTGATGTGGCTGTGTCACTGTAGTATGCTGATTTTAAGTCTTTTGGGTATAAACCGAGGAGTGGGATAGCTGGGTCAAACGGTGGTTCCATTCCAGTTTTCTGAGGAATCTCCATACTGCTTTCCATAGTGGTTGCACCAATTTGCGGTGCCACCAGCAAATCTTATTCTTATTAATTATACAATCTCACTTTGTTCATGTAGAAAATTCAGAAAGTAGATATCATCCGGCCCACAGCACTGATGAAGAAACAACAAAGAGTATATGTGCTGTAAAGGGTTTGGAAATGGAGTATTTGAAGGTTTCTAGATACCTTTTTTATGAAATTTTCCCTTCTAAGTATCAGTCATTTCCTTTATTGGCTCTTATTTGAAAATACCACCTGGAAGAAAATCTCTAAACCACGTTACAGTTATTCTAACTGCTTTCTTTGTCTTTCGTCTTCTTTTTTTTTCAAAATCAAGCTCTAGTATGTGCCTCTAATGAATTTTACTATTTATAGGGCTTATCAGATATAGAGTAAACTCACATTTGCATTCCAAATTCATCACCTACTGATCAAGCTAACATTTCATTTGTTTTTAGACAGGTCTTCAAGTCTTCTCATTGGAGCCCATATTTTTGGATATGCTAAAATAGCCAAATACATACCGAATTTTTAAAATCATTTTTATAAACATAGACCCTCAAACTGAGTCCTAGGAAATGTAATTTATTATGAGGATATCTTGAGAACCTGATATGTCTTAAGAACCTGAGAATGCAAATTCAAAGAGAATGCAATTGGACTTTAAGAAAAAAATAGAAAAGCTATGAGCACAATGGTGTGTGCCCCTGGTCCAGGTCCCTGGGAGGCTAAGGCAGGAGGATCCCTTGAGGCCAGGAGTTTGAGGCCAGCCTGGACAACATAGCAAGACCCAGGAGGTGGGGGGGGAGGGAGGGAGAGAGAAAAAAACCTGAATGCTATCGGCACCGTCTCTTCTGTCTGCTTGTATCTGCACATCTGATTTGTTTTTCTCTCATTTTGCACAGTCACATGACAGGAAACATGGCCAACCCTGTTTCTTTCTTTTTTTTTTTTTCATTGCAAGTTTTCTTTTTTTTTAAATTGGTTGTTCAAAACATTACAAAGCTCTTGACATATCATATTTCATACATTAGATTCAAGTTACGGCTTCAGACACAAGAAAGGCACTAAGCCTACTCTCTCAGTTTCAAATCTAATATCCCAAGGAAGGGGCTCTAACTTGGTTTAGATTCCATCTTTGCCCAATCAACTCTGGACAGTGTGTCAGAATCACTTTTTTTTTAAATTAATGAATGAATAATTGTGGGAGTTGTGTGCTTGTATCTCTGATGTATGTGAATATGCACAAGCAAGAAATTATTATTGTTGGCTTTCTCAGTCTGTTTTTTCTCTCTAAAGTTAAGATCTCAAAATATCACCGATGGATATTTCTATTTAGTTTGCTAAATGGGAATAAAGTAGTCATATATACAAACACCTTTAACTTACACCAACACTCGTTTGTTGTTTTAACCAAAGTGCTTATAAACTTATCAGGCCAACAATGATTTCCACAAGTTTGTATTCGATTTATCAGGTGTCTAGATGGTATGCAATTATCCTACAATATATTTTGAATTTTCTGTAATAATGAATTGAATTTAAGTTGATCTCAAAGAATTTTTTAATTATGAAAGCCTACTTAAGAGTCCTAAATAAGAATAACAGAGGGAAGATGGCGGCGAGGGGAGTGCATTGCCCCCGTGTGCTGCTTCACTGTGTGGGACTATGACGAGTCAGGACGGCTAAAGGCTATCTTGTTAGGAATTTCCAGCAATAGTGGGGTGCTCCGGAACCTGGAGGAAGGATTTCCATCGCACGAGGATCGGCTACGGGGACTCAAACGCGAGAGGTTTGTCGCACGGAGGGTAACACTGCTTATTCAGCAAATCGCCCCGCGGCTAGAGTCTGCAGCGCGTGCTGGGAAATGAGGAGATAGCGAAAAAGGGATACAGCGCTGCAGTTTCTGCCAGCCGTGCAAGCACCGTACTCAGGGCTGAATTCTGGGTTCGAGACGGGGAAAGGAAGCAGTCCATCTCGGTTCTCCACACCGGTCAGACCACAGAGGAGGCCAGCAGCCACCATGTTGGAAAGCTGACGTCACCATCCCTGTTTTCGACTGACCGCAGCTCATTCAGCCATAGAACAGGTAATTTCAGGCTGCCATTCGCCTGCGGCTTGCAGACAGATTGCTAGGGTTCAGTGCCTGGGGGCTTCTTAGAACCTGATCGTATCGGAGCGAACACCGAGCGCGGGGCGGCCGAGTTCCGGCTCCCGGAACTGCCCTGGCCCAGGGCTGCGGAGCCTGTGGAGGCTGCATCTTGGACCCTGCTCCTATCAGAGCATACACCAAGCACTAAGCGGCCGAATTCCGGCTCCCGGAACTGAGCCCGCGGGGACTGCTTCTTGGAGCCTACCCTTATAGGAGCTTACACCGAGCACGGAGCGGCCGAGTTCCGGCTCCCGGAACTTCCCTGGCCCGGGGCTAGGAGCCCGCGGAAACTGCTTCTCGGTCCGGGTCCTGCTGAGGGCCGGTCAGGACTCACCCGTTGCTTTGGTTGCCCGGCAAGGGGAACGAAATGCTGCCATTCGCATAGGATACCAACATGGCAGAGATCTGATGTCATCAGAAAGCGGCGGAGGAGAGAACTTCATCAATACCAGCGGCGACAGAAACAGTTGGTCTCCTGGTAGGGGGGGTGAGGCACAGACACCCGAGTCTCCTCAATTTGTCGTCGAGCCAGAGGGGAGGAGCCGGGCCGCCGCCAGCGCCCGGAGCAGGCCCAGCGGCTCGCCAGCGTGGTGACCGCGTGACCCCAATTGGAGAGGGGGCGGAGCGGAGCCGCCACCCGCACCCGCAAGGTGGGCAGACCCGCGACCCAGTGGTACATGGGCGTGGTAGGAGGGGCAGGGCAGAGCCGCCGTTCGCGCTTGCAAGGTAAACAGACCTGTGACAGCCTGGCGGGTCAGGCCCAGTGGCCTGCCAGTGTGGTACACACGTCACCCCAACTGGAGTAGGGGCAGAGCAGATCCTTCTCCCACGCCCGGATCAGGCCCTGCCGGTGTGGTGGTCACGTGACCCCAATTGGAGTGGGGGCGGAGCGGAACCGCCACCCGTGCCCGCAGGGTGAGCAGACCTGTGACCAACCTGCAGATCAGGCCCAGGGGTCCGCAGGCGTGGTAGGAGGGGCAGGGCAGATCCGCCGCCCGCGCCTCCAAGGTAGGCAGACCTGCAACAGACCGGCGGATCAGGCCCAGGAGCCTGCCGGCGTGGTACAAACACCACCCTAATTGGAGTAGTGGCAGAGCAGAGTCGCCGCCCGTGCCAGGAACAGGCCCAGCGTCCTGCAGGCGGGGTAGTCACGACACCCCAATTGGAGTAGGGGCAGAGCAGAGCCTCCACCCGTGCCCGAAAGGTGGGCAGATCTGCGACCGACCAGCGGGACAGGCCCAGTGGCCTGCCGGTACGACAGACACGTCACCCCATTTGGAGTAGGGGCAGAGTAGAGCCGCCGCCCGCGCCTGCAGGGTAGGCAAACCTGCAACCGACCGGCGGATCAGGCCCGGTGGCCTGCCGGCGTGGTACACTCGTCACCCCAATTGGAGTAGGGGCAGAACAGAGCCGCCGCCAGCGCCCAGAACAGGCCCAGTGACCTGCCGGCGTGGTAGCCACGACACCCCAATTGGAATAAGGAGAGAGCAGAGCCGCCGCCCGCACCTGCAGGAAAGATACGCAAGCAGTATGAAAAGACAAGGAAAGAAAGGACCACAAGCAATGCAGGTCAACGCAACTTTAGAAGAGGTAACAGCTGCAGCAGATGGAATGTCAGATAAAGAATTCAGGATATACATGCTTCAGATGATCTGGAGTATCAAGGAAGACATTAAACAGCAAAATCAGACAATGAAAGATCACTTCGACAATGAATTACGCAAACAAATCCAGGAAGCAAAGGATCAACTATACAGGGAGATAGAGGTTATAAAAAACAAACAAACAGAAATCCTAGAAATGCAGGAAGCAATAAACCAACTTAAAAACTCAATGGAGAATACTACCAGCAGAGTAGAACACTTAGAAGATAGAACATCAGACAATGAAGACAAAGTATTTCAACTGGAAAAGAACATAGACAGCTCAGCAAGACTGTTAAGAAACCATGAGCAGAACATCCAAGAAATATGGGATAACATTAAGAGACCAAACTTAAGAGTCATTGGGATACAGGAAGGTACAGAGCTCCAAACCAAAGGAATGAGCAGTCTATTCAATGAAATAATACGAGAAAACTTCCCAGACTTGAAGAATGAGACAGAATCCCAAATCCTAGAAGCCTACAGGACGCCGAATGTGCAAAATCATAAGAGATCCACACCTAGACACATTATAATGAAGATGCCCAACATACAGAATAAGGAGAGAATTTTAAAAGCTACAAGAGAAAGGAAGCAGATTACATTTAGGGGTAAGCCAATCAGGATAACAGCTGATCTTTCAACACAGACTCTGAAAGCTAGAAGATCCTGGAATAACATATTTCAAACACTGAAAGAAAATGGGTTCCAACCAAGAATTGTGTATCCAGCGAAATTAAGCTTCAGGATGGAAGATGAAATTAAAACCTTCCACGATAAACAAAAGTTTAAAGAATTCGCAGCTAGAAAACCATCTCTTCAAAACATCCTCGCCAAAGCATTACAGGAAGAGGAAATGGAAAATAACAATGAAAACCAACAGTGGGAGGTAGGACAGTAAAGGGGGGGAAAATAATCAAAGAGGAAAACAAACCATGTTTAGTAACAGAAATAAACAAATATGGCTGGAAGAACAACCCATATCTCAATAATAACCCTAAATGTTAATGGCTTAAACTCACCAATTAAGAGACACAGGCTAGTAGAATGGATCACAAAACAAGACCCAACAATATGCTGCCTACAGGAGACGCATTTGATAGGAAAAGACATACATAGGCTGAAGGTGAAAGGTTGGGAAAAATCATATCACTCATATGGACTTCGGAAACAAGCAGGAGTGTCCATACTCATATCAAATAAAATAGATTTCAAGCCAAAGTTAATCAAAAGGGATAAAGAGGGACACTACATACTGCTTAAGGGAACCATACACCAACAAGACATAACAATCATAAATATTTATGCCCCAAACAATGGTGCAGCTATGTTCGTCAAACAAACTCTTCTCAAGTTCAAGAGTCTAATAGACCACCATACCATAATCATGGGAGACTTCAACACACCTCTCTCGCCACTGGACAGATCTTCCAAACAAAAGTTGAATAAGGAAACTATAGAACTCAATAACACTATTAATAACCTAGACCTAATTGACATATATAGAGTATACCACCCAACATCAAGCAGTTACACTTTTTTCTCAGCAGCACATGGATCCTTCTCAAAAATAGATCATATATTATGTCACAGGGCAACTCTTAGACAATATAAAGGAGTAGAGATAATACCATGCATCTTATCTGATCATAATGGAATGAAACTGAAAATCAACGATAAAAGAAGGAAGGAAAAAGCATACATCACTTGGAGAATGAACAATAGGTTACTGAATGATCAATGGGTTATAGAAGACATCAAGGAGGAAATTAAAAAATTCTTAGAGATAAATGAAAACACAGACACAACATATCGGAATCTATGGGACACATTGAAAGCAGTTCTAAGAGGAAAATTCATTGCTTGGAGTTCATTCCTTAAAAAAAGAAAAAACCAACAAATAAATGATCTCATACTTCATCTCAAAATCCTTGAAAAAGAAGAGCAAAACAACAGCAAAAGAAGTAGAAGGCAAGAAATAATTAAAATCAGAGCTGAAATTAATGAAATCGAAACAAAAGAAACAATTGAAAAAATTGACAAAACTAAAAGTTGGTTCTTTGAAAAAATAAACAAAATCGACAGACCCTTAGCGATGCTAGCGAAGAGAAGAAGAGAGAGAACTCAAATTACTAGCATACGGGATGAAAAAGGCAATATCACAACAGACACTTCAGAAATACAGAAGATAATCAAAAACTATTTTGAATCCTTATACTCCAATAAATTAGAAGATAGTGAAGGCATAGATAAATTTCTTAAGTCATATGATCTGCCCAGATTGAGTCAGGAGGATATAGACAACCTAAACAGACCAATATCAATTGAGGAAATAGAAGAAACCATCAAAAGACTACCAACTAAGAAAAGCCCAGGACCGGATGGGTATACAGCAGAGTTTTACAAAACCTTTAAAGAGGAACTAATACCAATACTTTTCAAGCTACTTCAGGAAATAGAAAAAGAGGGAGAACTTCCAAATTCATTCTACGAGGCCAACATCACCCTGATACCTAAACCAGACAAAGACACTTCAAAGAAAGAAAACTACAGACCAATATCTCTAATGAACCTAGATGCAAAAATCCTCAATAAAATTCTGGCGAATCGGATACAAAAACATATCAAAAAAATTGTGCACCATGATCAAGTAGGATTCATCCCTGGGATGCAAGGCTGGTTCAATATACGGAAATCAATAAATGTTATTCACCACATCAATAGACTTAAAAATAAGAACCATATGATCATCTCGATAGATGCGGAAAAAGCATTCGACAAAGTACAGCATCCCTTTATGTTCAAAACTCTAGAAAAACTAGGGATAACAGGAACATACCTCAATATTGTAAAAGCAATCTATGCTAAGCCTCAGGCTAGCATCATTCTGAATGGAGAAAAACTGAAGGCATTCCCTCTAAAATCTGGAACAAGACAGGGATGCCCTCTCTCTCCACTTCTGTTCAACATAGTTCTCGAAACACTGGCCAGAGCAATTAGACAGACGAAAGAAATTAAAGGCATCAAAATAGGAAAAGAAGAACTTAAATTATCACTATTTGCAGATGATATGATTCTATACCTAGCAGACCCAAAAGGCTCTACAAAGAAACTATTAGAGCTAATAAATGAATTCAGCAAAGTGGCAGGATATAAAATCAACACGCATAAATCAAAGGCATTCCTGTATATCAGCGACAAATCCTCTGAAATGGAAATGAGGACAACCACTCCATTCACAATATCTTCAAAAAAAATAAAATACTTGGGAATCAACCTAACAAAAGAGGTGAAAGACTTATACAATGAAAACTACAGAACCCTAAAGAGAGAAATAGAAGAAGATCTTAGAAGATGGAAAAATATACCCTGTTCATGGATAGGCAGAACTAACATCATCAAAATGGCGATATTACCAAAAGTTCTCTATAGGTTTAATGCAATGCCAATCAAAATCCCAACGGCATTTCTTGTAGAAATAGAGAAAGCAATCATGAAATTCATATGGAAAAATAAAAGACCCAGAATAGCAAAAACAATGCTAAGCAGGAAGTGTGAATCAGGCGGTATAGCGATACCAGACTTCAAACTATACTACAGAGCAATAGTAACAAAAACAGCATGGTACTGGTACCAAAACAGGCGGGTGGACCAATGGTACAGAATAGAGGACACAGAAACCAATCCACAAAACTACAACTATCTTATATTTGATAAAGGGGCTAAAAGCATGCAATGGAGGAAGGATAGCATCTTCAACAAATGGTGCTGGGAAAACTGGAAATCCATATGCAACAAAATGAAACTGAATCCCTTTCTCTCGCCATGCACAAAAGTTAATTCAAAATGGATCAAGGAGCTTGATATCAAATCAGAGACACGCCGTCTGATAGAAGAAAAAGTTGGCTACGATCTACATACTGTGGGGTCGGGCTCCAAATTCCTCAATAGGACACCCATAGCACAAAAGTTAATAACTAGAATCAACAAATGGGACTTACTCAAACTAAAAAGTTTTTTCTCAGCAAAAGAAACAATAAGAGAGGTAAATAGGGAGCCTACACCCTGGGAACAAATCTTTACTCCTCACACTTCAGATAGAGCCCTAATATCCAGAGTATACAAAGAACTCAAAAAATTAGACAATAAGAGAACAAACAACCCAATCAACAAATGGGCCAAGGACCTGAACAGACACTTCTCAGAGGAGGACATACAGTCAATCAACAAGTACATGAAAAAATGCTCACCATCTCTAGCTGTCAGAGAAATGCAAATCAAAACCACCCTAAGATACCATCTCACTCCAGTAAGATTGGCAGCCATTATGAAGTCAAACAACAACAAGTGCTGGCGAGGATGTGGGGAAAAGGGTACACTTGTACATTGCTGGTGGGACTGCAAATTGGTGCAGCCAATTTGGAAAGCAGTATGGAGATTTCTTGGAAAGCTGGGAATGGAGCCACCATTTGACCCAGCTATTCCCCTTCTTGGTCTATTCCCTAAAGACCTAAAAAGAGCATGCTACAGGGACACTGCTACATCGATGTTCATAGCAGCACAATTCACAATAGCAAGACTGTGGAACCAACCTAGATGCCCTTCAATAGACGAATGGATAAAAAAAATGTGGCATTTATACACAATGGAGTATTACTCTGCATTAAAAAATGACAAAATCATAGAATTTACAGGGAAATGGATGGCATTAGAGCAGATTATGCTAAGTGAAGCTAGCCAATCCCTAAAAAACAAATGCCAAATGTCTTCTTTGATATAAGGAGAGTAACTAAGAACAGAGTAGGGACGAAGAGCAGGAGAAGAAGATTAACATTTAACAGGGATGAGAGGTGGGAGGGAAAGGGAGAGAGAAGGGAAATTGCATGGTAATGGAAGGAGACCCTCAGGGTTATACAGTGGAGGGGGTAGAGAGAGAGGAGGGGAGGGGAGGGGAGAGGTGGGGAGGGGGGAGGGTGGAGGATGGGAAAGGCAGCGGAGCACAACAGACACTAGTATGGCAATTTGTAAATCAATGGATGTGTAACTGATGTGATTCTGCAATCTGTGTATGGGGTGAAGGTGGGAGTTCATAACCCACTTGAATCAAAGTGTGGAATATGATATGTCAAGAAATTTGTAATGTTTTGAACAACCCACAATAAAAATTGAAAAAAAAAAACTTAATTGGAAGCGAAAAAAAAAAAACCACCCATGTCACTTTTGTCTCTTTTCTAAGAAGTGGCAATACTGTTAACATTTTCTGGAATAATGGTATGCGTTACTTAATGTCAGTCTATCATTCTGTGGAAAAAAAATACAGTCTATATGAAAGGAAAAAAAAAAGAGTCCTAAATAATATATTATTGGCTGATAATACATCATCTATAAATACAATGACTAAGAAATCTGTTTCAAACATTTAAAAAAGAAAATATTAGATGTATCATTACATGCCCATTTCTCCAAAATTTTCTTTCACTGTCTACTCACATCATAGAAGCTCGGTCCATATGTATATTTTTATTCTAAATCATAATCACTGTTACCTTAGGAAGATATGTTAGCTTGATAAAAAGAAGAAAATAATGAATGTTTTGAATGAAGCTCTATAGAAATAGGCAATATTGAAAGGTAAGCATGAAAATATAGATAGCATCATTGATCAAGAAAAGAGAAATAAAAATAAGGAACTATTTCTAAACAAATAAATATTAAGAGGGCAGGGGTTGTAGCTCAATGGTAAAGCACTTGCCTAGCACATGTGAGGCACTGAGCTCAATCCTCAGCACAACACAAAAATAAGTAAAATATAGGTATTGTGTCCACCTACAACTAAAATATTTTGTAAAATAATATTAAGAATTAGAATGTAGCTCAGTGGGAGAGTACTTGCCTAGTATGTACAAAGCCCTGAGTTCAATCCCTAGTACCACAAAAAAAGCAAGCAAGCAAGCAAGAAAAAAAGAATTGATATATGATCCTAATAAATTGATTTACTAACTGTCCCTCAGGATTCTTATCATTACTAGCAATCTTTAGCCTAAGTTACATTCATAAGTATGTTGACTTCTTCTTTTTCAAATTGCTAATACTCTTGCCCATCAGTCAGCCAGGTAATCACTTCAAATAATAATGAGAGATAATTTATTTGGTAGATACTTGTACAGATCTACTTCCAGTTTCATGGAAAACAAATTCAATGGTATAATTTGGTATATACAGCCTTCAAATATAAATTCACATTTTAATCCTGAATCTAACACAAAAATATTACACCACCATACAAGAGTCTGTTTAGTTTTGCTTTTGGTGTGTGTGTGTGTGTGTGTGTGTGTGTGTGTGTGTGTTTGTAGTGCTGGAATTAGAGACCTCATGAGTGGTAGGCAAACTCTCTACCACTGAGCTACACACTTCCTGCTCTTTAAGTCTCAGTTTTTTCATGTTTCAAAAATTTTAAGGAGACACAGTGAAGGATGTCTGTTCAATTGAGGCAGAATTTACATACAGTAAAATATAGAGCTCATGAGTGTCACACCTGATATAAGTCATGACAAATGCAAGCATCCACACCCAAGTCAAGACAAGGAACATTTACACCACCCCAGAAAACTCCTTCATGATGTGGAAGCATTTAAAGATTTTTTTTTTGTCAGTATTGTGTCACCTGTAAACATGGAATTGATTGTGGATAGGAGTTAGAAAAATAGGTCCATGAAGCTATTTAATTTGCTAACTAAAACATTCATTTTAGTAAAAAAAAAAAAATTTCTCACTTAATCAGTACTTTCCAAACTGTTCTATGAAACTCCCTGTGACAGGTTAACTGGTTGGGGAGAAGTGGTAAAAGGGAGCAGCCCACCCACTCAGCCAGGTCAAGAGTCAAATGCTGGGACACTGGGGTAATGTGCTTTTTTACTGCAGAACTCTCCTGCACCTTTTTGATTTTCCTAATGTGAAGTGTAACTTCATCCCCAGGAACATAAAATGCCTATTTCTAAAATGTATTGTCCACAGAGTACTTTTGCTCAAAGCATCTATTTATATCTCATGGGAATTTAGGTTACCACCAAGACAGCTTGGGAAATTCTGACCTTGATCATGACAACCTCGAAAATACCCAGAAAGGCTGAGTTTCTCCCCAAAGACTTTAAATGCCATCTAGTATTGCCTGAGACTTCCCTTGAAGTAACTCTCTTCTCCCAAGCTTTCTAACTACTTCAGAGACACTCCTTGTGTAGGATGGATCAAGTCAGGATGGAAAAATCTTCCCTGTCCTACGATTTTGGGGAAAATAGATGTCTAACATTATACATTTGAAAATAAAATGAATAAACTCTTTTGACTTCTCCCATATTAAGAAATCCTGGGAACCTTAAGGAATTGGGGTGACTTCTAGTATTGTTTCTTATTCTGTGATAGTCAAGGATGCTCTGTAAATATACATTCTGAGCATCTGTTATATATGATTTCCTTTCTTATGTAATGCATTTTTAAGATTTAGTCAATAGTTACAACCTCTACTGCATACTACACACATGAAAACTAGGTAAGCTCTTGTCTACTCATAATTTCCATAGTTGCAAAAAGGTATAAGTGGTCATCAGAGCTATTGGTAGTGAGATCCAGGTGTTTCCCTAGCACTTCAAACAGCCATCACCCAAATCCTTTTGCTTTCTCTTTAGTTTTGTCCTGTTCTTTCTCTTCTCTTTATTTTCCTGGCCTCTGACTATGTATATCCACCCAGAACACATGTGTAGACACATAGAAAAATCACACCTTATTTTTTTTTCTGTGTGTATAAGTGTACATACTTGGCATCTGTCTTGGGTTTGGGTCTGGTGTGCCCCAAACCCAAATTGATAGATAAATTTCTCCCCATGAATGTCTGTTTAGCAAATTGATATATTTATAAATTTTCTTACCCACTGTAATTCTATTAATATTTAAAGTCAGATAAATATCAGTTTAACATTTCACATGTGAAGATGGAGAAAGATGCAGAAAATAACCAATAAACAAATCCTGTGCTATATGTTATTTGCAGTAAGCAAGTGGAAAGAAATAAGAGCAAGCTTCAGAGAGGCATTATTGAATCTTTCTTTTCTATAAAACACCCTCAAGTATCAACCACCAGTAGCAAAGCTACAATAGGAGTTTTGATTCCTTTCTGAAGGAAAAACATTGGATTTTTTGTTTGCTTTATGTGTTTTGTTATTTGCCATTAAGTTGATTGATTCCATTGTCATGGCTCTGAATCTTGAAAAAAAATTTTTTCTTATTTTGGACTTGGAAGAAAAAGTTCCCCTATTGAACAGATATCTTAAAATTTGGTTTTTAAATAAATCTATTTAAAATAATTATAATAATTTTTGCAAAATAAAAAAAATAGAGACCATAGATTAACACTTAAAATAAGACTTGTTGTTCAAGAGAACTGTATTGTGGGAGGGAAGAGGGGAGAGTTTTACCAACCTGTAGCTAGACAGTGTCCACGCTTTGGTTTCTTAACACATGAAAATTCTTGTATTCATAAGACCCTCTCAGTTCCCTCCTTGAGTGGCTTTCTTGTAGCTGAGACAAGAAGACCTCTGAAGGAAAAGCCAGACCTTCCAGTCCTAGATCACAACCTCAAAAAGACTATTTTAAGAGAGCACCATAACATGCATTTCAAAGGACCCCCGTATTCTTCTGGGAAGGCATTTAGGATGTATTTTCCTCTAAGTTACCTTACTCTAATCATTGACCTGTTAGGTAGCTTACCTCTAGAGTAGCTGGTGTATCCTTCCTATTATAGGTTGGTATGTAATCAATGGTCAAAGTCTCTTCAACACTTATGTTCGACCTGAGATGAAAAAAAAATAAAAATAAATGAAGGAAACTGTCAGATCTGGAGAGAAAGGCAAAGAGAAGTGGTCAGAAGAGACTTGCTTGTTTTAATTTGTTGGTGAGTTCCATAAAAACAATCACCAACTTAAACCAAAATTGAAAAATGACAGAGAAAATAGAATTTCTAGTATCCAGTCATGTGTGATCTGCCAGTGGTAGTCTGGTATATAAGGGAGCCCCCTGGATCTCTCTCCGAACACCTGTTCTTCTGTAAAATCTGAAACTATTAAACTATTGTCTCTAGGAACTAGGAAAATGCAAACAGGCAAAGCAGAGACATCGTTGTCATCATCATTATCAATAAAGATGACTATATCTAATACTGTGCTTCAGATATTCTCCTAATCAAATTTGATATCAAATGCTCTACCTCCTAAAGCCCATATGCTTAAGAAGTTCAATATTTTCAAACCATAAAAAAGTAAACTATGTCTATCAGTGTTAAACACATACTTGCACGCCAATCATTCAATAGCCTACCCTCCTACATGGAATAGTACAGGGAGGAAATGAATTAATGCTGGATTATTTCATCTTTTTAAGCAATAGCTGCGGCTTACATTGTTTGAGAAAGCAAAGTCAAATCCCCACTTAAAAATAAAACAAGAGGTAAAGTTTCCAATAGTAGAATAATAACAGAGACTCATGTTTTTGGATGAAAAAAAAACTCCTAATTTCTTTGTGGCTTTTAATTTAATGAACCCACATTTGTATTCTTATTACCAACACTTTCCCTTTTCTTTATGAGATCTTGAAACATAAAGCCTTCAATTATGCAGAGATTATTGAAAATGGCAAAACGTTCAGGCTCTGAGATCCCACCAGCGTCACAGTGGAATACCAGCTCTATGTGTAAAGCGGATATGCTCAGTGAGAAAAATGAGAAAAAGATAAAGAAAAAGGTCAGTATTATGATGACCTTCTATGAAAACAGAAAGTCTGTGGGCTATTGTTAAGCTTTATGAGATTTTCAGGGCTGGTTACAGATTGTTTTCTATAAACAAGAAAAAAAAATCACTTCTTTATTCCTAGCTCAGCAGACTTCTCCAAGAGCTCAAGTGGCTGAACTAGAGGTAAATTCACTAAATATAATTTACTATGCATTTACTATGTACCAGGAGTTGTTGTAAGTTGTGTATATTTATTAATTTATGTAATTTTTATAAAGGGCATATGAAGTATGTCAGCAGGAATGTGGAGTATAAACCTGTAAAAAACCACTCCTCCATAAAAGCTTTGAGAACACTGGGGAAAACTGTCAAATCATCATTTTCAGAACTCTGGAAATAAGCCAAAGTCTTGCAACAAGTCAGGGGGCATTTATTCAAGAGAAGGGGCCAAATATCGGTAATAACAGTGAGCTTTGTGTCATTTTAATTTCTTCTATACCCATTCTTTTCTCCCTAGCTCCACAATAGCCTTGAAAATCAACAGCCCCGCAATTACAAAGAAAACAATCATCTTACAAACCCTGGAGGAAGCAGAATGGTTTTGGGATGCCACAAAAGCATCATTCTTAAAGAATTTCCATTATTGGCCTAGCAGTTCCCTGGAAACCTCCACTCAAAGGGATTGTCTTTATCTGACCTGAATCAGTGCTCACTAACTGTGAACAGCCTTTCTCCAAGGGCGCTTGTCAAAAACAATCAGCAGTAACCATTTAGTGCTGAGGCTTCCTAAAACAGTGATAATGTTTGGTGCAAAAAGAAGCTAAACAACAACAACAAAAAAAAAAAACTCAGAAGGAAATATTTGGGGAATAAAATGTCATGGAAACGTTGAAGTGTTCTGTCATATTTAAGCAAATCTAAAAGGTCACACATGTGAAAGGATCTACATGTGTACATGTCAAGGAAAGACCTGAAAAAGCCCTAAATTCACATTTCTGTCTAACCTGAAGACTATGCACAAACAGAGAGTGAAGGTTTTGCAATCTGCCTGCCTAAGCATTGACAGTGCACCTCAACACATACATACCTCTCCTCAAAGGCCAGGGGACTTACTGACTCCAGCCATCTAAGGAAATCACTGTCCAATCATTACCCGATCATGAAGATAATCAAGCAGAGACTTCAGTGACTCCACATGACACAGAATGCAGGCTTAAAAGAATTAGTTTAGAAGAGCAACAAAATAAAGAGCAACAACAAAAGCAAACTCAGTGGAGAAGAGTAAATCTGATTTCTAGAGCAGCCGCTTATTATTAAAATGTTCAATTTTAAACAAAATTGGTGACATATGCAAAGAAACAAGAAAGTATAACCGATAGGCAAGAGGGGAAAAAAAGTTAATCAACAGCCTGAGGAAGTCCAGACATTGGATTTACTAGACAAATAATTTAAATCAATTGTTTAAATATATTTAGAGCATCAGTTAAATCAAGTCTGAAAAGCAAAAGGAAATTACAAGGAAGATGGTTTACCAAATAGAGAATATCAACAAAAGAGATAGAAATGATTTTAAAATGAGCCAATAGAAATTTTAGAGTTGCAAATAACTAAGATGAATTTAAAAATCAACAGAGAGTCTCAAACCCTAGTTGACCTGGTAGGAAAAAGAATAAACAAACTTGAAAACAGGTAAATTGAGATTATCCAGTATGGGGAACAGAAAAGAAAAACAAAGAAAAATAAGCAGAGTCTCAAAGACATGTAGGTTAGTGTCAAGTGTACCAACATACTCATAATGGGATTTCCAAAAGGAGAGGATTGAAAAAAGGGAGCCAGAGAATTTTGGAAGAAATAGAAGCTCAGAAAATTCCAAACTTTTTTGAAAAACAATAATTTGTATACCCAAGAAGTTCAACAAACACAATGCAAGATAAACCCAAAGAGATCCACACCTAAAAATATCATGGACAAACAGGATGAACAAAAGACAAGGAATCATGCAAGCAGCAAGAGAGAGGCTACCTGTCATAAACATGAAGGCCAATATCTTAGTCCATGTGTGCTGCTAAAACAGAAAACAACAGACTGAGTAATTTACAAAGGAAGAAAATGTATTTGGTTCATGGTTATAGAGTCTGGGAAGTCCAAGATCAAGGGACTGCATCTTGTGAGGACCTTCCAACTGGATCATAAAATGGCAGAAAACAATCCATGAGAAGATAGCACATGAAAGAGAGTAAAAGGGGACCAAACTTGCTTTTTTAAAAAAAATATATATATATAGTTGGACACAATACCTTTATTTATTTATTTTTATGTGGCGCTGAGGATCGAACCCAGGGCCTCTCATGTGCTAGGCAAGTGTTCTACCGCTAAGCCACAACCCCAGCGCCCCAAACTTGCTTTTATATCAAACCAGCTCTTCCAATAGCAAAGCCATCCCCACCATAACATTAACTCCTGTTAAAGGTCCCACTTCTCAACACAATTGCATTGGTGTTATAATTTAGATCTGAATATCCCCCAAAGCTCACACATTGAAAGCAGGGTCCTCAATTCAGCAAGATTCAGTGGTGAAGCTTTTAGGCAATGATTGGATCATGAAGGCTCCAATCTCATCAGTGGAGTAATACATTTGATGGATTAGTCCTTTGACAGCTAAATGGACTACTAAAAGGTGAGACCTCGTTGGAGGAAGTATGTCACTGGGGAGCACTCTGGAAGGATTTAGCTTATAGTTGACTCCTTTACCCATCTCTCTCTGCTTCCTGGCTGCTATGAGCTGAGAAGCTTTCCTCCTCTATGCCCTTAGTCCATGTTTCTATCTTAGTGTCATACAACCATGGACTGAATCCTCTGATAACCATCAGCCCCAATAAATCTTTCTTCTTCTAAGTTATTCTTACCAGGTATTTTGGGTCACAGTGATTAAAAGTTGACCAACACTGGGGACTAAATTTTTAACACATGAATTTCAGGGAATACATTTAAACCATAGCAGAAAAGAAATAAGAAGAAAATTAAAATGGCACTCTAGGAAATATCCATTGAAAACTAAATAAGGAAGTAATGAAAAAAATAGAGGAATTATATTTAAAAATAGCAAAATAAAAGATGTAAATCTTACCTTATCAGTAACTACATTAAATGCAAATGGATTAAACACTCCAGGCAAAAGACAGAAACTGGGAGAATTAATTTTTTAAAGTCATTATCTAACAATATGCTATATATGAGACACACATCTCATATTCAAATGCAAAAATAGGTTGAAGCTAAATGAATGAAAAATATGTAACATGCAAAGGATAGTTGAAGGACTATATTGATATCAGAAAAGAAGACTGGTGAATTCACTCCTGGTGAATGACTGGACACTCTCCCTTAATTAAAAAACTTGTTCGTAGAGACAAACAAGGATATTTTATAATGACAAAATGGATTAATCCTCCCCAAACCAGAGATCACTTCACCAAGATTTAACAATTATAAATATGCAAATACCTAATAACAAAGCCAAAAATACATGAAGCAAAAATTGATAGAATTGAGGGAGAAATAAACAATTCAATAACAATAGTTGGAGACTTCAGGACTTGACGTTCAGTAGTAAATAGAACAACTAGATAGAAGATCAGCAAAAAGACAGCAGACTAGCACAAGACTATGAACCAACTAGACTTAACAGACCTCTCTCCAAATTAGTAGCATATAGGTTCTTCAAATGTCCCATGAACATCATCTAAAATAGGCCATAAATGCATGGTCAAAACCTCCAAAAAAAAACTCTTATTTAAAAAAATGAAAGCATCGAAACCATAGAAACCACAACAGAATGAAATTAGAAATCAATAATAGAAGAAAATCTGGAAATTCACAAAAAAGTGAAAATAAAACAATATACGCATAAATAGAGAATATTTTGGGTTGAATGAAAATGAATAATACAACATACCCAAATTTGTAAGAGGCAATAAAAGCATAGCTCAGAGGGATCTTTATAAACGTAAATGTCCACACAAAAAAAGAAAAAAAGGACTCAAATACCTAATTTACACTGTATGGAACTAGAAAAACAAGAGGAAACTAAGCTCAAAACAAATGTAAAGAAGGAAATAATGCAAATTAGAGTATAAATAAACAAAATAGAGAATGCACAATAATAAAGAAAGCTGATACACCAAATGTTGGGTAATAGCAATAATACTGATGAAACTTTAGCTTTACTAATAAGAAAAACAGAGAGATACAAATAGATGAAATTGGGAATTAAAGATAGGACAGTAGTCCTGGTTTTAAAGAAAGAAAAAGAATTATATGAGAACAATACGACCAATTTTATAATAATTTAGACCACCTAGGTAAAATGGACTAATTCCTACAAAGATACAAACTACTAAAGCTTACAAAAAGAAATAAAAAATCTGACTAAAAGTATAAGTGAAGCAGTTGAATTAATGATCATGATGTTCCACAAAGAAAAGCCCAGGCCCAACTGACCTCACTTGTGAGTTGTGCTGAACGTTTGAAGCTTTCATAAACTCTTCCCCAAAAACAGAAGAGGAGGGAACAATCCCTAAATCATTCCATGAGGCCAGTATTACCCTGAGAACAAAACCAAAGACATCACAGAACAACATTCCTATACGACAATAGACAAAAGTAACTCTAATACCTACAAACAAACTGAAGGCAGTAGCATGTTGAAATTATAACATGACTGAATGCATTCATCCTGGAAATGCAATGTTTGTTCAACAAATGAAAATCAACCAATGCAATAGACCATACTATAGGATAAAGAATGAAAAACTACATGACCATCAAAATGGGTGCATAAAAAAGGTTGTGACAAATACAAACACCCATACATGATAAAAACTCTAAACAAACTAGAACTAGAAGGGAACTCCTTCAACCTGAAAAAGAACCTTTACAAAATTCCACAGCCAACATCACCCCCTCCTGGTGAATGACTGGACACTCTCCCTTAATTAAGATCAGGAATGAGACAAGGATGTTTCTTTTAATTCTTTTTATCTTCACACTGGAGTTCTAGTCAGAACAATTAGAAGAGAGAAGAAACAAAAATAAGCAACAACACTACCTGTAAGTGAGAATGACAGCTTGCATATAAAAACGTCCAAGAAAACACACACACACACACACAATTAGAACTAGTGAAAAAGTTCAGCAAGGTTCAGGATACTAGATCGATACACAAAATCAATTATTTTTTTGTGACCATGAATAATAAAAAAAATGAAATGAAGAAAATAATTCCTTCAACAGTTGCATCAAAAGTGATGAAATGCTTAGGGATTAATTTAACAAAAATAAGCTCAAGACTGGTACACCAAAAATTACAAAATTGCCCAAATAATTAAAACCAAAATAAATAAATACAAAAATATTCTGTAATCATTAATTGAGTGACTTAAAATTATACAAATGACAATGAGTTCACAAATTGATCTGTAGAGGCAATATAATCGCTGTCAAAATCTCAAGTAAGGAGCTGGGGATGTGGCTCAAGCGTGCTCGCCTGGCATGTGTGCAGCCCGGGTTCGATCCTCAGCACCACATACAAACAAAGATGTTGTGTCCGCTGAGAACTAAAAAATAAATATTAAAAAAACTCTCTCTCTCTCTCTCTCTTTTTCTCTCTCTCTCTTAAAAAAAAAAAAAAAAAAAAAAAAAAAAAAAAAAAAAAAAA
>NW_026000048.1:6591941-6602884 GCF_001458135.2 Marmota marmota marmota | reverse complement strand
AGAGCCTACAGAATGGGAGAAAAATCTTTCTACTGGCAACCCAAACAGAGCATTAATCTCCAGATATATAAGAACTCAAAAACTTAACACCAAACAAGAAAACAAATAACATAGTCAATAAATTGGCTAAGGAACTGAACAGGCACATTTACAAAAGAAGAAATGAGATCTGTCAACAAATACATGAAAAAATGTTCAACATCTCTAGCAATTAGAGAAATGCAAGTCAAAATTACACTGAGATTCCATCTCACTGCAGTTAGAAGTATGGCAATTATCAAGAATATGAGCAACAATAAATGCTGACAAGGATGTAGGGGAAAAGATCCTTCATACATTGTTGGTGGGATTGCAAGTTGGTGTAACCACTATGGGAAGCAGTATAGAAACACATTTGACCCACTTATCCCACTCCTTGGTTTATATCCAAAGGACTTACAATCAGTACTATGACACAGCCACTTCCATGTTTATATCAGCTCCATTCACAAGAGCCAAGCTATGGAACCAACCTAGATGTCTTTCAACAGGTGAATGGATAAAGAAACTCTGGCATATATATAGAGGGGAATATTCAGCCTTAAGGAAGAATGAAATTATGGCATTTGCCAGTAAATGGATGGAACTGTAGAAATTATACTAAATGAAATAAGACAGTCCCCAAAAACCAAAGGCAGAATGTTTGCTCTGATATGTGGAGGCTAACCCACAACAAGGTAGGAGAAATAAAACCCAATGCACCTAAAAAGTTGGGTGACCTTTCCAAGGTCAGAGCTGATCAATGCAAGTATTTCTTCCACACTTCTGAAATTTTCATTTTGAAAGATATATAGACAACTCTTTATTTAAGTACATTGTTTAAAAGAGAATTTTATATATTTGTTTCTGACTGTAAGAAAGATAAACAATTTAGAGAAAAGTTAAAATAAATACATCTACTGAGAAGAAAATGCAAGAAGTTACATTTATACCCCTTCAACTTTCTCTAACTAAATAATCCTTCTTATCACTAATAGTATAGAATGATTTTCATTCTTCACTTTTTGACTTGCTCATTGAGGATCCACCATCAGAGCTCCATGTTATCACCTATGTCCATAGTGCCTCCAGACATAACCAAGGTGAGTCAGTAAAACTCCCTATATTCCTGGATCAGCTTCTTGCAGCCTGTCAGGGAGTGTTATATTCAGCATTTGATGTATTGGCCATGGATCTTCTAAGATCTTTTTATCCAATATGTTGCTGGGAGATTATTTTCTATGGGTGTCTCATGTTTCTGCATCTGTTATGCGCTCCTTGTTACAAACTATTTTTTCAAATATCTCTTTATAGTCAACAGCCTTGGAATAGAGAACATATCTTCCTTCAGGACAAAGGACAAGCATGCTTACTGCCCATTTCAAAAGTTTTGATTCCCTAAACTCAGGGGTCCTCTCGCAGAATATAAGCCATGTCATCTCCACGTCCCACCTGGCCCTCTTCATGTTGATCTGTGAGGACAGAATTTACAGAAATGGCACAAAAACCGTTCACACTGGGTCACGGCTAATGCCATCCCTGCTCTTGCTGGCCTCAGGGTCACGTACTCGTAGCAGGCTGGTTTGAGACCTTGCATATAGGGCGAAATCTTAGACTCTTCCTATTTATTGACACACGTACTCAAGTTTTAGTATAAACCAGATTAAATGTCAGGAAAAAATGATTATGGTTCAAATCTATATATTGTCCAAGGTTCGTCATAATCCCAAGCCTGCTTCATCCATCACGACCCTGTCATCCCTTTCCCTCGGCACTCATTGCTCCCCTTCTTTAGAGAAGCCTACATTCTCTCACTCAGCACTGCTCAATGTTCTCAGATCCTTGTGGAAAACATTGCTTGATGGATGCTTTACTCCAGCTTAGTATCTCTATGCAATGGAGCTAAAGCTCTTCATCTGTAACAGAAAGTTTGGAAAGTCTCCAGTTCTCTGACCATATCTGACTAGGATACATTAGCCCTTTTTAATCTAGTAAATTCCTACTTGAATATTTTTTGGCTCTTTGGGTATGACTTCTAAAACCACACTCTTCTCCATTCTCCACCATTACCTCCACCGATGTCAATTAGAAAAGACAACTAGGACTTCATGTTACCACTCTGAATATGTAAATATCAATTATGATAGCTTGCCTCGATGTGTGAATTATTTGTGTATTCCAAAGTCATATAAAAGATACAGATACTAAATATAATTCCATATTAGCATGTATTTAGAATACCAATTTCTAACAAATAAGGTTTATTTTGATGTCATAGTTACAAACCCACAATCCCATTTTGTTATTACAGCAGATCTAATAGAATCAATTTAATAGAAATCCCTCAAAAGATGTATCTTCAATTTTTTGTCCACTTAGCAGTCAGTCTAATAGAGATTTGGGGTTTATATTTAAATAAGATAGAATAAATGTGCTCATAGATTTTTTTTTCAAGAGCTCTATTTTATTCTCAAGTGGCATTTTAACTGGCCAATTGGCTTCATATTATGGTACTTAGGAAATTCTTTCATACAGGTCCAAGACTATAAAGAAGTAAGTCTCAATTGGCAGATATAACACCAATTCCACTCAGCAGAGAGTCCCAGGCATTTATAAGAGGGAAATGAAATGTTTTGGTTTGATAAGGAGAAGTCAAGTCTCTATTACAAGAAGAAAGCAGACTGTCTTGAACTCATATTCAGAGGCAGATGAAGAAAACCTAACAAAATCAGGAGTGTTTCTTGCTTGTCCTGGGGTTTCTTTCGTTTTACAAAGACCTGGGCTCAATAATCCTAAGGTCCTGGGGTCAGGTCCTCCTCTGCAGTGTAAAGGGTTCAGTCAATAGACTTCTGTGTTCTTTCATTCTCCGAAGGTCTAAGAGAGGTATTTCAGAGTCCACAGATGGAACACTCTAGAAGGAAGATCTGATCTGTCTCAGCCCAAAGGCTGGCTGTTGGTAACAGTGATCTTCCACTTAAATAATGATGGGAATGATTTTGGGCTCCATGGTTTAGCAACTGCAATTGCTTTCTCTTCATTTACAACCATCTGAAAAGCTGGGACAGAAGGAGGCTGTAGATCTGGGAATGCATCCTCCACCTACCCTCTTCCTTCCCTCTACATTGTCCACTTCCATCAGAAGTAAGAACGTCAGGAATCACTCCCCCTTCAAGAATGGGGGCTAGGCAACGAACAAAATCAGCCAGCAATCTTATTGTGTTATTTGGATATTTTACTATAACTCTCAAATTTGTGCTTGTATCTTTTCCTATGTTAACTGTTTGGGGCTGAATTGTGCTTCTTAAATTCATATGCAGAAAGCCCAAGCCCCAGTAGGTAACTGTATTTGAAGACAGGGCCTTAAATGAGGTCATTCAGTTAAGATGAGGCCCATGAGGATGTGCCCTAATCCAGTCTGACTGATGTTTCTCTAAGAGGAGAGGATGTGAACAGAGGAAAAGCCACATGAGGACATAAAGAGAAGGTGACCATGAACAAGCCGAGAAGAGAGGAGACAGGAGAAACCAACTCTGCCACCACCTGGATCTTGGGCTTCCAGCTTCCAGAGCCATGAGAAAATAAGTTTCTGTTGTTTAAGTCACATGGTCTGTGATATTTTGTTGTGTCAGCCCAAGTGAAGAATATGGGAACTCAAGAATAGTAAAAACCTCTGCTGAGGGGAAAGGATAAAATGGAGAGAGAAAATCAGAGCTGAGTCTCTCTGCCTGGCTTTGATATCCCCTGTGTGTCCTCTCCTTCCCCAGTACTGAAAGGAAAGAGGGACTAACTCTAATGGAAGTTAGGGGTCAGAGAAGCATGCTGGCGTGAGGAAATGAATCAAAGCCAGATCAAGTGGGAAGGGAGTCAAATAATCACTCATCCATTCTATTTGTGAGCATATAGGATGTCTGGATAGACCAATCTAATTTAAAGTAAGATGAAAAGAAAAGCCATGATTGGGCTGGGGATGTGGCTCAAGTGGTACCGCGCTTGCCTAGCATGTGTGAGGCACTGGGTTCGATTCTCAGCACCACATAAATGTAAATAAAGATATTGTGTCCACCTAAAACTAAAAAAATAAATATTAAAAAAGAAAAGGCATAATATACATGTTGATATGGCCTAATCATCTCTCTCTCTTTCTCTCTCTCTCTCTCTCTCTCTCTCTCTCTCTCTCTCTCTCATACACACACACACACACACACACACACACACGCAAGGAAAAATGAGGAGCCTAAAACAGAAGACTATAAACTTCCTCACAAATAGCACTGATTGAATAAAACAATATCCTGAAGAACCTATGAGAGAAAGATTGGAAATATAAGAACATGATGTCATTATATCCTTTTAAAAGTGATTAAAAAATAACAGAATAGACATCACTGAAAATCAAATTAAATTAATGACATTAAATAAATATTTCAATGAAGATTAAAAAGACACTAATGAGAAGGAAACTCATGCATTGGGAACACATGAGTCGATAAGAGTAGTGTTGGACCTACATTAGAAAATCTAACAAGTGAATAAATTCTGTAGTCAGAGTTAGAAGGGAATGTGTCTAAAATGAAGAATTGAAATCACACATCACAAAAACACATTGTGCCTCAAAATTTTTGATACCAAAGATTTATTACCAAGACTTGTCTTTGTAAAGCTTTGAGTTTAAAAATAAAGAAATAATTCTTCAGGCACCAAGCAGAGAAAGCAAGTCACACAAGGATGGATACATTCACACCTGGTTTTACAAATTTCTGTAATTCCATTCAATGGAGATAACATCAAATAATATCTACAAAGTTCTAAGAAAAGAAAGCATCGTGCGAGAACATATCAAGTTAAGATATCATGAAGGGGAGGGGCTGAGAATAGAAAAGACAGTAGAATGTATTCAACATAACTTTCCTATGTTCATATATGAATTCATGATCAGTGTAATTTCACATCATGCACAACATCAAGAATGGGAAGTTATACTCCATGTATGTATAATATATCAAAATACATTCTACTGTCATGTATATTTAAAAAGAACAAATAAAAAAATGTAAAAAAGATGTCAGGAAGACATAGCTTCTTAAACAAGGAATAACTAAAGAAATGTCATGTCTATGAGCCTTTTTTAAACATAAAAATGTTTGGCATTAAAAGCCAACAACTAAGGGATGAGTTTAAGTAAACAACTCACAAAGATAGAAGCAATGTTAAAAGGACAGGTAGCCAGCATTTAATTCATCTAAATATGAAGCTGATATTCAATAACTGTCAGAATTATGGTAATAGAATCGTAATGTGTGTGAAAACAAGCTTGTACAATGTAAAAATAATTGTATAACTAAAAAAATTGGGTGTGCAGTGAGGGGACATATCAAAGACCGAGAGAGGGCTGGGGATGTGGCTCAAGCAGTAGCACGCTCACCTGGCATGCGCAGGGCGCTGGGTTCGATCCTCAGCACCACATAAAAATAAAAATAAAGATGTTGTGTCCACTAAAAACTAAAAATAATAAATATTAAAAAATTTTTTTCTCTCTCTCAAAAAAAAAAAACTGAGAGAGTACACACACCTTCATCTTTCAGAACCTGAACCCAAAGCAAAAATAACAAAAGCAAACAAATGAAAACAGAGAAAAACAGAAAACTCTGCATAAGGAATGGAATTAAAAAACTGTCTTTTTTGTTTGTTTGGTTTTTGTACCAGGGATTGAACCCAGGGGCACTTAACTACTGAGCCACATTCCCAGACCTTTCTTATATTTTATTTAGAGACAAGTTGCTTAGGGCCTTGCTAAGTTGCTGAGACTGGCTTTGAACTCCTGATCCTCCTCCCTCAGCTTCCCGAGCTGATGGGATTACAGGCATGTGCCATAGCTCCCGGACTCCGTGTCTTTCTTAACCTTAAAATGATCTTTAGGTAATAATAAGGAGTTCTTCTTTGGGTCCAGGATATATTTGAAAGTTAATACTACTTTCAGTATTATTTCTAAGTTCAATTCACAAGCAAACTGAATTTTAAAATAACATCTGGAGCATCATTCTATTTTCAAATGTGCATTGTAAACATATAAGTGCCTTGCTATCCTTCCCCTTTCTTTCTGAATAAAAATACAGAACATAAGCTGAAACAGTAACAACTTCACAATAACAATTGCTATTTCAGGATAGTAGCTTTGGGTGATCATTTGGTTTATATTTCTTTTCCATAAGCATGCATCATTAACTAACAAGACAATTGAGAAAAACACACTAAGATGTGATCCATGGTTTAAACTGAGTGATTGGAATAATTGTTATTTTTCTTCTTTATGCTTTTGTGTCAATTATTTCTAAATGTAATTTTTTTTAAAAAAAGGAAAAAAAGTATTGAAGTTGGAAAGGATTCCAAAAAATCTTCTGACCCAGATGTCTTGATTCATAGATTTAAATGAATTGAACATGCATTTACTAAATGCCTACTTTATGCAAGTTGATTCAAAAATTAGTAAAACGCAACTCTCCCCTTAAGCCAGGGTGTGCTGGAGCTGGCTCGTATTGGCTCATAAGAGGTGATTTTTAACTTGTCAGGAATTTAAGGTAACAGCTGCTATACACAGCTATTATTTAAAACCAAATAATATATTCAACTGTAATATTTTTATGCTGGTGACTATTTTTAATTTTATTTTTATATATCACATTATAAATAAAAATGAGCAACCAAAAAAGCTTTCTTTAAGAAACTAAGTCATACAAAGTTACAATAAATAAATATTTAAATCCAAGAGTTATTATTACTCATTACTTCCTATTTATTTTGTTACATTTCACTGCTACCTGTGCTCTTGAGGTCTTTATACTTGCTGTGTCCATCCAGTGGGAACACAAGGCAATGGTGGGCAGCTGCACATCTCCCTGAAGCTCTGCTTCAGTGACATCCTATTCACAGACCAAATTGTGCCTTCACGGGAGGGAGGATTCCCATCATGGAAAGCACCAACTGCTACAAATCTGAGCTTGATTGACTATTTTGAGGAACTGATGGGGAAAACAATGATAGAGATTATTCTTCGACACATGCCACATCTGTGGCCATGACACCGCAATAGCCCACATTTAAGGTTGTATCTCCTTAGAATTGGGAACTGTCATTTCATTCAGCAAAAGAATCACTCATGTCACTGCTAGATGATGTTCCAACTATTTCTTCATTGTTTCAATTTTGTCTAGCAAATGGAAACGGAAATATCAATCAGCAGTTGTATCAGGACTACTCTCATTCTTAATTGCAACTGCAAGTTGGCTGCAAGTATGAGTTCAATAAATGGCAATGAAAGCATTTCGTGAGACTCCATTGCTTAAATAGAATTGACAGCAAAGTGTTCTGTATGTTTTATTATATGTCAATTGTGGGTCACACATCCTTTCCATTAGTGATATTTGCAATGAACTGAGGTACATATATATGCATACAGTGAACCAAGAACCAGAGAATTGGTTATTAAGCATTTACCAATATAAAACTGTTCATAATGTAGTGTGAAAGGAAAACTGTGAAAAATGATCAGTAACAAAAAGCAAAATGAAAGAATCAAAATCTTAGCCTGAAAGGGAACAATGTGATCATCTGCCTGGTGAAAGGAGGCTGCAAAAGAAATCTAAGGCTCAAAGGGATTAAGAGAATGGTTCAGCTGATCCAGTTAGCTAGCAAAATCAATCAGAGCCAGGTCTCAGGAACCATTTTCCCAGCAGCCTGCAGGCACCACAGACTGTTTTTCTTATTCTGCTTGGTTGCTGAACACACACTGTCAAGTTCATGGTAGACCAGGTTCGCTGAGGTGTGGAGATATCCAGAAGCCTGAGTGACATGGTCAATGAACCAAGCACCACGAAGAGGCTTCTCCTCTTCCAATCACTGTTCCATTCTGATTTCTCTCTGGTTCTTCCCATGAGAATCCTTTCATTACTACAAACCTGAGAAGCAAGGAGAGGGCTCTGGCACATTTCAGCATGTGACAGGGGAGCTCTCTGAAGATGCACACATCCATGACACACATGTTTCATTCAAGACTATGGAAGGTGGGATACATCATCGCTGTTCCTCCTACCCCAAAATGGAATCAGTCATTTGGGTGAAATGGGGGAGAATAATTATAAAACTGGAGAGATACAAAAATTATCTCTAAGATAAACCTGTCCAATGACTGATTGCCAGATAGAGTGACAGAGTGGAAAAGAATTGGTGAGATGGTTAAGTCTAAGCTATGACTTTACCTTAGGCAATTGACATGAGGGCTCCATTTTTATCACCTATAAAATGAAAATATTGCATAGGATGGTCATAGATCTCCTTTTAGCTCTAACACTTCCTGATTCTAAAGAACAACAGAATGGAGATCTATCTTTAAGGAAATATTAGACTCAAATAGAGTCTGTTGTGCTACAATGCATGCTTCTGTAATTCAAATTAATTCACCAAAGACTGATAATTTCGGAATATCTGAAAGACAGAAGTGGCATGTTGATTGACACATAGTCTTCCCCAGCTTGTTAGGCTTTGTTCCTATAACTAAACAATGTCTTCATGCAAAGCCTACCAGCCCCATTGAACAGGTAGTCATGGAGAACTCCTTACAACTCTGCATTCTCTGGCCACTCCAGTGCACTAGCTCAGGGAAACTGGCCGAAATATGGAATCCCTGGCCCTACCTGGCTTACAGAATCAGAATCTGCATTTGAATGCCCCTTGATTCCTTGTAAGTGCACTTTAGACCTTGAGAAGCATTGGTGCCTTCAGTATCCATTCATTCCACTTTTTAACCTCTCAGTTTTAGCTCCTGTTCTTTCTGGGAATTCCATTAACCCACCTATAGTTTTTGCTTTTTTTCATTTTCAAGGGTTTGACCATCATTTTTAACCAGGATTGCTAATGTTTTCATCAGTATTTTGGCTAAAAATTTGGTCAAGTCTTGAGTCATCCACCTGCCTCAACTTTATTTTTTCCATTACCCTTGTTAGGGGTTCACAGATGATTTTGCAAAAAGCAAGGATTTTCATGAACTTATATTCACATCAGGGCAGAAATCCCAACATATTGATTCTGTTTTACATTTAATAAAATAAATTGTTGAAAACTAAATTCATCCTTTGAAAAAAAGGTTGGTGTGTGTTATTCAAGGGGAAAAAGTAGTTCCCCCCACACACTTTTTTTCAGTAGCCCAACTACAGGAAATTGACTTTTCCTCTCCCCTCTCCTCAAAGGTACTCCCACTACTGGAAGCACTCCCTAAGCTCAAGGTTCCTTCCTCTCTCTTGGCTCCAATACTGAGACCAAAGTGAATAAGAATTATTGAAGATGCCCAGGTGAGGTGAAGCACACCGGCAATCACAACTACTCAGGAAGCCAAGGCAGGAGGATGGGAAATTCAAGGCCAGCCTTCACAACTTAGTGACATCCCTTCTCAAATTTTGGGCTGAGGATGGAGCTTAGTGGTAAAGTGCCCTGGGTTCAATTCTTAGGACTGAAAAAAAAACTGAAGTTGAAAATATTTGGTCTGATATTGAGAAATCCATTACATCCTAACTCCAGTAAACTTTTGTGAGGCTGTAAAAGATATCCTGACCTCTAGCTTGGTGTCTGTTTCACAATGGTTCTGGGTGTAGTTTGTAGCTCTACCACCAGGGGCCACTCTGCAGGCTTAGGGAACTGTAGTGTCTCCTACCTGGACTCAGAGCTCAACAACTAGGGCGATAAAGCTTCCAGGAAGGGATAAATTAACTTCCATTTTCTAACAGTGGAAATGTAGGTGAGCCATCTTTCCTGCTTACAGACTCAGAAGGTATGACCTGACTCAATCTCCCACGAGGACTTCCTCTTCCAGTCTGTGCACGGGTAAAACCTGATAGGAAAATGGTGCCCACCAGTGAAGCTCCAGATCCAGCTCATTGAGACCTCTCTTACTAGCTCTTCTTCTAAACCATCCTCTCTCAAAATAGGACCCCAGCCCACTAGTCATTGTACATGTATGTATGTCATGTGCTGTCCAACTTGACACTCATATATTATCACTTAAATAGTTTCTCAAGTATTTTAAATAAAGTCCTATTATAATTTTTTATCACCAGAATCTGACACTAACATAAATATAATAGTTTTAAATTATCACTATTTGCAGATGACATCATTCTATACCTAGCAGACCCAAAAGGGTCTACAAAGAAACTATTAGAGCTAATAAATGAATTCAGCAAAGTGGCAGGATATAAAATCAACATGCATAAATCAAAGGCATTCCTGTATATCAGCGACAAATCCTCTGAAATGGAAATGAGGACAACCACTCCATTCACAATATCCTCAAAAAAAATAAAATACTTGGGAATCAACCTAACAAAAGAGGTGAAAGACTTATACAATGAAAACTACAGAACCCTAAAGAGAGAAATAGAAGAAGATCTTAGAAGATGGAAAAATATACCCTGTTCATGGATAGGCAGAACTAACATCATCAAAATGGCGATATTACCAAAAGTTCTCTATAGGTTTAATGCAATGCCAATCAAAATCCCAACGGCATTTCTTGTAGAAATAGAGAAAGCAATCATGAAATTCATATGGAAAAATAAAAGACCCAGAATAACAAAAACAATGCTAAGCAGGAAGTGTGAATCAGGCAGTATAGCGATACCAGACTTCAAACTATACTACAGAGCAATAGTAACAAAAACAACATGGTACTGGTACCAAAACAGGTGGGTGGACCAATGGTACAGAATAGAGGACACAGAAACCAATCCACAAAACTACAACTATCTTATATTTGATAAAGGGGCTAAAAGCATGCAATGGAGGAAGGATAGCATCTTCAACAAATGGTGCTGGGAAAACTGGAAATCCATATGCAACAAAATGAAACTGAATCCCTTTCTCTCGCCATGCACAAAAGT
>NW_026000048.1:6588203-6591231 GCF_001458135.2 Marmota marmota marmota | reverse complement strand
GAGGGGAGGGGAGGGGGGGGGGGATAGTAGAGGATAGGAAAGGCAGCAGAATACAACAGACACTAGTATGGCAATACGTAAATCAATGGATGTGTAACTGATGTGATTCTGCAATCTGTATATGGGGTAAAAATGGGAGTTCATAACCCACTTGAATCAAAGTGTGAAATATGATATATCAAGAACTATGTAATGTTTTGAGCAACCAACAATAAAAATTAAAAAAAAATAAAAATAAATATAATAGTTGCTGAATAATTATCTGCTAACCAACTGACTTGCCAAATACTTACACTATGTTCAGTTTGGGTCTATGACATAGCTAACTGATGAGGGACAGAAGATCACTGATATATCCAATAGTCTCAAACGTGAGTAGTAATCCAGAATAATTTTCATATGTATTATTAGAGAAGAAGCCTCCTGAGGCAGCAGATCTGGGCAACTTTGGTTCCTGTTGGAATTGCTTTCAGAGCAATTTATAGGCCCCTTGGACATCAGGTGCCAATCAAGCTGCCTCAAAGACACTATCAGTCCTCCGTTGCCTAGAAATCGTTGGAGTGGATGGTTAATGGTAACTGAGATAACCAGTTGCACATTAGCACATAAGGATGGCTGCGTGTAAGAGAGACCCAGTAACACTGGCTTATATGTGATAGAATGGTTTATCTGTTTGCATCCCTCTTACAAATCCACAGATTGAAATATAATCCAAGCTGATGGTATTAGGAGGTGGAGCTTTGCGGAGGTGGTTAGATACTGAAGGTGGGGCCCTTATGAATGAAATTAGTACCCTCAAAAGTAGGTTGAAAAGACTGAAGCTCTTCCCTCCCTCCATTGAAGACATTGCAAGAAGGGGCCTTTTGTGAATCAGGATAGGGATTTTCATTAGATACAGAGTCTCCTGAAACATTGATCTGGGACTTCCAGTCTCCAGAACCATAGGAATCAAATTTCTGTTCCTTATAAGCCAGCTGGTCTTTGGCATATTGTTATGGCAGAGCAAATAAAATTAAGACATAGACATTATTTCTCTTTCTTGCAAAATTCTGACTGATACAGTAGCTCTACTCCAAGAAGTCCTCCAAATCCCTGACCTCTTCCCTCTAGTCACCCCATCACCCTGCTCAACTCCTGCTACCACCTTTCTATTCCAGCCCCAGCCAAGGAGAAAGGAGAGAAGGTAAGAGGCACTTTCTCCTCCTTAACCCAGACATGCCATGGACCACTTCTAAGTTTCTGCCAGAGTTTAATGCATGGTCTCTTCAACAGAAAGGAAGAATGGGGTTCTAATAGATTATTCTGGGAGCCACATACCCATCTGAAATTCCTATTACCAAGGAAGACGAGCGAAAGTCTACTGAAGGTGGACCAGTAATCTCTCCCACCCTGAACAGAGACCAAAACACCTGAGGACTCTCAACAAGCACTTGCAGGAACTTGAAGATGGATTCATTTTCAGAAAATATTGTTTTGTGATACTTATTTCTCACCCAGACTAAGTCTGGGCTATATATAATTCAAAACAAGTACAAAGAAGACATGTGATATTACTAAATTGGCTTATTTTCTGAAAATATAAGATCTTTCCAGAACTTCTTTATTGATTGAGTAAAATTTTCCCCTTTTTCTATCCATCAGACAGAAACAGTCTCACCTCAAATGACTAAGTGTTTTTGTAGCAAACTTTAGAAGATGATGACTTCAAAGAAATAATCAGGCCCTTCTCATTGTACCATCAATGCCCAAAGCAGATGTGGAATCTTTAAATATCTATTCAGTGTTTGATTTAGGTCTCTGTAAGTTTCTCAGAGGTAAAAGGCAAGAATCGAGTCATCAGTCAAATGGGAACTGGAATTTGTGCTTAGCCTTCTGCTTGGCACACTGTTTTTTCAAATGTCCTGATATCACACTTAGAAGCCAGATGCCAAAGAGTCACACAGGAAGGTGGTTAAAAGCATCCATACCTGGACCCCTTTCTCCAAAGACTTAGATACTGTGAATCTGGGTGAGTTTCTAGGAACCTGTATTTTTCTAATCTTTAAAAATGATTATAATGCATGCAAGATTTGAAGTCCACAAGCTAGCCAAGGAGACATTAACTCATGTTGTAAACAAGTATATTAATAATTCAATATGTTATTAACAACTACAATACTTAGAAATATGATTGCCAATGCTATTAAAAGTATTTTTGCTATGCATGCTATTAATGTTAATCATCCCACTTATTAAATTACTAGTAAATAGCTCTTATTGGATATAATAATGAACCTATGGAATTGCATTTCATTTCATGTAAGAACTAAAAGAAAACCTTGCATTTTTTTATTGGCCACTGGCCCACCACTAAGAATCATGATTGTAGGTTATCAGTGCACTGTTATAGACAATAGAGAATAAGGCAGTTTGTAAGGGATTACATCTGCTAGCATTTAACCGGGAAAATTAAAAGCTCTTCCAGTGTTCATAATGAAGGGAATTCAAGCTGGGAAGTGGTTCCATGGCTGATGGAAGAACTGAGAAGCCTCGGAGGAAGCAGATAACTCGGAGACAAGCTAAAGCCCCTTAGACTGGTATAAGAGCAACAGCAATGCCACCTGCAATCCAGGGTCAGCTCCACCTAAAGAAGTTGGAACCACCTCAGGTGTGTCTGATAGGAGCCAGGGGCACAGGGAGGTGCAGCAACTACCAGACATGTCCTCCCCACCCCTAAGCCCCATCCCTCCACTCCCTCATCAGTCAAGGTCAGTGGATATGGGAGCCTGGGAAAGAAACACTCCTGCAAAAGTCAACCCTCTGTGACAGAGAGCAGAGCAAAGGAGGGATGAGGAATGGATCTGAGACCAGCACAGACTTCCAAAGTCTGCAAAGATAAGGCTAGGATCTTAAAGGGAAAGATGGTCAAAAACGAAGAAGATTGCCAAAGTTTAGTTACAGACCAAGAGAAAATACTCCATTACAAAGTCAAATGGAACAACAGGCAGAAATTAGTTTTTGTTTTTTTTTTTTTTTTTTTTTTTTTTTT
>NW_026000048.1:6562424-6587378 GCF_001458135.2 Marmota marmota marmota | reverse complement strand
TTTTTTTTTTTTTTTTTTTTTTTTTTTTTTTTTTTGCTTTGGCTATAAATTAGACTCACGAATCTAAAAATATGTACTGAGAAAATGCAATACATTAGGTAAGGACATAGCATTTATCTAAGTTGTATTGATCTATAAATAAGATCCCAGTTAAATGTGAATAATTTTTCTTCAGTATAGTGAACTCTCTCTTACCAATATTAATATTTATCTTCTTTTTTTTCTGTTAAAGTGAATTTGAATGAATAGTGCTCCTGACTCAAAAAGCTTTACTTTCTTATTCTTCAAGGATTTTTAATATTAGAAGGACTACTCCAATAAATTCTATATTTTAAGAGACTCAATTTAAAGTTAATATATATTAGCTTTAACTCCCAAGCTTAATTTAAATGTTTAGTCTTAGATTTTGAGTATTTGGTCTAGTTTCAAAATTAATACCTATGGTATATTATAAATTCTGGATGGTCTGTAGAAAAGGCAAAAAGAAATAGAAGAGGAAAGAAGAGAACAGAAAAGGGAAGAGAGGAAAGAAACAGTGTGGAAGCTAGGTTCTGAAAGATCTTACCATCAGTTGAGTAAATGCTTGTAAGTAACCATTGACAATTCCTATATCTAAAAACAAAGTAGTATCCAGAATATACAAAGAATTCCCTCAATTCATTAATTAAAAAAACAATTCATTACAAATATGAACAAAGCAACTCAAATGAAACCTTTACAGAGAAATTTCTATTAATAGTCAATAAGCATAGAAAAATGCCCAATACTTTGTCATTGGGGAAGATGCAAATTAAAATTATGAAGAGATATCACTACATGCCCACTAAAATGGCTAAAATTTAAAATACTGAGCAATCAGAAATTATATGCACCGCTGGTAGGAGTGTAAAATAATACAACCCCTTTGGGAAACTAGTTTCTTGTCACGTCTTTTCCCTATATCCAACAAGTACACTCCTAAGTATTTATCCAAGAGAAATGAAAATGCACACCCTAACAAAGACTTCTAAACATTTTTTCTAGAAGCATTATTTATAGTAGCCTAAAACTAGAAACAACCTAAGTGTCCATTAACTGAAGAATGGATAAACCTCAGAAAGATTAAGAAGTTGGTATATTCAGTTACACAAAGCATGCTTTTAAGAGAATGAAGACTTCATCAATCAAACCCAAGGGCCTCTTGGAAGCTTTAAGGTGTCTTTCATGCATCTCAACAGAAACCAATGATAGTGAAATGATTATGTCGAAAAGATATGTGGGTATAGCCCTTATCCCATGAAGTAACATCCAGTGAAATTTACTAAAGACTCAAACTGCTTAAGAAAATTTGTTGTAGCAGGAACACTGCCAGTTTGGACAAAAGAAAAGGAGTTGGACCGAAAATGAGGCTGCTGGGCTCCCCAGAAATTTCTGATAAGAAGCAGGCTGGTATCACTTCTCCACTGCAAATATGAGCTGCCTTTCATGAAAATAAAGGAAAAATCAGAGGATGGAATCAAGAGCCCCGGGGGTGGATTGCAGTCTCGAAATTTAATCAAGAAATTTCCGTTTTCTCTGTTGCATTTCCGAATTTCCTTCAGCAGATAGATATTATCTCCTATTTCCCCATTTTTTTAAAACCCAATGTCTGCAATTATTAATCTACACCTGTCCTACCACTGTTTATTTAGAGCAAATAATCTCTATTTAAGCTTCATATATCCACAAACGAAGAGAAATCATACTGCAGCAGCTATGTTGAATGCATTCCATCTAGTCGCCTCATTCCCACGCGGCACTGATTTAGATTTTGAACTTGAGCTGATAAATTTAGATGAGATTTTGGATTTTGAGATGCTGCTGCTGTAGAAAGAGACTCTTGGGAACCTTGGAAAAGTAGATGTATTTTGCATTTGGGAGAGACATAAATCTTTGAGATCTAGGGGACGGACTATGGTAGGTAGAATTCTAACGTGGTCCTCAAGCTTCCCACCATATGGGGTCCATACCTTGTATAAATTCCTTCCCTGGAGAAGATGAGTGAGCCATGAATATATGGGCAGATAAACTGCTGTGACTGGGTTATAAATCAGTTGAGTTCATCATGATAAGATCTTCCTAGTGGGTCTGATCTAATCAGAGAAGCCCTTAGAGAGAAAACAAGCAACAGAAGACTTGCTCCTGGGAGTCTGGAAAGAAAACAATTATGGCCATATGTGAACTACCTGTAGGGACCACATGACCAGGAGCTGCTGGTGGCCTCCGGGAGCTGAGAGGCAGTGAGAAACTGGGACATCAGCCATACAACTTCAAAGAAATACATTTTTCCAAGAACCCTGTAGCTCAGATGAGAGCAGCAGCCCTGTACCACCTCCACTTCAGCCTGGTAGAACCTTAAGTAGAAATTCAGCTGAGCCATATCCAGACTCTGAACCCACCAACACTGTTTTAAGATTCTATATTTGTAATAATTTGTTATGGAGCATTGACAATAAATATGGATCAGTTTCTTTCTTCTTCCTCAAAATAATGCAAAATGTGCAGCTGAGATTCAGACTGAGTCAGAGATGAACAAAATTATTCACTCAGCTCTTTCTCGAGACTGAGAACGATAAGCATGCATGGGTGGTGCACATAGTGGCCTCTTCACAAAATTTAAAGTTATAATGATGGAAATTAAAATGCAGTCAATATTTTTCATTGATATGTGGAAATTTATTTGGTCAATATTTTCAATGAAGCATTTGGTTGAAAGAACAGACACTTTTTTTTAACCATAAAAAGCATACCTGTTAAGATCCCAGAAGAATAAGAGAACTACCTCTTTTTTTTTTTTTTTTTTTTGGCGGTACCAGAAATTGAACTCAGAGGCACTTAGCCACAGCCTTTTTAATATTTTATTTTGGTACAGGGTCTCCTTAAGTTGCTTAGGACCTCACTAAGTTGCTGAGGCTGGCTTTGAATTCCCAATCCTCTTGCCTCAGCCTCCCCAAGTTGCTGGGATTATGGGCATGTACCACTGCATCCAGGCTTCAAGAAACTAAGAGAAGGAGGAGTGTAGAAGGGAGATGGCAGAGGAGAACAGTATGAAAGTTGCCCCAGATGCATTCTCAGACAAGACATCATTTATTTTCTAGGGAAAAGGACACATGGAAGTCAAGTTAAGAACATGGAAACTGACTCTTTTAATACTACCTGCTCTTGTACTGTCTGAAGTCTCCCTCCAGTCCACATTCCCACTCTTGATATTAAAAATCAAGATATTCTTGAATAGAATTAGTCTAGAAATATGACTGCTAAAAATAGGACCAGGGCAAAACAGGTCTTCCTCAGTTTTCTTGACTTGAAAGAGAGGTTTAAAAACAATTACTGGAACTTAGTACCATAGAATTCAACTCAAAATAACCAAGGTCTTTAGTTTCATTTTAACTACACTCCAGAAAGCCTTACATGATGTGTGTCTGTGTGTGTGCATGTGTGTGTGTTCTTCAGGGTGTCTCCATGTAAATATTCTGAATAACAAAGGAAACTGCAACTTGAGCTGAGCTGATATTACAACTTTGAATAATCTTGAATCATGAAGTCTGGTCTCTTATGGCAAACTCTGCTGGTGCATTCAGATCAAAGATGGTATTCCGTCAAAATATCCCATTGCCCTATAGGGAAAACCTGAGCAAAAGACTTAACATTGTTTTATTGCTCAAAAGTATAATAATCTAAAAAGACAAACCAAGAAAACAACTTCTATTTTGGTAAGATCTTTTAAAAGTATCAATGAACAATTTTGCCAATTCCATCATGTTCTTCCGTATGGTTTAAAATAAGTTTCGGTGAATGGCAGAAGAAAGTAATATATTTTTAGGATTCAGAGTGAAGTTATAAATCTACACTTTGTAGTGATATAGACAGGAAGAAGTGTTGTAGAGTTTTACTACCCTAAAACTCTGTGAGCGGTTCATTAACCTTCAAGGAACTACCCTTTGTTACATCCAAAGACAAAGAAAACAAAACTTAATCCATCTCAGGAGTAACCAAGGTAATGAAGACACGTCAATAATACTTTCTAGATTCTAAACTTAAAGTGTCAGCTCTTTGATAGCACTAGAGTAAAATGCATCACAGAATAACCTTCATATTTTATTTCATGTCTTCCCCAGCTTTCTTGCTTACACTGAGATGACCCAGCTTCTAATAAGCAACTAGAAATTCTGTGTAATTCAGAAAGATTCATGACAAGGAATTCACAGAGCAAATTTCAAAAGTCACATTAACGACTAAACTTGGGAGATATTTATCAGCAAAGTTTTATTTTATCCCATTTAAGTGTGCAAGCAGCTACCAAGCATCAATTATATATTTCACACCTGAAATAACAATTATCACTTTTATAATATAATTTCTTCTTTTTTTGGGGGGAGTGGGTACTGAAGATTTTCCCAGGCTGACATTGAACTTGCAATCCTCCTGCCTCAGCCTTCCAAGTCACTGGGATTCCAGGTATGCACCACCACGTCCAACTAATATCTTCCTTTTTATTTTTTTTACACTGTTATCCACTATTTAGCATACAGAAATTCTGTGGAATTATCAAATTAATTCTATAAGATGATAATAAATTTTGCATTCTCATTTCATATACAGAAAAAGTGGTAGGAAAGCTGGGTTACGCCCCAGGTATATAAGTATGTTGCAATGTGGTGTTATCACCATATTGACATCAACTCCATTTCAACAAAACATTTTAATTTGTTGTGTTACATTAATATTTCTAATTTTATCAGTTTTAAACTTTTTCTTATTTTAAATTTTCAGTTTCATGTTTTTAGATATATAAGCATGAAGACTTAATATTCCATTTATAGGTACATAGGCTTAAATAATAAAAACAAATTTAAGTCATTATAAGGCCACATAGTGTATCATATTTTCTTTAAAGGGACTTACATTTTACTGAAATTTGTGGAGCATTGAAGTATAAATTTGTTATGGTTTGAATGCTTGGCCCATTCAAAATTCATGTTGAAATTTAATTGCCAGCATCACAATATTAAGATGTAATGCTTTTAAGAAGTCCTTGACCAAGGGGTTCCACCATAATGAATGGAATCGGTGCCATTATAAAAGGGTGGGTTCCAGCCCACACTCTTTCTCTCCTCACTTTCTCACTCTCCTTCTCACCTTTTGCCATGTTGCAATGCAGCAAGAAGTCCCTGACCAGAAGCCACCACCTTGAAGTACAGATGGAATAAGATAATCTTATAGCTCAAAGGAGAGAAAAGCAAGATGATGCTAACCCCGGAGGAGACAGAACTGAAGGTAAAGAAATAAACATGTCAAAAGAGTCTTCAGTCATCTAAAAGGCTGCTGCCTACTCAGCACGTTTTCTTTCATCTCCCCAAGTGCTAGAATTGTACCCAGTTGTGCTGAAGCCATCTACACGTGTGCACACAGGCACACACAGAGAAGCAGGGTTGTGGCAAGATGAAATGAGCTACCTTAGGCGGAAATGAATTTGACACAGAATTCCATGACAAGTTGGGGCCCAGGACATGGGCAGGAAGGGTAGTCTAGAAGACCATGAAGTCCCTTTCTGTTCTGAGATTCTCTAACTCTTCAGGGAAGGGTACTGAAGTTAGGAAGACAGAAGACAAACATCATCCATGTCACCGTTTCACCAGTTCTGGATCTTTTTGAGTTGAAACCTCAAAACTAGGCAGTATCTTGAAGTATCAACCAGCAGTTATGAAACCCAAGAAAGCTTCTGAGTAACTGAAATGAGAACAGGGAGGAGAAGAGTCAGGCTGATGGCATGGTGGATGAATGCGTGGCAGTCTCGCCTCTTGGGGAAGCCGATCCCCCCCGTCCCCTCTTCTCTTTGCAACACTTTTTGGATTGAGAATCTAGTTCCCCAGACTTCCTTTCCATGGTCCACCTGCCTGAAAAACAAACCAACCTATTAAATTAGTTCCTTTCTCACCCCAGAGAAACCTGGATAGAAGAAAAGGAATTTTTATTGGTCAAATGGAGCCACCACACAAACAGTAGATGAACTAAAAAGAAAAAAAGCACCTCACTCTCTAACAGAGCTGGCAGAAGGTGCAGAATGAGCATCTTCAACAAATGAACATCCCAGGGCACTAAAGCTGACAGATACCCAGAAAATTATGGGGATGGTGAAAATGGGCACATTTTCACATTTCTATAGTACAACATCAGCAGCTGGAAAAAAAAAAAAAAAAGGTCCACTGGAGTTACAGTAAATAAACATATATACAACAACTTCCCCCTTTTTTACAATACAAAAGGCAGAAATTCCAGTGTCAAAAACTTGTGAAGTGTTGATTAATGAAAAAACATATTCAAAACTATTTTCTATTTCCATGAAGAATATAGGGAACATTCTATAAAACCATATTGATTCAACATATCTAAATGCAACTTATAGTATAAAATAAATAAAACAATCCAGAACTTATTTTCCCCTGGTTCATGGACTGTCAGAGAAAAATGGAGAAAATATCCCCAAATTATGCCTGATGGCCACGTATTTCCCTCACCCAGTGACTCCAGGTACGTCTATCGCTTCACACTCTCTCGGCCACCCTATTAATAATACAGTCCACCTCTCCCTCTTCCAAGCCACATCCCTCTAACTCTGTCCACTTTTTCTTTTTTCCATAATTATCTTCAAACCCAAAAGATTCTTTATTTCTTTATTTTGTTTATGGCCTCTTTGCTAGAGTGAGGACAGAGGATCCGATCTCCGGATACGTGTTTATTAATATATTCCATGCCCCAAACTAAAGCTGTTTCCTAGAGGCACTCAGTCCATATTGGTGATGGAGTAAATGACATTTTTCTATCCTTTTTCTGGTTCCCACCTCCCTACCCCCACTTAACTGTAGATTCCTTAGACCCAGGAATCACCTCTGCTGTGTGAGAGCTCAGCCACACCATGAGCACCTGACCCCACAATCAGAAGCTGGCCTGACTTCACAGCCAGGCTCTGTTGTTTTCCTTTAGACATAAACCATCTCAGAGAATACCAGCCTGGAATACGGGTACTCTGAGACCATGGTAAAGTGGGATGAAGCAGGCCCACTTCATCGTTTCATTGAAGCACAGACAAAAATATGGTCACTCCCTCAGCCAAAATGAGTGGCTACTACTTCTTTACCAATGGTGGCTTTCTCCTTGTTTAGTCTCCCCTCCCTACATTTTTAAGATTTACTGAGATCACAGTCACCTTCTCCTCAAGAACAAATCTCGGCTTCCTGAGACCCTTTCCCCACTGACTCCCTCAAAGCCCACATCCTGAAATTGGTGCTTTGTAAATCCTCTTATGGAACCCTTCCATTCTCCCCATGGCACACGTCTACCTTGGTGTAATAAGTAAAAAAACCCAGGGGTGTCTTTGGCGGCTGCTGGATGAAAATCAATGACAAAATAAATATATTAATTAGTGCAAGCATTTCATAAATTACCTGTCTAGGAATTCCTTAACTGTCTTCAATATAGCACAATTCCCCAAAGCCATTACAAGGAAAGCAATCTCACCTTCCCACTACTCTATCAAAAGCGACAGATCCTCCCAAATCCAGGAAAACTTCAGGAGACTTTCGCCAACAGAATTTAGTCATCTGAAAGTAAACCCATCGATCAGGGGTGAGAGATGTGGAAAAAAACCTATGGGAAACTATTACATTATGTAATCAGCCACATTGTACATATACTTGTGTATGTCACGACCACAGAGTCATCACTTAGAAAAACAAGTTCAAATTACATCTCTCATCCACAGCCAGCTCCTTTCCTAAGACATGGATATAGAGGGGATATCAGCAGTTCATCTAAGAACAAAGTCATGACTTTAAAGTCCATGTTATACAGATGCAGAGCAATGAAAATAAAGGCACAGAAGGAGTAGGGGTTTGAAAGTTGATTCTTACAAACATGGTACAAAACACAGAGAGTACCAGACACTCATCAAAGGGGATGAAAACAGACTTTATTCAGTTTGTTGCTGTATAAAAGAGTCCAGCATAAACACTTTATCTCCAATCTGCACACAGGTGATGGGGTGTTTGAAAGGACAAGTGGGGAAGGGAGACAGGCAAAGAGCAGGGGCTCAGGAGGTAGAGGCTGACAAGTACAAATTTACAAGAAGCAGGACAAGGGGTGGATCCCCGGGTTTAGATGACATGGCCCAAGTTAGGCCCGACTTTCAAGTGTTGACTGGAACAGAGAAATTGTCTTGGCAACCTTGAGCTTTGGCAGGTAAGAACTTAAGGGGACCAGACTCCTAAGGGCACGGCCTTGACCTTAGAAACTGTTTGCTGTTTGTTTGAGTCTTTCAGTGTAATAGGGAGCGGACACAACTGATTATGCTGAATCTGCAATCTTCATAGACCAAGGCCAAGGCCTCGATGAGAAGAGGGCCTGAAGGAACCTGCATTTGATCTTTGTTAATAGTAAGACTGACCACAGGGTGTGAAGGCACACACCTGGAAACCCAGCAGCTCAGCAGTCTGAGACAGGAGGATTGCAAGTTCAAGCCAACCTCACCAATTTAGCAAGGCCCTTAGCAAGTTAGACCCTATCTCAAACAAAACAAAACAAAAACAAATGCTGGAGATGTGGCCCAGCAATAAAGGGACCCTGGGTTAAACCCCCAGTACCAAAATAAAAATAAGACTGACCAAACTATCCAGCTTGCCAGGCTGGAGACCGATGCTGGGTTCACAAAATCTGGCTACATCAATCAATAACTGAGAAAGCTGCGAAGAAAGCACGCAAGCACACAAAAATACCTTTTCAAAATCCAGGATGGCTCTTGAGCTTAGGGGTTCATTGGAAGGAGAGAGAGCTTGCACCTGGATTCTTTATTTTTTAGGAGGGCACACAAAGGGAGGTTCAATGGAATGTTCTTTCCAAATGAGTCAAGGGGTCAGGTTTCAGGGGTTGCGTCTAGCTTCTTGATGTCTTGTGGTTAGCAGATTGACTGACATCTTGGAAGGCCACACCCGTCTCAGATCCTGTGTGGGATCATAGGAAGAGCGAGTGAAAAGGACACGTACGTCGCACAGCCCAGTCAGGGAAGCAATGTCAGTCCAATCCCCTCATGGCTCAAATGCTCATAGCTCACACACACAGCCCAGGGCTGGCTCATAACACCAAACCATTCTGGATCTGTTTCCCCAAACAACCATCACATATGGCTTCTCTCAACATCCTGAATACAGGTATAGACTATAATAGACACCAAAGCTATCTCCACAAATTTCCCCCTTTCCTTCCCAGTTTGAGTGCATCTGTCCCCATCTCAGCCTGTGTGTATGTAGGGGAGAAGGGACACAGAGGGAGGTTGGTGGGTCTTTTTTTTTTAATTGTCTGTTTTTGGAACTGGGGGTAGAAACCAGGGCTTTGTGAATGCAAGGCAGATGCTTTGCCATTGAGCTACATCCCAGTCCTTGATGAGTATTGAGCCAATCAGGGTGGTCACCCTTCTTGGCTTAGGTCTTAGCACGTCAGCGCATCCCATTTCCCCAGCCACATGAATTCAGCCACCCAACTTGAGAAGCTCACTGCTACTGTGAGGTGGCTGTGGGAGGTGACCCACTCTCTTTTCAGGAAGTGTGTTTTGCAGTCATCTATCTCCCTTTATGAGAGAAATCAGCCCGAGGAAGAAGCTCAACTACAGAGGAAGGCAGAGTGGAGGGAACTTTTGGGACTAGAACCACAGCTCCAGTTACCCAGAGCTCTAAGCGAAGCCTACTCTGCCTCCAGCCATTAAGTCCCCCTTTCTGTTTAAAACGGGCTGACTTTGCTTTTCTGTTCCTTGCAATTAAAAGCATCCAAACTGAAACATAAATCTTCATCTGATCTTCTGGAGGGGGATAGTGCAAACCGAGGATAAAGTCTTCATCTGTTTTCAAGGGAAGTATAGCTATAAATGATACACACTGAATTGCTTTGCAATTTAATGATTTGATGTTTCACATATACAGGAGATAAATTTCCAAACTTACAGCTCCATCTGGAAAGATGGTAGGTAATGGGGGCCAAAGAGGGTTTACAGGCACCATCCTTTGTACTGAGTACATTGCTTCATCTGAACACCTTTTATTATCCCCAGCAGTAATTGGTTGCTCCTAAGTGTATGTTAAAATAAAATTAGTTAGTGAATAATGAATCCGTTTCAATTCATGTACCATAATGATGTCAATTTATTTGAATGGTTGGCTTTAAAAGCCATTGTATTGAACTGGGCATGAGTACATAGACATGCAAGTGCCTTTTCTAACCCTGTGTTCTCAACATTCTCATCCATTATCTCCTAATTAAACAACAAAGGTTCCTTGAAATGCCCCAGTTAGACATCATTACCAAGCATTTTGCATCATTTGCTAGATTAATGTGACTAATTATACAACCTGCAGCAATGAGTCAAGACCTTGGTGAAACAGTAGAAATGAGGTGTACAAATCCCTTCATGAATTTTTTTTTAAATCAAAGCAAGTTCATTCCTAATTGATAAACTGGGTTTCTTTAAACGTCAGTAGCTCTCTTTCCCTCTTGGGTCACTGGAAGCTCTAAAAGGAGAAGGGATGACTCATAACTCTTGGGAATTAGTTCTCTGAGACACGTTGGATCCATTTTCAGCTCTAGAGCAGTGAGCCCTGGGCTGGGTCAGGATACAAGATACTGCATTAGGTCTTCTCCTAGAATAGATTAGAAAAGCGCATACGAAGAAAAGTCTGAGAGGTACTGTGTGTGGTGGAGAACCATTCATGTCTGAAAGGAAGAAAGACGAATTTCGTGGCTTGAATACTGATCTCTGAGAACAAACCACCAGGGTTCACATCCCAGTCCCCTCCCTTCCTTTGTAACCTTTGGGAAATCATTTGACCTTTTTGCATCTCATTTTTTTCATCCTGTAATATAGAAATAGTAGGAGTATCCCTTATATAATGACTTGGGAACTCAGTGCTAACAAAGTACTCAGCCCCAATACTTATTACCAACGCTCCATAAACATGGGGATGTTGTTCTGCAGAAAGGATAATAGCTCTGTTATTAAAAAATGAATATTAATGTAAACAAGTTTATGCTTCCATTTATCCTTACTGCCATCTTAGTGACGTTAAAAGACAAAATTACAAAAAATTCAGCCAAAGATCTGATTGGCTTCTACCTGCAATTCATGAAGCAGAGCAGCCTCCATTCTGTGAAATAGAATGAGAGCTCCCACGGTCAAAGGATGGTTTTGCAACATGGGAACAAAAAGATAGAACAATGAAGGAAGAAAAGATGATTGGTTACTATCAGGTTACTTCATGTTAGGTTTTGAATGGGTTAAAGCAGAGGGTGTTACTGTAGTCCTAGGCCAGCGGCCTGACTCTGGAGACCCAAAAAATCAGGTGCAGCCACTTGTCTCAGATACTAAACAGAAAAGGTAATAGTGAAAAGTATGAAGGGAACTTTAATGAGCATCTACACTGGGAGATACAGGGCACCCATGTCCTTAGCCCTGTCTTCCAGGGGCTGACCATGACTTCGAGGGGAATGAGGGCAGGAGTGCACCGCCAAAGGCTTTTCAAAGCTGCCAAAGCAGGTGAACTTGATCAGGTGTGATCTGGTCTATCAGAATCTCACAGGGCCTTGACAGCAATAGGAACATTATTGTTGCCTGGGAGGTAGCTTCCACTCATCACAAGATACTTATCAATCAGATCTACTGTTCCTGGAACCCAATGTGACTCAGAACAAAGGAGACAGATGCAAAACAGAGGCAGAAATGCCAAATCCTGCTTCTAGACACCCATTGGATATTTGCAGGTTTTATTTCTTGAACAAAAGTTTCCTGGAATAGAAAAATTATGTTGATAAATATGGTGGAATAAAAAAAGTCACCTTAATGTGGACAAAAAGTTGTGTGGGTTTTCATCTTTAAAAAATAAAGTAGAAGCTAATTCAAAACTCATTTCCATAGAAAACTTTCTATAATTAATTTTGACAGAAAACCTCTATTTTAAATGTTATTTTGTGTAAAGTACTCCTGAAAATCTTTGTATTCATTTAGTACGTACTATCTATGCATAAAAGAAAATGAACCATGAAGGAAAAAAGTTGTCCTTAGATTAAAATTTCTCTTCAGAGAATCCTTATTTGCAAAATCAAGAAGCAAGTTACCATAGTGAATAATAAAGGATTTCATCAAGGTTCAGTCTTTTGTTTAGGATGTTCTTGAGTTTTATTTGAGGGTGCACAGCTGAAATCTTTTTTTTTTTAACAAGGGAAGGGAAAAGGCATTAACAAGAAAATTGCAATGATTCTTCCTCCTTACCAATCATTTGATTCCACCATCTTTTCTCGTCACTTAACAATTCTCATGGCTTCACATCCCTCCTAATTCAGTTTATAATCTATAGATCAATAGTGCAACTGCTACCATTGCTAAAACTTCAAATCTCTAGCCCCTCTTCCTGGGTCTCACTTTGCAAAACGCCATCCCTCACCATATACCCCACAGTTGTAAGCTGGGAGCTGTCTCAACTTGTATTTGCCCCCACAAAATTCTTGGTTATTTTTGATAGATAACCTAATAGTGAAAGTTTGAAGTGGATGAGGTTGGTTACACCTCCACACAAGTCCTCCTTTAGGTTCTAATAATAAAATCAAGTGGAAGATCAAATATTACCACAATGTAGACATTTTACATATAATCAAGCATCAGTAAGCAGACGGGAAGGCTAAGTTCAGTGAAGTCTCAGCTTTCTGACCTTTTAGAAATCCATCCACACTGGTGTGAGACACTGGAGACAGCAGATACAATAGTTCCAAAACAGGATTCTGTTCCCCTCACACTTGCCTCTGGGCAACCAGAAAACCTCAGACCCCTGTCTAGACACAGAGCCCCGCAGGGACACCCTTAGCTCCTGTAAGTGTAGGCAAGGTCTCCTTGAACCACTGATCTCAACACTGAAAGTGCATTGCCAACAAATGAGTTAATTTATGAGCCTCCAATTGCGAAAATAGGAAGTCATTTTCTTGTTTTCACGAACGCCTGTCCCTCACCTGGTGCAGCTTTGGCCCAGCCTAGGAGAGTGCAAAGTCACCACATGGATGGCTCAAAGGAAAGCATTCTTAACAGTGATATTGCCAACTGGAAAAAAGTCTGGTGTTGATCAGGAACAAAGGGAGCTACATTGCTTTCGATAAATGACCACGGAGCATGGCCTTTCCAACCTCCCTAAAGGGTAAATTTCTAACAAGGCAACTGAAGGCTCCCAAGAGCAGGCTTTTTCCATCTTTTCAGCCTGAAGGAACACTTGAAGTGATTTTCAGGTCACAGCTTAAAGACGTACGACATGTATGGCGTGTGCTATATGTACAGGGAAATTTGCTTTTCTAATTGGAAACTAGCAATCCATTTTTAAGCAATCTTTCCTGGGGAAAAAAAAGAATAGATAAGTAAATCTAGTCTACCTTTTTAAAATTAAGCTCTTCCTTTCCCTTTCAAACAATGTTTAAAACTCAGAAAACAAATATAATGAATTTTTATTATATAACTTGGCTTAAGCCAAAACAGAATTTAACCTTTCTAAATTTGGCTCAATGGATTGAATTGAAAGGAAGATAACAATTTTTCTTTAATTAATGTTATTCACAGGATTAAAATTAATCAACTACCAAAGACAAAACTTCTAGAATCTCAAGTCAAGGGAATGTGAATAAAAATATGGCTTAGTACATGATTTTAATGCTTGGAAAAGAAGAGTTTCTTACTGGCTGATAGAATCAGGCTTACATACAGGCTTACTAATAACAAAATTATAAGTATTGATGTATTCAACTCTGATAAATTTAAATATGAAGTGTTATTTTTGAAACTGAAAAAGATATAATGAAATATACCCCTGCTTGTTTGATACAATCCTGTGTTGAGTTAGAGGGAAGAACACATGGTTTTCATTTTCAACTGAAATGTAACTTTTGCAGTTGTTGTTGGTGTTTATGAAATAACAGAAAACTTGTCCATATGTGTGAGAGGTTGAGAGTGCAACAAAATGTCCCTTGGTACCTGAAACCCAGGACAGTTATCTCAGGAAAGATCCTATGGCCCCATCTACAGAGTAGGATCCATCTGCAGCTATAGTTCTTTCCCATCTCTACAAACTGTTTAGGCACAGCCAAAAATTCAGAAGACGTCTCCCTCATTTGCTCATGCACTTGCATTTAAATATGGTTCAATTTTATTCTGGGTTCTTTCAGATTCTTCTCAATATGAATTAAGACTTACTACTACCCTCAGGCGCAAGCAGCAATGGAAGCATCTCAATGATCTTTTGCAACATAATTTTTTCCAAAAAATTCAGTTTCCTTTTATGTACAAAAATTTTTGACATTTTTAGTGAAAATATTTTCTCCAGGGCTTTACAGAGATTTATTCAACATTCAACCGGCTCATGTCATGAAAAACATCTGCTAATTTGTCTAGCGTTGGCAAACCGTTCTTCATCTTCAAAGTGCCCTGGAAAACTGGCTCTTATATGATGTTGAAAGCAATTCTCAAGCACACCAATGATATTTCTATTTGGAAGAGAAGATTGTGTCTGTGAGCTTCCACACAATTCTCTAAAATATTTTTCAGTGGAACTGATCTCTGTTTAGTAAAGCTAACCGTATCTGCAACCACACCCAAAACTTTCATTATTCCTTCGCCAATGGTGTTTTATCCCAGCACCAATTTCTGGACAAATTAGTGCATTGTGGCCATGTCAAGATTTTTTCATTCCACAAAAGAAGCAAAGAAGTTTATGGAACCAACTATAGAAGAGGCATTATCAGTACATATGCCAATAAGTTCCTCACAAGGATGCTTTGTGTCAAAGGACAGGAAGATAAAATATAAACCTCATCTTGACCTTTGCTTCTTTTGAGCAGTTTTTTCAGCTAGAAATATGTCTTGAGTCTCATCATTATTTAAAAACCTTACAAATGACATAATTAGTGTCAAACTAGTTGAGAGGGCTGCTTTTATCAGTTTGTTATACAAAACTTTTTCATCATGAAGTGATTTATCATCATTATGTCAATTTTTTCAAACTGTTAGAACATGGAAACTTCTCAATTTCATACATGACAAATTGTCCCAACATCTAACTCAGTATAATTTTAAGAGTGAAGAATTCTTAGGTTCCCACTAAAGGTGTGACCTTTCCTTTGAGGGGCAGTAAGTCTCCTACTAAATACTAAGTTGTTTCCGGGACCATTTCTCTGAAAATGACTCTTTTTAACAAGTGCTTTACACCATTTTGAGATTTCCAATGACTTTAAAATCAGTGTCTTTACTTTTTAGAGTTGAGGGACAATCTGGACTCATGGCTGCCTTTGTAAGTTGTTTGCCGAAAGTATGCAAAATGGGATAAGATAACGTGGATGACCCATAAATTCATTGATAAGCACTTTTCCACTGTGAATCGGAACACACAGATTTTTTGTGTGCCCTTTGTGACATTAGTACAATGGAATGACTCAGAAAATTGTGTAATTTTTGTTACTTCATCACTTGATCAGAAATATCTGCAGGTCTACACTTAGGATTTTCTTCTTTCTTCTCACTTCTCATTTTCAAAACTTAACACATGGATACCTAGACATATTTGAAAACACAAATGCTAATAAATTTTAATAAAGAATTCAAAATAAATAACTGGATGGAAATTGCAACAAAAATATAGAAAACATCACAATAAATTTCTCTTCTAAATTACATAACCCATAAAGATTGCTTTTCAGTGTTTTCAACAGCAAAATGGCAAGAGCAGAGTTTGAGTGGCCACATAAAAAAATTTCTTCTTTGGAATGAAAATATCCCTCCAATTTTCTATTGCACAAGTTCCCATCTGTTTGTGCCTTATATCTATTGGAGTAGATAAGAAATATATCTACTCCAATAGATATAAGGAGTATATCTATTGGATATTTCAGGTGGGAGAGACTGCCATCTTCAGCCTAGGGTCCTTCTCACATGCAAAATGGCACTCACCAATTATCAACAGTCTTTCCCAATTTACATAGAATTCTAAGAATGGTTTCCTATGAATGAACACTTTCCTACCATTCACTGCCATACAAGGCAGCTAAACAATATCTCACTGAATTCCTACAGGACTGCCAGGTCACTAGCAGTACCAGAATGTGTGGTTTGGGAAGTTCGAAAAATGGTATTCACATCTTATCCAAGATCTCTCACAGTAGCACTGGCATAATCTCACAAGATCCCATATGATAAGCTATGTCCTAAAATGTAGCTCCAAAGAATGTAGACATCTTACTGCTCAAGCCAGAGTTCTAGAAGTAAAGAGCAGATATCAGCACACTGACCACACTCTTAGTCTTCCCTGTGCATCTGAGTGTTTCTGAAGAAATTTATCTAACCAGGCTGAAGCAGGGACTCCTCTGATGCCATGAAACCTTGAGAAGACTCAAAGATAAGGCCAGAAATACAAATGGGAGGACTATCTAAGGCCCAGCAACTAGATACAAACTCAGAACCCACACATCAAGTCCCCTGATGCCATTATCTCCACTTCTCGGAAAACCCAGAGGAGGAATACAGCTTTCTCTTGACTGAAGCATCCTTTCGGGCTAAACGGGTCCTGAAACAGGTACCATTCAGTCTTGGATTCCTCCCCATGAAGAACTGGTAAAGGAGCAGCCAGCAAAGATCACTTGCCTCATTTCAAAATGTTTACTTTTAAAAATCTCCTTTTCCCTGCCTTCTTGCTGAGAAACAGTCACACACAGTGAAAGTAACCTTGGGGAAATCCAACCCATCCTTTGTCCAAGATTTTGACCCAGACCAGGGTTTGGGGTTTGGCCTCATTCACAGATTGGCCTCGTTTTGAACTTCTGATCATCAACTCCCCTGATGCTCACCCGGGCCTGACTCTGAGGCTTGTTTGGTTGGCTGTTCTATCTGCCCTGCTGAGGGCGGTTTCCACCTTTCTCTCTCTCCTCCAGCAGGATGCAGAGACCCCCAGCATGTCTTTTCCGGAAGGTCCTCGTTTCCAGGTGGCTTACTTCATGTTTCAGGAAGGGCCCCTGTCCCTTCCACCAAATCTGTCACTCTGTCTGTAATGATGCTCAGCTTCCCTTTATTCCTCTTACCTGGAGCTGTCAATGTATGTGGTCCATTTCCCGCTTCCTCTTCTCTTCTTAGAGACTTTGATCTCAATGTAATTCCTTCTCTCTGACACCATCAATCTCTCTCAACAGGGTCATTTTCATCAATGTAAAAACACACTTTAATATCTTTAATATATTCATCTTAAAAACAAAATGAAAAAATAATCTCTTGACCTACAGCCCCCTTCCATGTATCATCTGCCCCCCTTTCTTTTACCTTTCCTGCTGCAAGATCACTTGAAATAGTCCTATCCATAGCTGTTTCCATTTCCCCACTCTCTCTCCATCCTGATTTCCATCTAGTCCCTTCATTGAATCTGTTCTTACCAAAGCGACCACTATCTTCCACCTGACCAAATACGTGGATATTTTCTATCCTCCCTTATACCTTTCCTTAGTAGAACTTTATGCATTTCACCAAACCATCTTTCGGTTTTTGTTACAAAATATTATTTATTTACTGTAACCACTTTACTGAGCTATGATTTAATACTATGCAAATAATTCAATGAAAATGTACGATTCAATGTTTGCTAGGATATTCACAGAGTTGTACAACCATCACTGGGATCAGTTTTAGAACATTTTTGTCATTCAAAAATGAAACAGTGCCCTTTAGCCATCACTCTCTGACCTCTCCATCCTGCCTTCCAGCATTCAGCAGCCCATAATCTACTTTCTCTATGTATAGATTTATCTGTTCTGGACATTTCATTTAAATGAAATTAGAGTGTGAATTATCAGTGCATTATTATGGATGCTAGTTTTCTTTTTAAAGGTTTTTATTATAAAATTGCAAGACTTTACCTATGCAAGGTTTTCTAGTTCTTCAAGTGTTTCACATACTGGGTATCATTTGATTGTCACTACTCTGACATAGGCAGGATGGATCTCATAACCCTGTGTAGTACAGTGTCAGGGCCAGATGATGGGAGACAGGCAAATCAGGACCAAATCTTGTCTAGACCATTTCCTTGGCTGTAAAATGGAACTTTAAAGAGATGAAATGTGATAATGTGTGTAAAACCCCAACCACAGTACCTGGCAGTCTGTACTAGATGCCCACTACAGGGGAGCTTTGGTGGCTGTGTGCATGCTCCCCTAGGGCGGTTGAGGACAAGCATGATTCTGATTAGAACCTCACCTGCTCACCACCATCATCATGATGCATCTATCTCAGTTCCCAGAATGTGTCATGCTCTCTAATCCCTTCAACTGTCCACCTACTGCTCTGTCCATAATTGCTATTGCCCCTTTTCCATCTTAAATTCCATGTTCCCTTTAAGAGTTATCCCATGTGGCTCTTGTGCTGTACAATGCTAGCTGTAGCTGTCTGTCCCTTTTGCCTATACTTAACCTTGAGACAAGGGCTTGTGCAATTAACCTCTGCTTCTGCAGCCCCTGAGAAGGTGCTTAAGAAGTATTTTCTCCTTAAATGAGTGGATAGAGGAAGATAAGAAGGAATCAATGGAGTTGCTGTTCTGTGTGTGCTCCCTGGTTTCAGAACGGAGGTGCAGACCAGATTTTCTGACACCCCAGAGATAAGCCAGCACTCCCTTTTAAGCTGAAAGCAGTAGGATGGTACTTCTCTAAAGAAAAGGGTTCCTTGAATTTCTAGAAGTCTGGCCAGTGGCCACAGGTATAAAATCGTAGGTTGCTCAATCTGGTTGGGGGAGAAGCATCACAGTTGCAAAGATCCGCTTTCCTGGCACTAGTCAAAGAGGAGAACGGAGACATCTGCATGCCCCAATGACATCATTTGGCCCTGCCTTGCACAATAGAGGGGAAAAAAACTGTCAGGGCAAACTTCCAGTTTATCAAGACATGGCTCAGCCACGGCCAAGTGTTTCCACCCCTTTCCCCATCGTTACTGGTCCCAACATGGAAAATGGCTCTTAGAGCATTGAATGAAACAGACTGGAAAGAGCCAGATGCTTGCTTAATTGGATTTTCAGCCAGGGAACCAAAGTGTCCTTATTGTAGGCTTCTCATCCTTTAGAGTTCCACTGCCTCACCTTCCACCCCACAAAGCCACTCCCCTCAACTTGAGGGTTAACATGCCAACTTGTTTCTTGACCCTTAAACTGTATATACATAGAGTCTTAAAACTGTATAGCTCTGTTTTACCTTTTTAAACTTCATGGAAGTTTATATGCATTCATTTTTAACTTACATGCATCTTCTCAATACTATATCGTGGAATTGGTCCACATGGGTTATCTGTAGCTCGGCTTCATTCATGTACTGAGTGGCACATGAATGGGCAGGTGTCAGACACTGCTTAGAGGTGTGCTCTGTGTGAGACTGCTGGGCAGAAAGGGCACATTCCACATAGCTCTTAGCTTCTGCCCACCTGAGGAAATGTCCCTCTGGGGGTACAGATCTGTGGTCTGTTTTATGACATGGACATCTCATTTCCTGAGTTTTGTTCCCCTCTTGGGTGATTCTATAATCAGACAGTATGTCTCCTATGAACACTGGGCTAGAAGTCAGGAACCTAACTTCTCATCCTGGTTCTGTGTTAGAACCCACGTGACCTCTGGTAAGAGATCTCACTTGGCAAAGCACGGTTTACATATCGAGAGTAACTTAGTTTTCACAAACCGTACAGATGTCAGAGGAGGCTACAGGACACACTTTCCAGGGTGTCCCTTCCTGTGGTGAAGACTGGGAACCTGTGGACATTTGTATGGCTAAAGAGGTTTTGAAGATATGGTTATGATGATAACCTTGAGCTGGGGGTTATCCTGGACCACTGGGGTGGGTCCACCGTACCCAGGGTAAGTGGTGGAGAAGATGTGAATAGGTGAGCAGAGAGGGAAGAGAGTGATTTGAAGATGCTATGCTGCTGGCTTTGAAGATGGAGGGAGGGGACAGGAGTCAAAGATAGCAGGTGGCCTCTAGGAAAGGCCAGAAATGGATTCTCCCCCGAGCATACAGAAGGAGTGCTGTCCTGCCAGTAACTCCACTTAAGGACTGTTGGCCCCTGGAACTAAAACATAATGATGTGTTTTAAGCCCCTAAGTCTGTGGTGACTTGTTAGAGCGGCAGTAAGATCCCAGTACAAAGCTGAGTAAGTCTGACATGATGAACCCACTCCAGCATTTGGCTCTTCTGAGGTCTTTAGATTTTTCTATCTTAAGCCATGGCACTTTTGGCCTCTCAAGTTCCTGTAGTGTGGACTGGTCAACTTCCCAAGTCCAAGTTCCAGTTGACCCTTTGAGCAAATGTTTAAAACCATTCTCCATGATTCCAGCTAATGCATTGAATCCCAAATCTTGGGAAAGTGCTCCAATTTTGATCAGTTTAGCCTAACCTGAAGTTATGTTCCTTTCTACCTGGTCTGTGACCTTTTGAATCCACTCTTACCCATACTTCCCCCATCTCTGCTGGTACTTAGAGGCAAAACCTTGTAATTCATTGAACTCATGGGCCTTCCCCTCTCTGATGCAGTTTTCTATTTACCCCCTGAGCCTTGCCAGGGTATGACTCTGGAGTAAGCAGGAATCAAGAAACCAGGAGTCTGGAGACCATAAAAGAATGGTCCTCTGAGGACAACTCTGACCCCTATCAGTAATCGCCCAGATGAGATCTTTACACTAAGCCACAGGGCAGGAGGGTCTGCTTCCCCTGCTGAGGTAGCTTCAGTGGCACTTGCATATACCTAACATCCTCTTCCCAGTTCTTCTATCTCTGAATTGTCCTATTTTATCACAAAAGAGAGCATGAGGCTGGAAATGCACAATCTGCTGTAATTCCTCAACCTACAAGTGCAGACCACATCTGAGTTTGAGTTGCCTCAATCCTGTGTTTACAAGACACAGAGATGTTTTTCAGGGAATCCACAGAAATGTCTTGGTCCTCTGATGATTTTGTAAGAGAAAGATTATCATTTTTTTTCCCCATTAAGTTTTCTGGTAGAGCTAAAAAATGGGTAAGCCGTGTTATAAGGTAAGGTGCCTTGTTGTTTTCAAACCCAATCAGATAAAATCCTATTCCTGGATTGCTCATTTTCTGGGGAATAATCTTTATCATCACTATTAGGATAAAAGTCCAGTTGTACAGAAAGAACTCCACTCTAGCTCATTTCAGCATAGGAGGATTCTTATCACAGGCTATTGCTGCAGTCTGGCTGGGCACAAAATCACGAGCCACTCAAGCAGGAACAAACTTTATTATTTTTTGAAACTGCCACCAATGTCCGGTACGCACCCAGGAAGATTTTTTCCACCCACGCGGCCTCCTCCCGGACCTGCAGAGAGAGCTCCTCCCCCGGAACTCCCTCCTACTGTACTTCCCCAACCAATGGGAACTCTCCAGGAGTCCCGTAGCCGGCCTAGGTGAACAGCAGGAGTCCAATATCCATATGAATGCAAATCTTAACATAATCATATCATCTCAATGGCTAGCTGGCGTCACCTTTCGACCAAAAATGCCATGCATCATATACTTGGCTCTTAGCAGGCTATTAAACACCTTCTAGAATTAAGAAGTCTGCAGAAACAAATGAGGGGCTGAACTTCTAGTAACTTTCAAATTGCACTGCAGTACCTTGAAGCTAAGAGAACAATAGCTTCTGCTGCAGAAGGACATCAGGGAGCTGCTGAAGGAGGGACAAACCACGCCCTCTGGTTCCAGAACCTCGCTGGCTCCGCTAGGATTCACTGGAATAGACAGAAAGGAGGTTCCTTGTTCACCTGAAATTCATATCCCAGGCACACATTTCTGCGCAGCAGAACCTACATCACATCCAAATATCTGTAAGGAAGTTTAGGAGATGCCATTTTTTAGCATCCCAGTCTCTGCAAGAGAAGAAAACAGCCCACAGTGTTGGCTCACCTCCCCTGAGCATTCCTAAATGAAATGCCATCAAGGAACCATCTGGAAAACTATGCAGCGAGAGGAGTCAGAGCCAAACAGCTGCATTGGCAAGCTCAGGTCATGCCAGGAATCTCTTCTTGGTAAATGAGCCAGAGCCCTGAGAGGAACGCAGTGCCAGAAAGCAACTCAGCTCACTGGAAACATCATTCGGATCAGAAATTAGAGGGGCAGGGGGTGCAACTTAGCAGCAGAGCATGTGCTTAGCATGCACAAGGAAAAATTTCAAAAAAAAATATTTTTGAAGAACAATTTGTGTTCCATTGCTATCTTTTTGTATTTGGAATGTCTTCATACTTACTTTTAGTTTTTGAAGTTCTCTAATAGTATTTCAGGGGCCGGGGGCAGAAAGACTTGTAGGCTATGCTGAAGATGTACAGTGTAAGCACTAAAGGTAGAGAAATGCTTCCTGCCAGAGGGAAATTCCCATGACAAGCTTCTCAATTTAAGAAGTCTCAGCTTCTGCTGAGTCTGAGAAATGGGAGCTACATATGCATTGTTTTTATTTTGGAATTTGAGTGTATACAATTAACTAAGTGAAAGCTAGCATGCTATATGAATGCTAATTATTTACTCCTCATTTAAATAACAACAATTAAGACATTGTTCAAGCTGTAGGGGTTTGCATATGCAAATCGTGTTTATTTCAGCTACTGGGAACTCACTGATCACAGCTGCATGAAAAAAGATGTCTAGTTTATGAAATTTCCATCAATCTTCACATGATAATGCTTTGTTATGCAAAATTAATTAGCATGTACCGATTGAGAGATTTGACTTTTATTTATGTCCACCTTTAACACCTAGGATTGTATGATCAATCCCTAAGAGAACTTGTGAAAAATAATAATTTAATATTAAGCCAAATAATAATGAAACATTTAAACCTGGATGCCCATACGTGAATAAGTTTGGGTATGAGAGTGCTTCTGACAAATTGAGCATATGGAGACTTGATTGGTGTGAGAGCAGTGATCTCCGGGAAGCCCCAAGCACTGCATGTTGGCGCACATCCTCCCATGACTAAGCCTGTTCCTGTTTGTTTATACCATTTTCCACTTTCCCATAAGCATTTTGAAATGATGCACTGTTTTTCTACATTCGTATCATCAAATTGCCTCTGAATTTTAAAATAAAGTGGAGAAAAACCATTCTTCACTCACAACAATAAGCAGGTACCTGAGCTGTTTGGACATCTCCCCAGCCCGCGCAGCCAGAACCATTCACTCCTTCCCTCTATCCTTGAGTTTTTTCTATGCTCACATTGAGAAAGTCTGGTTTGGTCTCATTGATGTGGCTGTATCTTAGAAGTTTGTATGTCTTAAAAGAGAAGGCATCTCTAAGCTCCAAAACCTAAACTGTGGTTTGAAAACAAAATACCCCTTTTTCTCTAATTACATGGTCCAGAAGCCAAATGCTCTCCAGAATAAACTTGGGAATTTGTGGAAATCCAAAATGGATAATTCAACAAATGACAAATATCCAACTTTTCTCTCAGTTATGCAGATCTAGGCACAAATCACATCATTCCTCTGGATCTTAAACCCTGGGAGATTGTATAGGCCTTTCCCTAGAGTTATAAGATCAGCATTAGTGGCTAAATATGTCATTGTCTCCCCTCTTCACTGCTGTGCTATTAATTTGTGATCTATTAGTAGATCTTCTTATGCTTTATATTGGTACACAGTTCCAGAGATGAATTCTTTGTAAACTATGTCATCAATGATCATTTAAAGTACAATCAATACGTCTTTAACTATTTTTTGAGAACAAAAGTTATTTGGATAATCAGTTCTATATTCATCTGCTTTTTTATATTACTGGCAGATAATGTTTATCACCTGAACAATTTTTCTGAATAATCGAGAAACTATAAGCATATGCCTGTTATGTTTGTTAACTAGGAAAAAAATTCCCAAGAATAAAAAGAGTTGATATTAATTATACTTGACTAAACAGATTAAATATTTTATCAGTTCTCATAAACTATTCAAACTCATTCACTGCTTTACATTCTCGGAGGGTTATCATCTAGTGCCTGCTTGAAAATGTAAAGGGACTCCTGAGGTTCCAGTAGCTTCCATGGTATCCATCTGCGCAGCAAGAGTGCCTTCCCTACCCTGTCTTCCTTACTTGATCTTTTAAAGGGTCAAAAAGCTTCTCTGCCTTTCCAGAATAAATGCTGATTTGCATACAAACCCAAATAGGAAAACTACAAGTTTCCAAGTTCTAGATTAATCAATCATTTTTGGTAACTTTTGCATACAGGCACATGAAAGAACCTGCTCCAACGCGCTGTTTTCGATAATTTGTTCTGGAGATGGCAAATCAGTTTACTTCATATACCAGCTTTGATGAACTAATGATATCTCCCTGGGGGCACTGCAGTGAGAAGTATTCTGAGATCCTTTGTGAGCTCAAGGAGAAAGAACATTGTGTTGGACATTATTTTTGTTTCAGTTCCCATCTTTTGATGTGGCTGTTGATCTATCATCTGCTTGTGCTCAGGTGAGCCTGACAGCACTTCATTGTAGCTACACTGTGTATTTGTTCCTCCTTTTGTCCAGTTGATGCAGACTGGGTACCAACTTAGTCATCTTTCCAGTGGGCAAATTGTTAGGGTGACCCTTGACCAATGGTCTGAGTGCCAATAAATCAATACTGCATTTATTTTTTATGATTTGACAACTCTGAGAAACATTTAAACTATTTCTCAGATGATCCCCACAGCAGTTATCAGCTCAATAATGCATCCAAGAATTGACTTTACCAATTTATTCCTTGTTGTTCTCAGCTTTCCATTTCTGTATTCTGGGATCACGTCATAGTAAATTTTTTCTTTTTATTCTTTTTATTCTTTTTCTCCTCTCTCTTTCCATTCCCCTCCCTCCCTCCCTCCCTCTC
>NW_026000048.1:6541953-6562408 GCF_001458135.2 Marmota marmota marmota | reverse complement strand
CCTTCCTCCCTTTCCCCTCCCTCCTTCCTTCTTTCTTTCTTTCTTTCTTTCTTTCTTTCTTTCCTTTTTCTATACTGAGGATGGAACCCAAGGCACCCTACTTCTGAACTACGTTCCCAGTCCTTTTTTGTTTCTTTATTTTGAGACATGACTCAAGTTGCCAACCCCTTGATCTTGTGGTCATCCTGCCTCAGCCTCCAAGTCACTGGGATTACAGGTGAGCACAACTGTACCTGCTTGATAAATGATCTCTATAAGTCTCATCCAAGTTATTTTTCTGGGGAGAGTGGTGGATCCAAGCTAAGAAAAATGTTGTTGTGAATTTGGGGGGTTATCCGTGAGTGAAGGTTTCATAGGAAGTCACACCCGTTAAACCACATAATTACCCCTCCTAGTTTCTTTCATCCTTGACAATAGTTTAAACACCAATCATAACAGAGTGGTAACATACCAGTCCCACTGAGTCAGTGGGGTGGCTGAAAGCTCTTATAACCAGGCAAAGCTTAGAACCAACAATGTATTTGTTTTAGCAACAAGTTTCATCTTTGGTTCATTATCTTCAAAAATTAAGGCAATGTTTTCATCCTGTCCTCATCAACATCCACCACCTTATCTGGGTGTATTTTCTGAGTACATATTTTTTTCATAATATCATTTAAATATTAGACAGGACCAAGCAGAAAAAAAAAATTAAAACCTGCCTGCAACCCTAAAATATAGATGACAAACAAGAGATCCAAAGTCACAAATAAAAAGAAGAAATGGCATATTCTAAAAACCAAATAAATAGCACAAATAAAAGATTATTATCTTTAACTCTTCAGGGAAAAGGTGAAACTTGCTTTGGGTGTTTAAAAAAGGATTGGTAGAGGAGTAGAAAGGGACTGAGAATGGGATTGAACAAAAATATACTATAGAACTGCCAGTGGCAAGGTCAAAACTAGGCAATCAGTTCAAGAGAGAGAACATGTATGGAGATGGAGGGAGAGACTTGTAGAAAGAGACTGAGGCTAAACTGTGAGAGAAGAAAAATCAGACTAAGAAGTCTGAATATTTCTTCTGCAAGCCCTGGGGTCTTATTGGCTATGCGTTGACTCAAACAGTTGTCGTTTTGAAACTTGTGGACAAAGAGGAGTAAGAAACTATCTCAGACAATATAAGTGAACATTAAGAAAGAGACCACAGGCTGCTCTTGAGCCACAAAACTACTGCCAAAATATATTAGGAAGAATTTTTTAAATGTGGGGACTTAAATGCTTGAAAGGAGGGGGAATTAAATAAAATGAGTATGTCAGAGCAATATCTACATGCCATGTTCTTTATAGCATTATTCACGATGACCAGGGGACAGAATCAGCCTAAGGATCCATCCACTGAAGCACGGATAAAGGAAGCCTGGAATACGAAGGGCTCCGACTAACCATGGCTTGACTTACAATGTTTCTACTTCATGATCTTGTGAAAGTGACGTTCTGTAGAAACTGTACCTTGGGTTTTAGATTTAGATCATTTCCTGATCTAGTGATAGGCATATGATTTTTCTCATGATTCTGGGCAGTGGCACCTCTCAGCTCCATGGTCACCCAGTCAACTGTGTGCTATGCTACTGAGCTATGACATTTGGAGGGTGACATGCATTGAATATATTTCAGTTCAACTTGGGCTGGGTTTAGCAGATGTAACCTTATCCAAGGTTGAGGAGCTTCCATATATACATGATGGAGTACAGAGCAACCTTGCAAGAGAAGGGGATGCTTGGTGACAACATGGATGAACCTGAAGGACGTTGTGCCAAGTACAACAACCACGCCCAGAGGGACAAAGGCCATAAGATCTCCCATGCATGCAGAATGTTAAAAGCGGAACTCATAAAGGCAGAGGGTAGAATGGCGCTGTCTTGAGGCTGCTGGGATGGTGGGAAGGTGTTAGTCAAAGGACATTGAATTTCAATGAGGCTGGAAGAGTAAGTTCAAGAGAACCATCACACAACATGGTGACTCCACTTAACAACCATGTGTTGCATATTTGAAAATTGCTCGGAGAGTAGACTTTACTGGTCTTCCCACAAATAAATGATGAGAATATGAGGTAATGCATATAGTAATTAACTTGATGTAGCCATCCCATGATGCACAGATTTCCATATTTATCATGGTGTACAAGATAAACATACACAACTTTTCTTTTCATCTTCTTTTGTGGGGTTCATAATAGTTATGCATAACATTAAGATTCACTTTTGGCATAATTATAAATGCATGGAATATAATCCACTCCAATTCAGTCCACCATACTAACCCTTCCTCTCCCCCGCCAACCTCCACCCCTGTTCCTGTTCCTCTACTAATCTCTCTATTTATTTACATTTTTTTTGTATCAGTGTCATGTGGCTACACATAGTGGTGAAATTCACTGTAGTACATTCATATGTACGCATTGGAAAGTTAGTGCAGATTCATTCCATTTATCCCATCCCTCCACCTTCTCCCTCCATCTATTCTACTTTATTTTGATGAAATGTGCCCCCAAAATATTCCCTCTATCTCCTTTTTTCTCTGTCTCTCTCTCTCTCTTCCCCTTATTTTAGATGAGCTTCCACATATCAGAGAAAACATCCTTTAAAGGAAAAGAAAGAGAGAACATCCTTTAAAGGAAAAGAAAGAGAAAACAGAAGACAAGACTGCCAGGTGTGGTGATGTACACCTATAATCCCAGCAGCTCAGGAGGCTGAGGCAGAAGGTTCAAAGACAGCCCCAGCTACTTAGTGAGGCCCTAAGCAACTCAGCAAGACTCTGTCTCCAAATAAAATATTTTCTTAAAAAGTGGCTGGGAATGTTGCTTCGTGGTCAAGCACCCCTGGGTTCAATCCTTAAAAAAAAGAGGAAGACAAGACTTCAGTTTGAGCCTAAAAACTCTGGCTTGGAGAGCAGTAGATTTGCTTCTTCACAATTCTTTCTTGTTATCATACATCTTTAATCATACATACAATTTTATTTACTCGACATATTCTCTGAATCTTGACAATGCACCATGAGGTGGTTACCAGAAGCACAATCTTGAAGTCAAAAGTACATCTATCTGAATCCACACTATCACTTACTGTCCATGTAATTTTGTATAGTTTCTTGCCCTCAATTTCCATCATAAAATGAGAGAAATAATACCCCTCTCGTGGTCTATTGTAAGAATCACACCTAGGACTGGGAATATGGCTCAGAGGCAGAGCGCTTGCCTAGCATGTGAAAGGCCTTAGGCTCACTCCTCAGTACCACAAAAAACAAATAAAAAAGGATCCTGCTTATGAAATTCCTATAATAAGTGGCCAATTAATGGAAGCTTAAAAGTTAAAAAGTTTCATTTTCCATATCATAAAAACTAGTGATAGATCAATTACCATTTGATAGACCATTAGCTAATTGCCTAGCAATAATCTCAGCAATTATCTGGTAGGCTCCAGCTGTAGGAAAAAAAAAATGGCTAGAATTTAAATGTCTCCATTAATTCTTTAAAGTTCTTTAGAAAACTCATATTCTGACTTGTCATTTAGAGATAGTCTGTTCAATTCCTAAGGATTGGGTTTCACACTGTTCTCCCTCTGACATGCAAAGAAAATGGCAAAAGTTATTTGTTTTACATGATTCTACTCAAATCGCTTAGAGTATCTGCTTTCTATCTTCTCAGTAATTTAAAAGTTCTCTCAAGCAATCTTGAAACACACACTATCCTTTATCTTGATTTCCCATTCTGCTTGGAGTTTAATTCTTTAAGACCCAGTGATTTAAGCTTTTGGTAAATGATTCCATTATGTCACCAGCTCCAGGATCACATTACTGAGACAAAAATAAATGATAAACACACAAATTTATAAATTTTCTACAATGAATCATTGAAAAAAATCTAAATTAGAAAAAAAATCTAAATACTCAATTAGGGTTCCTTGGGAAGATATAAATTGATAAAAATTCCCCAAATCAGCAAAGTTCCTAATACCCATTAATAAGCCTGTTACTTTCGATAGTATTGTGGTGACATTTCTAATGAATGAAGAGCTTTGTGCCAGTTGAAAAAATATTTAAGAGTGACATTATCAGATGCCTTTTTGTTGTTGTTGTTGTTGTAGAAAAACAACCACAAAGAAAGCACATCAGAAATGTAATAGCCCTAAGTTTTAAGAAATGTTTTTGTCTGAAGATAGGAGAAAATCTACCATATTTCTCCATAGTTGACACACCTTTATCAGTTGGAAAGAAGGGCACAGGTAGGTGGTGAGATGCAATTCCAAACAGTAGCTTGAGGCATCTAACAAAAATACTTTGACCTTACAGTGTCTCCTTCAAAGGCTGCTGTGCAAGCAAGTGTTTTCCTCACAAAAGGCAAAAACCAGTCACTGTTCAAAACCAACATGGCTAGGGTGAAAATATCAGCAACATCTGTGAATTTCTCTGCAAACCCATCAGCGGGAACAGGCGGTAATTTAACAACCAAATAAGCAAAGTAAATGACTCTACAGAGAACTTCTTTGGATAAGAAGGGAGAGGGTTGATAACAATCAAATTATTCAGGCTATCCCATGGAGGTTGCAGTTTTCTTCTCCAAATATGCTTCCAACTCTCATGGCTGCTGCTGTAACCACCCAGGTCTCCCGCCACCCATCTGCTACTCCTCTCAAAGAGGAGGCCTCTGCAATTCCCAAATACATTATGAACTTTCACAGCTTCTCATTTTTGTTCATGCTGTTACCTCTTCCTGAAATGACTTGCTCCTATTTCTCCCCTTGGAGAAAGGCTCCTTATTCTTTCAGATCCTGTTTGCAACATTACCTCCCTCCAAAGGCTTTCTAGACACCCACCCTGCCTCCCAGAGGCACAGAACAACATATAATTAGTCTCTTTCCTTTGGTTATGTGCTAAAGTATGTACCAAAAAAATTCCTGCGTTGAAGTCTTAATGCCCAATCCCTCAGACTATGATTGCATTTGGAGATAGAGTCTTTAAAGAGGTAATTAGGGTTCAATTAGGTCATTGAATAGGTCTTTATCTAATATGACTGCTGTCCTTCTTGGACACAGGCATAGCGGGAAGACATCCTGAAGACATGGAGAGAGGACTGCCATCTACAAGCCAAGGAGAGGGTCCTCAGAGGAAAGCTGTCCTGCTGCCACCTTGATTGTGGGAGCCTAGCCTCCAGAATAGGGAGAAAGGTGGTTTGGGTTGTTTAAGTCATAGCCACTGGGTCTGCTTTGCTTCATTTTGGCAGTCCAGCTGGCTGATGCACCATCTTACCACTGAGACCCCCAAGGTCAAGGGCCATCATCCATTTCATGGTATGTACCCACTAATTCCTTGTCCAGTGAGTAAGGTAGAAGCTGAAGGAAGAACAGGGAAATAGAGTTAAGAAAGTGGCACAGATGTTAAAAAGCACTGACAGAAATGTTGGCCTCTATCCTAATCATAAAAGCTTAGAAAGAGTCACATACTTTTATTAATTACAAACCTTATTTTTTTAATGCAAGGATTTCAAAACAAGAAAAGAGATGGCTAACAGCATGGTTGCCCTCGTTCTGCTCTTCAATATTCAGGGTACAGACCAAAGAAGAGATCCATGGGCACAGAGTGACAGATTTCAGCAAGCAGTCTTGCCAGGCTAAAAGGTGTATTGTAATTAACTTTATGTATATTTTTAAATACTTCCACCTTACACTCTGAAAATGCTAGTCCTCTGGTTTTTTAAGGAAACCCTAACTGAAATGCCTAACTCCTCTACATCCTTTATAAGATTATTCTGACTTCACAAAATCTTGACTTATGTGCTGATTGGTGATAATTGATTATCCCCATGGCAGAGTTCTAGAAATCACAAGATCCTGCAAGTACCTATAAGAGGAGTAACCAGAAGTATTGGGGGAAAATCACTAATAAGTACCTCAGTTCTTAGAATACCACAGGCATGTGGTAAGAACCATGTATGTATTGGTTAAATGAAATGATTTTGTCTCATATATATTTTAGGGATAATAAATCTGTATGTGGCTTTCCAAGTCCTTAGTTGCCCATGGCTTTCCCAGTCACAGGTGAATAGAACTCAGTACCTCAAGATAAAAGCAGATCCTGTCTCAGTCATGAGTCATTGCCCATCTTTAGTCCTTAAACTGACTTCTTTGTGCAGGTAGTAAAGGAATCGTTTTGAAAGCTGGTTTTGTTGAAAAGGGTTTTCTAAAAACCATCACTTGTGGATCTGGATCATAGCTGTTCACTGTCGTAGAGGCAATTGCACAGGATTTCTTGTGTAAGTGCAAAGACGGAATGCAACCAATAAAATGTGTTCTGTTACAGCAAAAGTATGATATTTACAAAATAGAGAAGAAAGAGCAACTGCTTCTGTCTCCATGAGGGCAGTGGGCATATTGGACAGGGAAGATGACATTTGAGATATGTTTGCTCACGTGCCTTCCTCTCTAGAATGTTTCTTCTCTATGTGGACACTGAAGGAAGAAGAATGCTATGGAAGAACAGATGGAAGGGGTTGTGATAAAGAGCATTGCCAACAGAAGAAAAGGCATAAGCCAAAGTCATGAAAATGCAGGTACCTTTTTGTAAAGCCCTGGTAATTTTAGTGCAAAGTTCGTGATAGACACAGAGACAGGTGATGTAGCTGGAAGAGGAGCCAGGCTGCACTGTAAACATCGTTCATTGCTAAAGGAATCACAGGAGGCTTTCTTTAACTGAGACATAACTGGATTTTTATTTTAGATCAATAAGTTACTTAAGTGCAAAGGCCAGCATGGGGAGAGTTAGGAGGCTTCTGCAATAACTCGATCAAGAAGTAAAGACAGCTGGAACCAGAGTGCAGCGCAAGAGGAATGAAAACGGGGCACGTGTTTAAAAAGAGGCGCCATCCCCTGATCCACCCTATTTGACCCCCTGAATAGGAGGAGAAGAGAGAAAGGGAACTGAAAAGCACCCTGAGGGCTCCATTTTGGAAGCCAGGTGCCAGGGTGGGAGTGACCTTGCTAAACCAGGTAGAGACCCAGGAGGAGAATAGCTGGTGGCTAGAACAGGTAAATAGTGAGTAGTGTTGATTCCAGAAAAGAGCATGGAAGAGTTTCAGGGGGAAAGATAGAACTGAGGAGTAGTGAAGAATTGTGTCTTAGAGAGAGAGAGAGAGCCTTTGTCTCAAGGAAAGTCTTTCTCTTTCAAAGATTATTTTAAAACTTCCTGCCTCGAGTGCATACCATGCAACCTCTATCCTGATCAAAAGGTAGGTTATTGGGGAGTGGGGGTGATGTCAGCAAAGGAGGCAAAACTTCTGTCAGGAGGAATAAATTCAAGAGATCTATTACACAGCATGGGGACTCAGTAACAATATACACTTGAAAATTGCTGAGAAAGTAGATTTTCATTGATCTCGTCAGGTATAAATGAGTATGTGAGATAATACATACGGAAATTGGCTTGGTTTGACCATTTCACAAGGCATATATATTTTGAAGCATCACCTTGTACACCATAAACATATGCAATTTTTATTTGTCAGTTAAAATAAATAATAAATGCAAACTGTTTTTTAAAGGTACAGAACATTTTCATCTCACCCGAAAGGTCACCTGTGTCTGTGTAGTCTACCTCCATCCCGAGCCCCTGCCCAGGAAAGCGTTAATCTGATTTCCACCACCATACATGGTTTTGCCTCAAGCAGGCGATGCGCCTTCTTTACTGTGTCAAGCTCCTTTCACTCGGCATCATGTTGAAGTGGTTCTTTCTTGGACCAGTTATTTGCAAGAGGTTCTTGTGGGCCGGGCAGAACCAAAGTGAAGCCCCAGGTTAGTAGGAAAGTCATTGCTGAGAAGCTGGTGTTCAGGCCATGACCTTAAGGAGATCTTGTGCAAATGCCCTGAGCTGAAGCTTGCCTGGCATGGAAGGGAGTGGTGAGGAAGCCCGTGTGGCTGAGTGAGGAAGAGGAGTGACAGGTTTGGAAGATGAGTTGGTGTCCGATCTGGGGATCAGGAGCTGGCAGGTTGCATAGGGATAAGGGAGTGGCTCAACTCACTCAAGCTTTCATGAGATAGTTCTCCTTGGTGTGCTGAGGACAGCAGCAGCTGAACAAGAGCAGAAGAAACGGCATGGGTCAGAGTCCTCCCAGTGCTCTTCTTTGGATAGAAACACATGTTTTTTTACCATCCACATCTGTGCTTGTGTATAAACACATCCACGCTGATAAGATCTTCCTCGCTGCAGATAAGAACTTGAGAGAAGCAGCAGCAAGCTGCTCACTCCAGCTTTCTCGTTCTAAGCATGCTGCAGCTGATCCCTCAGAAACTGAACTCACACATGAAATTCACTGACAGCTGCTCCTCCTGCTACACTCCATTCTTATCTCATTGTGATCAGGAAGGCAACTGAAAGAAAAAACTTACAGCCCCAGTATTCATGATCCCATCCACACGTTCTCTTCCTCCAGGTTGAGCAGATGGCGTAAGCCAGTGCATGCGATTTAGTCAAGAGTGTTTTGCCCTCACTGTTAGGCACCCCGACAACCCCAAAAAAGAGCATTTCCAAAGTTATAATGACAGGGTCTTATGAAAAGAAATTTACATGAAACATAATCCATATCACTAATAGTTTTTTGGGTTTTGTTTGTTTTGGGCTTTGGTACAGGGGTTGAACCCCGGGATGCTTAATCACTGAGCCACATCCCCATCCTTTTATTCTTAATATTAAGATAGAGTCTCACTAAGTTGCTTAAGGCCCCCGCTAAATTGCTGAGACTGGCCTTGAACTCGGGATCCTACTGCCTCAGGCTCCCTCATGGTTGGGATTTCAGGAGTGCACAACCACGCCTCACTCACTAATAGTTTTTGATGACTACACTTTAGAACATTCAAAAGATACTTTTTTTTTTAATCATCAGAAAATATTTTATTTACCTTTCAAAAATGATCACTGTAGTAATATAATTAAGAATCTGACATCTCTCCTTTCTACTTACAAAGACCAATTTAGAACAAAATGTAAGTGGACAGGTGGTTAAGAGAAATTATATTACTGAAGTTGTATGTTTATATAAATAAATTTATGGTAAGCAACTAAATACTTTTGTGATACTTTTTTATTTATGTCTTGAGTTTCTTTCTGATTAACCGTGAATTTAGACATGTAGCCCTATCACAAACTTAGTGGATGCTCCATAAATATGTATTGAAGAATTAACTAAATTTAGACACAGAGTAGACTCAACTGATGACAGGGGAGGCAGAACCAGTTGTTGAAAATAGTTATGGAGGTTAGATGCTCCCCCAGAAAAGCTATTTCTACATGCCAGCTTGCCTCAAGATGGGGACCTAAAAAGACACACTAGGTAAGAAGTGGCAAGGGTCACCAGAGTTATTGTCTAGTCTTCCGATTTCCCAGAATTTGAAACGCAAGAGCAAAGAGTAGCCATCTGAAAACACAGTAGAGAACCAAAAAACAAGCCATGGCCCTGTGGTCTTCCCAGTTGTTCAGCCACAACTCGACTGCAGCTGCGACCTCAGATGCCATAAGGCCTCATTCTCCAACAACCTTTGAAAATCGCACCACCTAACAACCTTCTTCTCAAGAGAAAGCTTTTCTCACATGGGTTTTCGTGTTTAAAGCAGAAAGGAACTCCCCACCAGCACTCTTTCTGAGCTACACGTTTTCTATTTTCTAGTGGAAATTATAACCACAGGTTACCATGTTTTCTTTCCTGTGTTTGAAAACCACATGTGTTTTAGTGAAAACATAAAGGTGAATAATGAAATGGAAGACTTTCAAATACAAGGTGCCTGTCGCTGGCGTGGAAACGTCTTACTGCTTCTTCTGTGGCACTAAGTGCTAGTAAATTGAACGTATGATGTTTGGCCAGTCAATCTCAGCTGAATACAAATTTCATTATTCAGAGTAAGAAAAAAAAAAAAGGAAAAAAACATTTGTCAGAGTTCAGTTATTTTGGACTTTATGGATTTTTCCCAATGGAAAGAAACATCATCTAGTCTATCACTTTGTTTTCTAGCTGAGGAAACCGAGGCCCATAGAGGTGATGTGACTCCCCAAATCCGCAGCTGCCTCTGGTAGAGCCCAGGTATGTCGGTAGTTATGTTTGGGGGTTCTGGGACCCTGAAGCTCTTTAGCTTCCCACCAAAGCATAACAGGTTGCATCAGAAACGGGGGAGGGGAGCATAACATTGAGTACTTATTTGGAAACATTTACCTATTTTATTGAAACTAATTCTCATCCCTAGGTAGGCAAATGGTGGCAAAGAAGTGTTGTATAATGTGGGGAGCCCAACAAGTGAGCAGGCACTGTAAATGTCAGTGGGAGACATTGATTATAAGACCTGCTGCTGTGGAAGGTGGTGAAGAAGGTATTGGTGTTTCTTCCGGGCTGAATCAGAAGCCAAACAGATTCACATTTACGCTTCCCTAGAAGCACAACCTTCTTCTTGGGTCTCTGACTTCCTGATCACTCCACACCCATTCCCTGATGTAGGCTGCAGCAGAGATGTGGGCACTCACAGGCAGATGGGAGTGAGAAGGCTGAGGTACAGCCAGATGAAGACATCAGCCAGGGGCTTGAGGTCCATGATGAGCTGGCAACTGTCCCGTGCTGGGCTCCCCTCTGCTCTGGGCACTAATGGTTATTGTGGGATGAGCCTTTTGGGTGTGGCTGCTTCTTGAAAAAATCTTATTACAGCCCCTGATCCTGGGTTTGGCAGTTTTAGAAATTCATTTTCATCTGGGTGGTCAGTATGTGATGAAAAACATGTGCTGATCTAATCTGTCCCATCACGGATGGCCAAAAAACTCAACCACAGATTGAAACAGTTTCTTGGTGACTCAAAAAAAAAAAAAAGAAAGAAAGAAATTAAAAAAAAATGAAACAAAGTACATTAATATTATAGTCCATTTGCAAATAATCTTGCATATGATCCAAATGACATTTATATCAAGCTAAAGAGACTTCCTCTCCTGCAGTTTAGCAACAGTTTTATCTCCTTAACTAAAGAAGTATGATTAAGGGCAATTCAACAATTCTGAGGACAAACTGGCAAATCTTTATCATCCAATTTTTTTAAATAGCTTTTATCAGTCCCCAAGACCTCAATCATTAAAACCTTATCTTTAATTGCCCCAAATTAATATTCTCTGAATAAGCTTTCTTGTAACTTTATTTAGACTTGATGCTATTTACTCATATGAATGTGCCACCTCCAAATAACCATATTGAGGGAGCCATCACTGCTACCATTTGGTTTGGGGGCATGTTTGTTATTGGATTCTGTTTAAAAATTGGCATGAATTTCCTCTTGCCCAAGTTAGGATAAATTCAATTTTGGAATTTTTGGGGAAGTTTAAATATCACAGAATTCAAACTTTACTGAACTTTTGCCTCTATGGAACAAATGAATTATTATTATTATTATTTTCTAAGTATGTATAAGGCGCAGTACTGGGAAGCCAGGGGAGCCACAGAAAGAGGGGACAAAGAGAAGGACACAGGCACACACCTGGGAGGAGAGGAGGGGAGGGAGAGGGACAGGAAGAGGTGGGGGAAACCTTGAAGAGGAAGAAGGGTACAGAACCAAAGCAGTGAGGGTCAGAAGGACTGGAGACCGTGCGTTATCTAGCTTCTGCACTTCTCAAATGAAGGAAAAGACCCAGAAAATATCAATGACTTGTTTGAGGTCACACTGTCATTAAGCTCAGATTGTTGGCCTCCTAAATAACAGAAAGGAGGAATTAGCACAATTGCCACCTAATCCCTACTCACTGAACCCCTGGTGAACTCCACATCACCTGGGAAACCAATCCTGTTTCTGGCTACACAGAAAGGGCTTTATAAATACAATACTATTAGAGTCCATTTTCAAATAATCTTTTTTATTGGAATTGACACATTCAGTAAAAGTAAACAACTCACCAGTGGTGGACAGCTAGATGAACTCTTACAAGGAGGGCATACCTATGTGACCATCCTCCGTATCTAGTAATAAAAGTCACCATAGGCAGCCAGAGGTCAGACACTCCACCACCCACCTCCCTGCTGGAATAACTACTGTCCTAACTCCACATCACACCAATTAATTCTACTTACTTTTTAACTTTATGTAAATGAAAACATACAGTAAGTCCGTTGGGGGAAACTGGCTTCTTTCACTCAACATTATGTTGGCAAGATGTGCTCAGAGAGTGGCATATGGTATTCTTGTGTTAATTCTTCTGTGCATGGATTCAATTGATTGAAGAACCACAATTTCACGATGCACTTGGGTTGCTTCCAGTTTGAGGTGATTATGAACAATACTAGGATGGATGAACTGTACATGTCTTTTAGTGCATCTGGACACATTTCTGTAGCTTGTGGACATATGATCTGCCTGGGTCACTGGTGGTGCTATGTTCAGCTGTAGCAGATATTGTGAGACAATTTTCCAAAGTTGTACTAATTTGCATGAGAATTCCACTTTCTCCACACCCTCTCTATAATGTACATAATGGATCCACTATGTTCAAGGAATTACAAAGTATGGCTTGGAATTTTTGGAATTTTCTCTCATAGCTGGGAAATAAAAGGAAGAATTTAAGTTGAGAACCATGGAAGAGATCTGCATTCTATCAAAATACAATTGCAAGGAAAAGAAAAAGTATGATTCTAAAAAAAAAAAAAAAAAAAAAAAACATACAGAGAAGTTTGGGGGAAATATTCATGTACAAGAGTTTTCTAAAAACCCTTTTAGTGCTTTGCTACTCTGTTGAGTAGACAAAAGAGCATAAACTTGAGAATGTAAGTTTAAAAACTTTCAGTTTATTTATCATTTCATTTCCTTTGCTCAGGTTCCTACTATATCCCTGGGAAAAGCCAAATCTTCTTAGCACAGTTGTGGCAGCCAGACTTGGTGCACCTTGCTGAGTCTTACCCTGGACACTTTTTGAGTTCTTAAGTTCTTTAAGTGTCCTTGGCAGGTTAAATCACAGGGTGCAAAAATTCTCAAAGAATAGCATTCTGGCTTTGGGAGCCGTAAAAAACTTTCTTAGTGTGATTAAGATTTAATTCACATTTCTGCAGCCCTCCCCAAGTCATGTAACCCCAGATTTATTTACTTGATCTGGCAGTTCAGTGTCAATTGTTTTAGTCTTGATGAAAAGTTGCTTAAAACCAGTTGCAGATGAAAAAAAGCATAAAAAGTCGAAGTGTTTCTGTGGTGTTATCAGGGCAGATTGAAACAGTATCATGATTCCTTCTTTGAGGTGTTTTTCTTTTTCCTTTTGTATGTGGGAGTAATTTTTGTCCTTCAGTGAAAAGTAGAGAGTTCTATTTAGAGCAACCACGTCATTCTAACCATCTGTCTGAAAATCAAATTTGTAATTTCAGGAAAAATAAAACAACAAATCAAGTAAAAACCAAACAACCTAGAAAAAATGATGTGTAAACTAAACTATAAACTGTATGATGCAGATCATTTTAAATCACTAATAAGTAAATAAAGTTTCAAGTTATGTGCTGTTGGTTTCAGTCATGAAAAGAATAAAAGGCCAAAGTTTTAACAGTTATTTTTACATTTTGAGATTATGAGTGATTTAAATTTTTTCTTATATACATTATTGTATTTTTCAAAATTTCTATGGTGAATATTCATTACCTTATAATCAGGCAACCAATAGGAGTTATTTTTAAAATAATACAATTCCAAATACTATGCATGGATATAAGAATATAAAGTAATAAACCAGAAGATTAACTGTCTTTGGGTTGTGAAATTATGGTTAACCTTTTTTTTTCTTCTTTTACTTTTTTTCTAATTATAATTTGTGTTTCTCTGTGTGTGTGTGTGTGTGTGTGTGCCCAAATGCATTACTTTATCATAGGAAAAATAATAAATATTGTCTTTCAAAATCAGCATGTGGAATACACCCCCAATTTGTGGCCTTTGTAGCTGGTGGCCAGAATTCTCTAGAATGCTCAGGATAGGCTCTGAACAGAGCCACCCCAGGTTCTGATTTTGGCTCTGCCAATCCCTTGCTTTGTGATCTTGAATCCAGTTATTCAGCTTCTCTGAGCCTCAATGTTCTCATCTATAAAGTGTAAATGTCACCCAAATTATAGGGTTGATATGAGTGTTAAATAAGCTTATATCTGTAAAACACTAGGTTGCAAATGCCCTATAAAGAGTAGATATTCATTCCAAAGTCTGCATTTTCTTTTTGAGGTTTATAGGGGGTCAAAGCATTTTACAGGTTTTTATCTACTCAATCTTCCTTATGAAATTGGCAGGTTGTATTATGAACCTCCCCCTTTTATTAACTCTAAACAATTATGTGGGAGAAAGAGATTGTAAAATAACACATGACATTTGCAGTCTAGTTCTAAAAATAAACATATCTTCTGATTTCAAATACCTTTAATCTTCAAGAATTATATCTCCATTAAGTTCTTGTAGGATATACAAAAAGATTAGCTCATTCATTTCCCATTATTTTAATGTTGCACAGACGTACAAACATAAGCCATTGTTCTTTCTGAATTATAGCCTGAATCTCAAAACACAGAAATTTTCCACTTTTCTGGGCTGTTCCTGTCTAGTGAGAGGCAGGGGTAAGGAAAGAAAGAGAAAGAAAGAGAGAAGGAAAGAGAGAGGAGAAGGAGAAGGAGGAGAAGGAGAAGAAATAGAAATACCATCACAGACCTATTTACAACATATCAGCCAATTCACATTGAAAGAAATAACCAGTTCTGAGTTGCCATTTGAGGCCCCAAAACAAACAATTTCAGGGTGAGATGCTTGCATTGGAGGAATAAACCATGACCATACTCAGAGCACATCTAACTCAGTTGCCCCCAAATGAACTATGGTCCATTTAGTCTCAACCACTGAGGGGAGAAAAAAATGTTTTATATTTTTGTTCTACAACTTTTTCCTTTGAAGTGAATGGTTGAAGGTAGGGTATTACCAAGAAGGCTGTACACAAAGAAGAGACTAATGATTTTAATTGCTTTCCTGATGCCATAATTATAGGACTTCTTCAAGGGCATTTGGAATTTTTTTATACCAGTGAGTATATTAGACTAAATCAACAGTGAGTCCATTAGAAGTAAATTGCTGTACAACCCCCCTTGCTGAGAGTTAGTGCTTTCTTCAATTTGACACTTATTTTCAGAATTTGGGAGTTGGAAGAAACCTGATGGAATATCCTATGTAGTCCAATATACTTTTCATAAAATGAAAAATTCTTTCCAGACAGTGTTTGTGTATGCGTGCATGTGTGTAAAGGGGGTATTGATGGCAGAATAAAATCATCTACTAAATGTGTTAGTATGGATGGAATAAAATGGACTAAGGAGAGGATTGCCTTTTTGTTTTCAAAAAGATTAAGATTTATTCTAAAGTAACACATTAGCCTTTTCAAATCCTAGAGCAATCGCACTAGGTCAAATTGTAGAATTGCAATAATCAAATTTATAAACACGACAGAAGATTTCATCCTGACTTTCATCCTCCTAGATTCACAGATTAATTCTCAGATATATAAACCCTCCCTGGGGAGGGTTTCTCATCAGGAGTATTGTCTTTCCAGAGGCATTTTTCTCCTGGTAGAGGAGAATCACTAAAAAGTGGTCTCTGTAAATCTTCTCATCCATATCTCTTTAATTTCAGACAAAATTTTATGACTATTTGGGCAATACTTACTATGGCTGGTATGTGTCCCTAGACTTCCAGAAACCAAGAGAACCATATCTGTTTGGCCTTAGAAATACTGGACTAGCCATTTGCTGATTCTGCCCTTAGAACTTAGAAATACACCTGGAGTTTATTGTGTTAACTTGTATCAATGCTAAAAATATTGAAAATGTAATCATTCACTGTTTGAATCAGAACTTTTGCTACAATTAGTTTCCTTATTACAGTAGTGACTACAAAGTCAATGCCCATAGAATAGTGAAACAAAGACTGAAATAAGGCACAAATATTAGGTTTTTAGAATTATTCCACCTTAAAAACATTTAAAAAAGGGAAACTTTCATTCTTAATTTCATCCTCTCATAATATAATAAAATTGATGCTCAGTAAAAAAAATTTTTTGCTCTATTTTTCATCATTAAGAATTACACTTGGCTTCATTTTCTGTGATTTTATTATTAATATTGCAATACATTATAATTTATGCACTGGTTATCTATACATGTGTGAACATCTATACATGTGAGAACTTTTTCCCTCTGAATATTTTATTAATTGAAATTAAATAATACATGATTCTTTTACTATTTTAAGAGTCAAGCTACAATTTCAATTCTTGCCTTATTTTCTGTCTATAATTTAAAATTCATGGATTTGAGGATCAGTTGAATCAGGCTTACCACTTATTGACTAGATAAAGCTGAGAAGTTGTTTGTTTAGCCTCCCAAACTCAACTGTCTTATCTGTAAAATGAAGAGTTATATTGCCCATATCATAGAATTTGGCATAATAATCAAATAAAATAATTAAGATAAATTCAATTCCATGCCCTGACACACAGAGTAAATGCACTGCAAGCATTAATAAATATTTTAGCATCACCCTAATCACTATGTTAAATGAAGAAATAAATAACTACCACCCCTATATGGTCTAAAGGGGTAAAGTATCTTAACATTACTAACTATGTTTAATAAATACTTTTAGGAAGATTTTCAGAAGTACACCATGACCATATTCACTTTGGTACCTTGGGGTGAGTGAGTTTTGCATTTCTCTTTCACTGTTCATTCCATGATTTGCAAGAGTTGATATTAGCATTATTATCAACAGTAACTGTGGTTTATTTATTCCCCTATGGGAGGGCTAATTTTTGCTTTGGGGTTTAGAGCTATCCTCTGAAAATAACATGTTTTAAATTCCAATTATCTTTTTTTTCCCCACTTAAAACTCTTAAGTTGAGCTGAAGAGGAAAAAGTAAACCTCCCTTCCCCTGTCCAAGCTGTGAGTTTAAAATACCTGTTTTTGTTTGCATCTCTGTAGCTCATTTGAATCAATATCTTCTAAAATAATTTTTACATTTTCCAAATAAATGTATGCCAAACTTCAGATGTTACTGAAATCTTTGGTTACAGCAGATCACCATCCTTGAATTCCATGTGGATTCTTCAGGGGACTTGGGTGTGACATTTTTTAAAACAATTTCTGGCAGGCTTTGGGGAAATGGATATCTGGGTGATCAAATTCCTCATAAAATAGTCCAAATTGGCTTCCTCCAAATGGTGACTTGTGCAGAGACAGAGAAGTTCTTATTAAATAGCACTGTCCTCCAATTGTCAGTCATATCCTACTTCTCCCCAAATACCATCCTTCTCCACATTGAGGCTCAAACAAGAACAACTCCTTTGCAATTTCTATCCTAAGTCCCTTATGAAAGGTTAATCCCACAGAAGGGTATAAGAGGTGGTTTCCATGGAAATCACAGCATAGTCACCCACTAGATCCAAAAGTACACCAAGTGATGTCTAAGGCTCTCTTCCAGATTCCAAGTTGGAGGAAAGTGGTTTGTGACAGCTGCAGGGACAAGACGCCTGGGAATCTTGAGCCACTGAGTCCAAAGCAGGAATCACATCTTTCTCAGCTGAAGAGAACCTAATGAAGCAGGTGCACTCAGCATGATTCCAGGAAACTTTAGGGCAAAGACCTAAGGAGGAAAAGAAGTGTGCAACTGAAAGTTGGGGTGTGTTTAAGGCAGGGAGTGGAACTTTAGCACCCACGCATCATCCCCTCCCGGAAATGCCATTTCCTCTTCCAGGAAACCAAGGTGTGAACTTCTGATCATCTGCGTGTGTGTGAAACAGTGAGAAAAAGCTGAAAAGCCTTGCAACCTGGAGAGGGGAAGGATGATCCTGCAGGATGCTGGGGTCCAAAAGTCCAGGGTTCCCACTCCACCAATGTGTTCCAGAAAAAGATTTGGATTTTTGTTTGTTTGTTTTAGATAACATTCTAAGACAAAAACAAAACAAAACAAAACATTTTTTCTAGGACATATGATGATTATTATATAAGATCCAATCTTCATATTAAAGAGTTTCCAATTGTAGGACTATACGGTCAGAGAATAATAGAGCATCATGAAACTTGAGACCTGATGTCCAAAAGAAAGTGAAGCAGAAAACTGAGAGCAATGTTAGGATGGAGGCATTATTCCACAGCACCTGAGAGGGGGCCTTGAGGCTCAGAGTTTGGATCCTAATCCTGGAACTTTAATAATTGTGAGATTCTGGACACAAAACATAATCTTTGAAACCTCATTAATTTTATCTGTTAAAAAGAGATGATGACAATGGCTCCATGTCAACAACACCTACTTTAAAAGATTGTTATAAAGATTAGATGAACGGTGCATCAAACGTGCCTGACACAATACCTGGTAGGTAGGTACTTACTTTATGGCCAACAGCATCATCATCTAAAATGTGATTTTTAAACCAATGGCAACTGATTAAAGTAGCAGGGCATTAAAATTTTTCCTTACACCCCTGTCTGTATTTAGCCTTCTTTTGAAATTGTCAGTGGAAAACTCAGACACGAGTTTCAGTTCCCAAGGTAAATCTTAACTCTCACAAAAGATAACTGCCTTAAGGTATAAAAAGAGCACAGAGTAAGCAAATGCAATCAGTGTACCCACTGGAGGCATTAGCATATGACCACACATCCCATCCAGGCTAGAGGACAGAAGAGAACTGCAAAGGGCCTGCTGTCAGAGTGTGCTTGAAGGAAACCCAGAGAATTCCCAACAAGCAGGTTCAGGTGGCTCTGAGAAGGATGAGGAATCTTCCTAGGCACAAGGACCTTGGGCTTCTTGCCACTTTTTGTGACAGGCTCCATTGAAAGAGGGCTGGAGAAGGAGCCAGGGATCATTCCTCAATGCTGTCACCTTGTTTCCAGACAGATACATTTTTCTATTAGCAATTTTTGAATAGCCAATATATAACGGGGACCTACTATATGCCAAACTCTGGTGAAGTCATGATGAGCCAGCACCTTCCTACCTCTAGGCTAGAATCTTCCAAGAAGTATAACTTCTGTGTTGTGAGATCCTGTCCTTTGGGCCAGTTTAAAGCTGCTAGACATTAACAAATGGGAGGGATGGCTAATTTTAATGAAATATGTTTTTGTACTTAAAAGGCATGCGTTGGCTTTGCTGAGTTCACATAGATTAGAGCAAAGAGTCACCAGTGCAGCCTTGAGTGATTTAATCAAGTCACAGAACACTTCTGGACCTCAGGTTTTCATTTGTAAATTAAAAGTCTGGAACTGAAAGTACTCCGAGTTCCTTTTAAGATGACATTCTATATTTCCGTCATCAAAAGCCTGCTAATCTATTGGTTTGGCTCTTTTGTATATTTTTAATCTCTTAAAAAGAAGGAGGGAAAAGAAGGAAAAGAAGAAGGGAGGGAAGGAGAGCAGAAGGAAGGAAGAGAGGGAGGGAATGAGAGGAAAGAAGGAAAGAAAAAAGAAAAAAAGGAAAGAAAAGCAGGAAGCAAAGAAAGAAAGAAAATAAATTAGTTAATTAGTTGCCTTGCATTCAAGTGGCTCAGGGTTCAATTCCCAGCAGCAAGAAAGAATAAAAGAAACTGAGGGAGGGAGGGAAAGAGGGAGGGAAAGGGGAGAAAAAGAAAAGAAAAAAAAAAGCCACTTAATTTATCAGACTAATCTGGTTTTCATATATTGTAACAACAAAAGACTTAACAAAGTATACTTAATCATTGTGTGTTATCATTGAAAGAAAATTGCTCTGTAATCGTTTTGGAAACCAGACATAATTTTCTAACCTAAATGAAAAGTTAATTCTATGAAGTATAGGGAAAACTGCCCCAAATATCCTTATTATGCTAACTAATCATTATATTACCAGCCAAGCACAAAAAGTCCTGAAGTGACAAGTGCGTTGTACTGGCGATGTTGCAGCTTCAAAGACTGTAAAGTTTAAAGCAGTTCCACTTTGGAACTTGTGTGTAAAACGACCATGTGCAAGATAACAGATAAGGAGCAATCAGAAACCCATTATTCCCGGTAGGTTATTTTTAAAAGAACAACGTTTACAAGTCCTTTCTAGTGTAAAACACGACAGACACCTATGACCCTTCCCTCTGGAGGTTCTTTTTCAGCTGGGTGTCCCGCGCCCCCTTCCCCAGCATTCAATGTGACCAAGGCTGAGCCGCCCCAGCTCAGCGCTGCCTGCAGCATCGTCACCTGCGGGGGTTGTCCCACCCTAGCCTACCACGGTCTTCTGGTCCAGGTCGCAGCGGAGCGACAAGTGGCCAGTGAGGAGTGAGGATGGAGGGTGGGGACAGGATGAGCAGGGGAAAGGCAGAAGGCGCTGGGCTGGCGAGGATAGTGCGCGGCTGAGCGCGCGTCCCTGAGCAGGGTGCCGGGTCCCCCTCGGGCTGCCGGGCGGCGCGGGAGAGAGGACCA